>NW_027228754.1:2770822-3141644 GCF_037783145.1 Equus przewalskii
CAGAAAACCATGAAGATGATGAAAATGAAGAAGGACAAGAATCACTGATCCCCAGGTAACAACGAATGCTCAGGGGCTAATAAGCAAGGGTAAAATATGGACGAGAATAACTGAAAGGAGACACCATGAGGTTCAAGTAAGCCCAGATTTCACATGCAAAGGTGAACCAAAACTGCTGATGGTGCTGATTTCATTCACTCAAGCAGTGATGGCATAGCGCTTTGAACAAGGTTGTCTATTGTCTTTGTGGTACTCATAGAGTCATTTGATAGTGTGGAGAAGACAGAATCAGAGAAGCAGAAGGAGATTGATGATTCCAGACATCAATGATGAGAGTGTCATATAGTGTGCTACCAGGAATCTAAATGGCAACACACATCTAAAAGGCACTTTTAAGAAACAGTTAAGCAAACCTTGGTCTGAATAAAGATGTATAGAGGGCAGGAGACAGGAGTATGGAGTATGCACTGCATTATGCAGCAGGCCCTGTGGGCCAGGAGCCTGCCTGAGCCTGACCTGGACTGGCCTGAGGCTATTTGAAGTCTTTGCCCACTTTCTGAGAGCATGTGTTCATTTCACAGTAGAAATATATGGGTTTTTTAGGGAGAACTGCCCAGCCCCCACAGAGGAGTGTTGGACACGGGATTGTGCTCTCTGTTACCACCCTGAAGAAACACAAAGTCTGACTCTGTAGCACTTCTGGCCCCTAAGTTTCCAATAAGGGGTTCAGACATCTACTAAATTTCCTATAGCTGCTGGTACCCTGTGTGGTAATAGATATTTTCATGTGTGGGTGGGTGGAAGCCAGGCAAAAATTATAGATAAGCACAGTCAAAAGACTGCAGAACTTTGCAAAGTTTCTCATAACTTGGTCCCTGTTCTACAGTTTCCGAACTCCCTTTTCTACTGGATCTGAAGCCTTGAGGCCATCCTTCTTTCCTTGTTCTCTTATTCTGTGGGTACACATTAACAACTCTTTCTCCCCATCTACTGAGGCCTCTCTAGAACCTTCTCTCTAGGCTGCAGTACTAAGTTAATAAAAACAGATTAATAAGCATGACTTCATCTGCCCATCCAAAGTCCTCTGGACTCGGTGGGTGATTTTTGATTTCAGGGATACTGCCGCCTGGAACCTGCCATCTCAGCATCCCCAGGCACATGTGAAAAGGTGACATCTCCTTCATGTACATAATGTCTGCCTTTGTTGTCTAGATACCTGGGTGATTTCACTGATAAGCAGGACATCAGAAATGGGTAGTCTGAGAGGGCTTAGTAATGAAAAAGTCGGATTGGTCCCACTGAGCCCTCTTCTCCTTTCAGCTCCCACCCTGGAGGCCTGTCACCCAGGGCCTTTGAGAGGAAACTTGAGTTTCCAAAGGTCAGAGCTGCAAGTTTTACAAACACAGCTGCAGCCAAGCACTCAGGTGACCAGTTATCTGCCGCTGCAGCTGGACCAGTTTGATTGTGGTGACAGTAAAGCCAGGCTTGGCCTTTCCTCCACCATCTGGAGCTTTGCAGCTAACAGTGATTCTGGAAACCAGTGGCCACTCTTCTAAGGTAAGAGTGAAAAGGGGATAGCTCTGGTCCATTGTTAGTCATCACAGGATGGTGGGTGGGGGAGGCAATGGGGTCTCTCCCATGCCCACTTCAGGTTAGGTTGAAACCGTGATGCTCTAGTAGAGTGAGGTGAGCGAGAGCCTGGGACTTAGGATCAGCTCTGCCCCAGGTCCTGTATTTGCGACTCACTGTTTGCTTAACTTTGCCAAGTTATTTATCTTCTTCGGTATTTACATCTCAATTCACCCATTTGAAACCATTGAAAATTATGTCTACATTCCATGACTGTTGGGTGTATTAAGCAACATAATATCCAGAGCACCTGCTTTAATAAAAATTGCCTGATAACAGCTATGAATATGGCGTATTTAACCCTTGTATCTTTCTGGTGCTTTAACACTTACAAAGGTGTTTCACATGCATTGTTTCATCTGAGGTAGAGCAGGCTTATGGTCTCCACTTCCTCTGGACCCCATTTTCCCTTGATTTCTCAGAAAGGCACATTTGCCAATTTTTTCCCTCTCCTTTCAACATCCATCACCAAGTTAATTTTCCTCTGTTAGCTGCCCACAGTAACCATGTATTAGGTACGTTCAGTCACAATAAAAATAATGAACCACAACTCCATTTCCTGCTTATTTTTTGTTTTTTCCCCTCTTTTTAAAAATAAAGGGCCACCTTCATGCATAAAGTGCACACATCAGTCTCTGTTATGATACTCCATTTAATTCACCATCTCCATTCATCTCCATGGCCATGTCCTCAGTTTTTGTCTCATCAGGATCCACTTCTGCTCAAATTTTCTTAAAACTGAACTTTCAAACGCTGAGATCACTCCATCTGTGTGGTGGTCATCCTCACCCTACATCACCATCAGTATCTCCTCCTGGAGCCTGAGGCTGCCTGGTGCTTATCTGTCAGGCTACTACCTCAGCTGACAAACTAGGAAAGACCTGTGTTCTCAAGTGGAGGTAAGATGACAAGGAGCACACCTTTCCCACATGGAGAAGTCTTACAGAAAGGTCTCAGCAAGTGTCAGGGGAGGTGTAGCCCTGACAAGTGCCATCAGATCTTGGGGTATTTTGTTGTCTTCTCTTCCCTCTAGCCTCTCTTTTACTTCTCCTTGCCTTCCCCCAATCCCATCCAAGACTCAGCCCCACTGGCTCAGTTTCTCTCTCTCTTGCTCACTTTCCATGAAGGCCTGAGCATGAAATCAGGCTACATGCTAGATTTTTAAGCCAGGATAGTTTCTAGTCAATTCTGGCTGCTATAACAAAAATACCATAGACTAGGTGGCCTATACACAATATAAATTTGTTTCTCATAGTTCTAGAGGCTGAGAAGACCAAAATCAAGGTGCTGGCACATTCGATGCCTGCTGAGGGCCCCTTCCTGGTTCAGAGATGGCTATCTTCTTGCTCTGTCCTTATGTGGTGGAAAGGGCAAGGGAGCTCTGTTGGGTCTCTTTTATAAAGGCACTAATCCCATTCATAAGGGATCTGCCTCCCAAAAGCCCCACATCCAAACACCATCATACTGGGGATTCAGCTTCCACATATGAATTTGGGGGGGGGGGGGAACTATCATTCTGTGGTAAATAGTTTAATGCTCTTTGTTTTGTCCTCATTCTTCTCTTCCTGTAATTCTTCCCTAGCATTTAACAGGTCATCTGCTTCTCACCACAGCTTTTCTGATTCTCCTTGTATTTCTAAATTTTTTCCAACTTTAACAGAGCAGAATAGTGTTTAGAATGATATCTTCAATGTCTCCAAAATCCCTGTTTAATCATTTGTTCAATTAGATAAACATGTACATATACGTATTTATATCACATGTAATATACACCATGTATATTTGGTGTACACTTTATATATAGTGTACATATATGAAATATGTATTTATGCAACTTTTGTAAATTCCCCAGGCTTAATTTTTGCCAGTGCTTTTCTCTCATAAGGTTTTGCTTCAACTCTGATGTTGCATGATCTCTACAACATCTTCCTTCCAAATGGGACAACTTCTGTCCACATGATTTCCTTGCCTTTGTCTTCTCTACCAAGGCACTATTTGTTTTTATCAATTCTATTTTTCTTGAATGTTTTTTGTCAATTGGGAGCACGTTTGCCTCCTGGCAATCTTATCATTATTGGGTAGTGTAAGAAAGATCGACAAAAAAGAAAATATCAAAGTGTCTCCATTGACTTCAACTCATTGACTTTCAGTGGCCTTTCTCGTTCTGGCCACTTTCCTTATTCAGTGTCCCTCCTGAGTGGAGGAGTAAGTCACAGTAAGATCATGAATAACAATGGATCCTGTTGGCTGTGGTTTTATTTTCAGAGCTGGGTTTTGATGCTTCCCTCAGAATGAAGAACCCTCCTAACCTGGAGGGTGATGCTCTTGAGGGCTTGGCTGTCAGCAAGCATGGGTGTCAAGTCATTGGCTACATTAATGCCTCAAGTGCCCTAGATCAGAAGATTATCAAAGGAAAGCTGCTGTTCAGCAAGTGGAGACTAACATGCAGTTTCCCTGGCCTTCAGCTTAGGGTACAAAGGCAATCACATTGGTGACTCTTAGATGCACTTATTCCTTATGGCTCTCTAGCCAAGATTTTAGCTCAATCTACCGCTGTTTTTGTCTCTTCCTCATTTTTTCAGTCCAACAGCTGATGCGACCTCTGTCTGGCCTTCCCTCTGTTTTCCATGGGGCCTGCCACCCTGCCAGGCCATTACAGCTCCATCTCATTTGCTCTCTGAACTCTGCTGTGTTCCTGCTGCTGATATTCCCTCTCTACTTTCATCTTAGCCACGGGGAAGCCTGGCCACAAGGTCCTTCTCATCACAAGATCATCATTGAAGCCACTGAATACATGGCAACTTGTCTGAAATCACACAATTTCTTGGCTTCTTTGCCTTCCCTTCCCAGCTTCTCCAACTCCACTGCCTCTTTCTTCTGGGACTGTTGTCCTAATGGATCACTTGCACATGGATCCTCCTCCTGGATCTTTTAGGGAACCCGACCTAGGACAACTCTTAACCTTGGACTTCTCCATGTGAATAAGAAATGTCAAAGCTGAGGAGAAACATCCCTGATTACAAAAACTAAATGAGAACATGGGTCACAGATGGGCGTACTGGACTGGCCTGGAGTGAGGGTTCTCCTTGGCCCCACATGTGCAGGCCTGTCCTAATTTGCATGGGGCTTCCAGGGACTCAGCATCCTCACCTCAGGGCCTCATTGGAGCTGGCATTAACACTGCCATGTAATAAGCACCTGGTTAAATTTTAATTAAGATCAATGCCTTGACCTCCCACCTGGAGATTCTGATTTAAATTGTCAGGAGTGGGGTTTGGGCTTCAGTAGATTTAAAAAGCTTCCCAGGGATTCTAACATGCAGCTAGACATGACAAGGACCATTCGTCTATGATGATCTCAGGTTCAACATAGAAATGCGCTAAATGTGTGGCTACTTCATCAAAAAGCCTGAATATCCATCAGCCATTGATGGAATTTGTATGCCTCTCTCAACAGTACTATTTGTACAACATGGAAAAAAGGCGAGAATAAAAAGAGATCGATGAATAGATTAGATTTCTAAATTCTCTGCTGGAGGAAAGTTTCTCAAACTTTTCTGAATACAAGATAAAATAAGAAATTTGCATTTCTTTGAAACTCACTGTACATAAAACAATACCTCCCTTATTACACATAATAAAATTTAGTGTTTTCTTTAATATTTTTTATATAAAACTGGAAGTTTAAATTCCGTCAAATTGATTTCAAGCCCACTGGGTTCAGCATTACAGATTGACAATTTTAGTATTGATCAATTTTTGTCATTAAGTAAAATCCTCAAAGAGAATCATTATGTTCCTTCCCCTAAAGAGAATATAATAGTAAATAAAAACTGAAACAGGAAAAAGATTGTTTGTTTATGCTTCTTTATGCCATTCTTTGCACTGGCACAAAAGACTAAAAAAGAATCTTTCCCTATGCAATGCTTTGTGGGGAATAAAGGGTGAGTGGGAGAGAACATAGTCAAACCAGGTGCTTCATGCTTCCCCTTCAGAGTTTGTGGTTTAGATGCTGAGAATATTTCTAGAAATGACCTAAGGTGTATCCTGGTGTGGAATCAACGCTAAAGAATGAAGGAAAATGCATGGGGCCATGGTTACCGTCCTTGCTTTCTTTTTGTTAATTCCATTTTGAGTTTCTCCTTTTTTGGTTCTTTCCTCAGTCTCTTTGGAGAAGAATTTCTCTGTAAAATCTTTTTTCCTGTTGAGCCAACAGTGTCTATGGCCTGTTGACACCTCCAGATTGGAACCTTTCCTCTCACCTTCCCCAAAATTATAAAAAGGCCTGAGGCCTGGGTTCTAGTTCAAGGGTTGTCAGTAACAGGTCTTGTGGCTTCAGTTAGTCCTTAACCCTTTGGTACCACACCTCTTCATCTGTAAAATGTAGAACTGGATTTCGATATATTCTGAGGTCCCAGTTGGCTCTCACATTCTAGGGCTCTCCCATGGCTGCCCCTCCTCCTCAGAGGACTGGGACGTAGAGTTAAACAGGGTGTGCTTCTCCACCAAGGGTCCTCTCCTTCCGACAGCAGTCTGTTTCTGAATGTGGGGGATGGATGCTAGGGCACATCCCTCCCTGGGAGGTGTGGGAAAGCCATCACTTTGCTGCAGACTAAGGGGCTTCAGGAGTGAAGTGGCTGCTGAGGAAAGGCTGGTAGGGCTCTGGCTAAGGCTCTGCAGCCGCTCTGAGCTGGGATGTCACCAGGCCCCTGGTGGAGCGAGGACAGGAGTCCCTTGATGCCGCACCACAGCTGGATGGAAGTGCAGGGAGGTGTTTCTTCTACCTTGTGGCTCTCACTTTCCCCTTCAGCAGCCTGTGCTTCTCCTTCAGCTCCTCCCCTCAACAGGAGCTCAGCTTCCTGCTGGCCTCTGTCACCACATAGCCATCCTTCCAGGCTCAGCTATCAGCAGGGCCTGACAAAGACTAACATTTGATTTTTTTTCTCTCTCTCTCTCAGATACCAAGTACTCTGGATATACTGATTTGAAAGAAACTGTATCATAAAAAGTAGCTTTTCTACTTGATGAAAAAAATCTAAAACAGCAAATCAATTTAAAGCCCAAACAGAACAGTGAAGGGATTTTTCACCACAAATAAGATGACAAAAAGAAGAGATATTTGGGTTTCCAAAGCGCTGAAAAGATTGTGATACTATATCTCATTAGTCCCTATATCTCTTCTCACGTCTTGTGGTTGTTTTTGGTGATGGTGACGTTGCCTTGTTTGTAGAGGTCAGGGCAGTTATCAGGCTCAATGGTCTGCCTTATGTGGTTGTCTGACCACTTCCTCATGACTAAGCACAGGCTGACCCTCTTGCCAAGAACACTACAGAGTTTATACTGGGTGCTTCCTAGTGCAGCCCACCTGGAGACCAAGAATGCCCAGTTTGTCCATCACTGTGACTGCCGTACTAGCATGGGTCACTTTGTTATGGAGGGGCCTACGAGATCTGTTCATTGTAAAGACACAGTTTTTTTTTTCTATCATTAGTAAGTAATTTGGTGAGTGGTACTTTGAGAGTGTGTGAATATCCTCTTTACGGATCTTCCTCTAAAAGTATTACCATCTCTTAATGATCCTTGCTGTGTGTCAATTATCATATTTGTATTTGTACATTGGAACTTCTCTAATTCATTTATTCCTATATGCTTGTATTTGCTGGCATTGTGCCATGAAAAAGAAGATTCCCTCCCTCTTCTATACCATTGAAATTTTTGTTTTGACTGTCACTGTGGACTCGTGAACTTTTTAAATTCAATATTATAAATCATCATTTTTTTCTCTTATTCATATTTATATCCACCACTCTCCAATACCTTTTAGGCTATATTAAACATAGTAGATTTTGTTTACTATGTCTCCTTCTCCATGTTTCTTTGTGTATATATGTGGTTATGTATGCATGTGTGTGCTCTTTGTATTTAGGGAGAGTTGCATAGCTAGTGTTCTACATCGCACTAAAATTTTTTGATGTCTTAGTCCCTTATTAACTTGTCAAATTTCTAATATTTGGTTTATAAGTTTTAAATGACATCTTTTAACTGCAAAGTTTTGCAACTATGACAATCAAAGACATTTATTCTTTTTCTTTTTCTTCCTTATGTAACTGCCATTTCGCATAGTATTATTTCAACCTGGTCAAACATATACCATTTACATACTATTTTTTTCCAATTTGTCTCTCCCCAGGTGTTTGTTTTAGATCTACAATTATATATTCAATGATGACCAGCTGTTCAAAAGTCCAAATTTCCTCAGTCCTCTCTCATTGGGTGGAGTTCATCCTTAAAAGACTCCTCAAGATGGAAGCAGGACTCCTTGACACAGGGACAGCTTGGTGACTATAAAGTACTTGCCCACAATGACTTTTATTGAGTTTTTATAAAATATTGTCCTGCTTTATATGTTCTGTTGAGTTGTACAAGGTAAATTAATTTTCTCTCCATTGTATGCAAATAGGCTTCTTTGAGGCAAGAGGGAGGTCTGGAACTTCAGAGGAACCTTTTTTCTTTTTCTTTAAAATCTATCAGTTCTAAGAGGATAGTCTTAGAGTTGACCATTCCAGTTATATTTCTCCCCGGGATCTAGACTTTCTCTGTGATCCTTTCTCAGCATCTTTTCTTCATTTTTGTTCTTTTTGATGCTTTCATTTCTTTATTCAATATCCCTTATAGTATTTTTAGACAAATATGTTAGCCTTATGAATATTGTCATTTAGCCTCTTTTTCAGAGAGTTTTCTTTTTCTTCAATTTTTTTCCTAATTTCTGCCAATTCTCTCACTTTCTGTTTCCTGTCCACTTCTCTTTTGAATTGTGTATTTCTTACACGAAGTTTTGTTTTCGTCACATCTACAAATGATTTGTTAAGAACATTTACTTCAGATAGGGATGTCATTTTACAGTTTTCCCATGTTTTGTGATTGATTTTGAGGGGTGTCGTTTCATGAGCTGAAATCTTTGACTCTCTATTTCTGTTGTTCTCTTCTGTCACCTTGGAATACATGTCTGCTAGGAGATTTCATGTTAGCATGCCTAGGTTTACCTGAATGAGAAATAAAAGTTTTATGTGGGAATGGATAAGTGCTTTGAGTAGCTTAGTGGATTTCTAGGTCTGGATCTCTCTCTTTGACGCAATTGCTCTAATAGATGTAAGGTTTGGGGGATACGTGTGGTGTGTCTTCTGATTCTGGGATTCCATTTTCTTTCAGCAGGACCTTTAATTTCTAGCTGTTGCTTCATTCTTGCTCTTCAATAGAAGCCTTCAAAGGAAGCTACCTTCATCAGGGTCTCCCCCTGGCCTGGCAGATGTGCTTCCCCAAGATTGTCACCTCTGGTCCTCTCACTGTCGAACCCCTTCCTTTCTGTTCCCAAGCATCCAGAGCTGTAGTCACCCAGTCTCTGGCCTGCTCTGAGTTTATCACACTCTCTTTCTATGGAGAATTTATCTCTGTTCCCTCCTGAGCAGACCCTCCCTGCTGTCAGCTCCTCTGTTTGCATGGACTTTACTAATCCGTCCACTGCTGGACATAAGCTTTCAACTCTGGGGAAACCAAAGAGCATGAGTGATCCTTGGACCCTATAGTAAGAGTTTGCTTAGTTTTGTAAGAAACAATCAAACTCCCAAATCCCCAAATCCCAAATAACTGTCTCGTTTTGCATTCTCACCAGCACAGACTGAGAGTTCTTATTGCTCCATATCTTTATCAATTTTTGGTGTTTGTTATCAGTTTTTGGATTTTAGCCATTCTTATAGATGTGTAGTGATATCTTCTTTAGTTTGCTATTCCATCATAATGGCATATTATGTTGAGTATCCTTTTGCATGTTTTACATCTGTCTATCTTCCTTGGTAAGGTGTCTATTCAGATCTTTCGACCATTTTCAAATTGGATTGTCTGTTTTCTTGTTGAGTTTTAAGAGTTCCTGGAGTTTTAAGAGTTTTTATCTTCAGGTAACAGTCCTTTATCAGAAACATCTTTTGCAACTATTTTCTCTCAGCCTGTGTGTTATTATTTCATTCTCTGAAAAATATTTTTCTCAGAAGTTTTTAATTTTAATGAGTCCTGCTTATCAAAGTTTTCTGTTATGGATTATATTTTGCATGTTATATCAAAAAAATCATCACCATACCCAAGATCATCTAGATTTTCTCCTGTGTTATGTTCTAGAAGCTTTTATACTTTTGTATTTTACATTTGAGTCTATGATGCATTTTGAGTTAATTTTGTGAAAGGTTTAAGATCTACTTTCTAAATTTATTCCTTTGCATGCGGATGTCTAGTTGTTTCCAGCCCCATTTGTTGAAAGGAAGGTCCTTTCACCATTAAATTGCCTTTGTTCTTTTGTCAAGGTTAGTTGACTGTAGTGTGAGTCTATTTCTGGGCTCTTTATTCTGTTCCATTGATCTACTTGCATATTCTTTCACCAGCACCACACTGTTTTGATTACTGAAGCTTTATAGTAAGTTTTGAAGTCAGGTAGCACCAGTCCTTTGACTTTGTTCTTCTACATCAATATTGTGTTAACTCTTCTGGTTGATTTATCTCTCCATGCAAACTTTAGAATCAGGTTGTTGATACTCACAAAAGAACTTGCTAAGATTTTGGTTGAGATTGTATTGAACCTATAGATAAGTGGAGAAGAGCTGCCATATTGACAATATTTAGTTTGCTCTTTTTTTTATGGTTTCCGAAGAAGGAAGCATAGGTGATGGATTTTAGATCTTTCTCCTTTCCAATACATGGATTCAGTGCTATAAATTTCCCTCTAAGCACTGTTTGCTGCATCCCACAAATTTTGATAAGTTGTATTTTCATTTTTATTTAGTTAAAAATATTTTAAAATTTCCCTTTAGACTTCTTTGATTCATATGTTGTTTAGAAGTATGTTTTTTAATCTCCCAATATTTTGGAATTTCCAGCTATCTGTCTGTTATTAATTTCTAGTTTAATTCCATTGTGGTCTTAGAACATCCATTGTATAATTCCCATTCTTTTACATATCTTAAAGTGTGTTTTATGGCCCAGAATATGGTCTACCTTGGTGAATGTTCCATGTGAGCTTGAGGAAAATGTGTATTCTGCTGTTGTTAAATGAAGTATTCTACAGATGTCAGTTATATCAAATTGATTGATGGTGTGGTTTAATTCAATTATGTCCTTATTTATTTTCTTCCTGCTGAATCTGTCAATTACTGATAGATGGGTGTTGAAGACTCCACCAGTAACAGTGGATTAATCTATTTCTTCTTGTAGTTCTATCAATCTTCGCTTCATGCATTTTGACACTCTGCTCTTAGGAGCATACTTGTTAAGACTTGTTATGTCTTTTTTGGAGAATTGTCCCCTTTATCATTATGTAATGTCTCTCTTTATCTCTTATAATTTTCTTTGTTCTGAATTTATTTTGTGTGAAATTAATATAGCAAATCCAGCTTTCTTTTGATTAATATGAGCACGATATATCATTCTTCATCCCTTTACTTTTGGTCTGTGTCTTTATATTAAAAGCAAGTTTCTGGTAGACAACATATAGCTGTATCTTATTTTTCAGTCACTCTGAGAATCTCTATTTTTTAATTCATATATTTAACCATTGACATTTAAAGTGATTGTTGATATTTTGGATTAATATCTACCATATTTGTTACTGTTTCTATTCATTACCCTTTCCTTTATTATTTTTTGTCTTCCATTCTTTTGTTTTTTTCTGATTTTTAGTTGAACATTTTATATGATTCCAGTTTTTCCCTCTCTTAGTATATCATTTATACCTTTTTGAAACTCGTTTTAGCAATTGTCCTTGAGTTTGCAATATAAATTTGCAATTAAATCCGAGTCTTCTTTCAATAACACTATAACCTTTCACAGGTAGTGCAAGTACCTTATATCAGTGTATTCCTAATTACTTTCTTCTGTCCCTGGTAGCATTGCTGTCATTCATGCACTTATCCATAAGCTATAATCACTGATTAATACATTGCTGCTATTAGTATTTGAGCAAATTGTTACATATTAAATCATCTAAGAATAAGAAAAATTAAAGATTTCATTTTGTCTTCATTTATTCCTTCTCTCATGTACTTCCTTTCCTTTTGTAGACTTGAGTCTCTGACTTTTATATTTTTCTTCTTCCTGAAGTATCTCTTTTAACATTTCTTGCAAGGCAGGTCTACTGGTAACAAATTCCTCATTTTTTGCTTCTCTGAGAAAGTCTTTGTTTCTCTTTCCCATAGGAAAAATAATTTTGCTGAATACAGAATTCTAGGTTGGTATTGCTTTTTCTTCTTTTTTAAAAAACACTTTAAATATTTCATTCTCTTCTTGCTTGCATGGTTTCTGAACTGAAGTCTGATGTAATTCTTATCCCTGCTTCTCTACAAGTAAGGTGTTTTTTTCTTTGAGTTTTCTCTTTGTTATTGATTTTCTGCAGTTTGAATATGATATGTGTAGATGTAGACTTTTTGGTATTTATCCTGCTCAGTGTTCTCTGAGAAACTTAGATCTATAATTTGTTTTCGTCAATTTGGGAGAAATTTTCAGTCATTATTACTTCAAATACTTCTTATTTTCTTTTCTCTCTTTTCCTTCTGGTATACCCATTATGTGTGTTACACCTTTTGTAAATGTCCTACAATTCTTGGATATTTTGTTTTACCTTTTTCATTGTTTTTCTCTTTGAATTTCAGTTTTGGAAGTTTCTATTGACATTATTTTAAGCTCACAGATTCTTTCCTCAGCTAGGTCCAGTCTACTAATGATGCCATCAAAGGTATGATTCATTTCTGTTACAGTGCTTTTGACTTCTAATATTTCCTTTTGATTCTTTCTTAAAGTTTCCATCTTTCTGCTTATATTACATTGTCTTTTTTTGTATATTCTACACGTTTTCCATTAAAGCCCTTAGAATATTAATCATGGTTATTTTAATTTCTCAGACTAATAATTCCAACATCTCTGACATATCTGAGTTTGCTTCTGATGCTTGCTCTCTCTGTCTCTTCAAACTTTGTCTTTTGTCTTTAGTATGTCTTGCAATTTTTTTTGAAAGCTGGACATGATGTACTGGATTAAAAAAATAAGGCACGCAGGCCTTTACTGTAAGGTTTTATGTTTATCTGGCTAGGTATTGGGCTGTGCTTATTGTTTGCTGTAACTGTAGCTGTCACGGGCTAAAATTTTTCTTTGTTTTTGTCTCTCCAGTTGTCTTTGGGTTTCTCTTGAAACTTTTTCTGAAATAAGGTGTGAGACATATAGTTCTTTCATTTGCATTCCCCTGTTATTATATAGGAGCCCTGTTAATGTGCTGTAAGGTGTGAGGATGAAGAGTCCAATGGTTCTATGATTAGGTTTTATTCCTTTGGTGAGCTTAGGGCCCTGAGCTGTGACTGTCACAAGTGCTTTTCAGTTCCCTCTCCCACCTTAGGTGTGACAGGAAAGCTAGAGAGGGCTGGAGTTGGGTATTTCTCTTCCTCCACGTCTTTTAGATAAAATCCCAGTTGGTTAGGATCTGGTGAAATAGTTATTTTTGAGATTAGGTCGTGTTAAGAAGAATAAAATGTTCTGAACACATCTCAAAATGGCAACTTACTCCTTTCCCTTCTGGAAACATGAGGGGATTTTTCTTGCAATCTTCACTGTGAGAACCTGGTAGGTCTCCTGGAAATAAAACTCACAAAAACCTGTAGGTGCACCTGAGACTAGGCACTCTTTAGTTTTAAATCCTCAGACTTGTCCACACTGAACTTCCAGCAACTCATCAATTAGAATTTTGATTTTCCTGCCCTGGTGCTGGTTCTCAGGAGGTTTTTCCTTGTAGGTTTTGGCTCTGCTAAGTTCAGATTCTTCATATCTGCCTATGTGTGTCTCTACTTTTTTAGGGTATTAGTTTGCCCTGTGTTCTCAATTCTACGATGGATCCAAGAACAGTTATTGGTTTGCAGTTTGTTCAGCTTTTTTCTTATTTTGTAGTTGATGACTTCTAAGCTCTTTACACACCAATTCAGAAACTGGAACTGAAATACAGTTGCAATGAATACCATAAATTCAGAGATGCAAGGAACTCATCAAAACAGAAACACAAAGAAAACCACACTGAGACAGATTATTATCAAATTGCTGAAAACCAACAATAAATAAAAGTTCTTAAAAGAGCCAGACAAAGGAGGTACAATCTGTACAGAGGAACAAAGATAGGAATGACCACATTTTATAAACACAATGCTTTTTATAAATGCATTTCTTATCAGAAAGCATAAAAGCCATAAGACAAGATAACAACATGTTCAAAGTACTGAAAGAAAAATACATCAATTTAAATTTCTATACATTTAAATACATAACATGCACTTCAAAAATGCAGGCAAAAGATAGACTTTTTCAGACAAACAAGAGGTAAGAATATTTGTCACCAGCAAAAAGATACTCTCAAAAAATGTTAAAGGAAGTTCTTCAGGCATAAGGAAAATGACCTTTGATAGAAATTTGGATATATGGATAAGAATAATCAACCCTGGAAGTGGTTAATATGCAGATAAATCAGAAAGATTTTTTTTCCATTTCATATACTTTAAAAGCAATAAAGTATTTAAAACAAACACTAACACTATCGTTGTATTTATAAAATGAGTTGAAGTAAATTGTATAATGACACAAATGACAAGCGGAAGAAACTGGAAAAATGTTGCTGTAAATATAATATATGTGAAATGGTAAACCATCTTATGAAGGTGTATTGAGATAAGTTAAAGAAACAAATTGTGAACCTTGGAGCAAAAGATTAAGAATCTAACAGTGATATAGCTAATTAGCCAACAGTTTAGATAACATGGACTACTAAAACAAATAGTAGTAGAGGCCAGCCCCATGGTATAATGGTTAAATTTAGCACACTCTGCTTCAGTGACCCGGGTTTGTAGGTTCAGACCCTGGTCGTGGACCCACACCACTTGTCAACCATGCTGTGGTAGTGAACCACATATAAAGTGGAGGAAGATTGGTACAGACGTTAGGTCAGGGCTAATCTTCCTCAGTGAAAAAAAAAAACCAAAAAGTAGTAGTATAATGACAAAGAACATGGATAAATAGAAAGTAAGTAGTAGCAAGACAGTAGCATTAAATCCAAACATATTGGTAATTTCATTGACTATAAATGGCTTAAGCATTGCAACTAAAATGAAGATATTGTCAGAATAAATTAAAAAGTAAGACCCATCTTTTTGCAGTCTACAAGATACATCCAATTTAAAGACAGGAGTTAAAAACAAAAGAATGCAAAATATGTACCACACCAATTCTAATAATGATAAAGCTGCAATGGCTATATTAATATCAGAAAAAGTAGACTTCAAAGCAAGTAACATATTACCAAGGATTCAAAGGGAAAATTTAGAATGACCAAATTTCAAGTCTGGAAGGAAGTGAAACTGTCTCTATTTGCAGATGCTGTGACTTTATATACAAAACACTAAAGAATCTACTAAAAAAACCTTAAGAAATAATAAATGAATATGGTCTAGTTGCAGGATACAAAATCAACATACAAAAATCAGTTCCATTTCTGTACACTAACAACAAAGTAGCAGAAAGAGGAATTAAGAATACAATCCCAACTATAATTTCAAGAAAAAGAATAACATATCTAGGAATAAAAAAAAAATTTCAAGTCATCAAAAAGAAATACCAAACCTAACTGAATATGTGTCAAATTTCAGACCTTAAAAATTCAGGAAGCAAAATCTGCAGAACTGATAGGAGAAATACATAAACCCACATTTATAGTTGGAGATTTCAACAAACATCTCTCAGTAATTGATAAAACAAGTAGATAAAAAATCAGTGATGGGCACTGGCCCGGTGGTGCAGCAGTTAAGTTTGCACACTCCTCTTCAGTGGCCCGGGGTTTGCCTGTTCAGATTCTGGGTGTGGACCTATGCACCGCTTGTCAAGACACATGTTGTGGCAGACGTCCCACATATAAAGTAGAGGAAGAATGGCACAGATGTTAGCCCAGGGCCAATCTTCCTTAGCAAAAAGAAAGAGGAGGATTGGCAGCAGATGATCGCTCAGGCCTAAGCTTCCTCAAAAAACAAAATCAACGATGACAGAAGAATTGAACAAAAACTATCAGCCAGCTGGACCTAACTGATGTTTAAGAACACTTCAACCAACAACTGCAGAAATAATTTTGTCAAGTGCACACACATCATTCACCAAGGTAGAGAATATACCAGGTAATAAAAAAAACTCTTCAAATTTAAAAACAATCACATCATACAAAGTAAGTTTTCTGACCACTGTGAAATTAAATTAGACAATACTAAAAAAAAATCTAAAAAATTCACACATGTTCAGAAATTAACAGACTTCTCAATAATGTGTAAAATCACAAGGGAAATTAGGAGATATTTTGACTAAATTATAATGAGAATAAAATATGTTAAACATTGTAGGATCAGCTAATTCAGTTTCAGAAATATAACTATAGCTTTAAGTACTTCTATTGGAAAAACTAAGAAGGTCTAAAATAAATGGTTTAAGCTTCTTCTGTAAAAAGCTGAAAAACCAAAAACCTCCAGCAACTAAACTCAAAATAAATAGAAGGATGAAAATAATGAAGAATGCAAAAAAAATTGAAGAAGGCCCAAGCAGAAAAATCAATGAAATCAGAAGCTGTTTTTGTTTCGTTTTAAAGATCAACAAAATTTTCCTATGTCTCTGGTCTCTTTCGCTCGACAAAAGCTTTCTGAGATTTATCCATGTCGTGTATATGAATAATTTGTTCTTTTCTATTATTCAGTAGTATTCCATTGCATGAGTATATTACAGTTTATTTATTTTGTATTGTTTCCAGATTTTGACTATTATGAATACAGTTGATATGAACGTTCTTGTATAAGATTATGGTAAATATATGTTTTCATTTCTCTGGGTATCTAGGAGTAGAATACTTCGTGATATTGTGATTGTATGTTTAAAATTATAACAAATTGTTAAACTTTTTCTAAAGTAGTTGTATCATTTGACATTACTAATAGCAAAATATGAGTGTTTCCATTGCTCCACGTCTTTGCTAACACGTTTTATGATTTTAACCATCCTTGTGAATCAGAAATCGTATCTCTATGATTTTCATCTGTATTTCCCTGATAACCAAAGAGGTTGAAGGTTTTTTATGTGCTTATTTACTATCTGTGTATCTTCTGTGAAATGTCTGTTCAAACATTGTATTCATTTTTTTAATTGGGTTATTTGCCACCTTATTATTGAATTATAAGAGTTCTTTATCTCTTCTGGATACAAACCTTTTGTCCAATATGTATTGAGAATAACTTTTCCCAGTGTGGGGTTTATTGCTTCGTTTTCTTTTTTCTTTTCTTTTTTTTTTTGAGGAAGATTAGCCCTGAGCTAACTACTGCCAATCCTCCTCTTTTTGCTGAGGAAGCCTGGCCCTGAGCTAACATCCGTGCCTCTACTTTATATGTGGGATGCCTGCCACAGCACGGCTTGCCAAGCAGTGCCATGTCCACACCCGGGATCTGAACCGGCGAACCCCGGGCCGCTGAGAAGCGGAGCGTGTGAACTTAAGCGCTGTGCCACCGGGCCGGCCCCTGTTTGGTTTTCTTAAAAGTATCTTTTGAAGAGCTGAAGTTTTTAATTTTGAGGAAGTCCAGTTCATCAATTCTTTGTTTTTACATTCCGTGCTATTTATTTGCTGACTAAGAAATCTTTGCCTACTCCTGATTCACAAAGATTTTCTTGTCTGTGCTATTTTATTGCATTATACTCCTAAGTTTTCTATTGAATTCTATGATCTCACTTGAGTTAGTATTTTTCTGTGTGGGGCGAAGTAGAAGTCAATGTTGACCATTTTCTTTGTATTTAGACTACTTAGTGTTGACTGAATCTCTTAGTCAATGTTTTTCAACACATTTGTGTAATTTTCACCCATTATTTCTTCAGATTTTTTCTGCTTCATTTGTATTCTCCTCTTCTTCTGGGACTTAATTACACATATATTAGGCTTGCTGCTATTATCCCACTATTCTGTAGGTTGAGTTAATCTTTCTTCAACTTTTTTCTCTCTGCACTTCCTGTAAGATAATTTCAACAGATCAGTATAGGAATTTACTTATTCTTTCTTTTCCAATCTTCACTTTGTTGTTAAGACAACTCAATAAATTTTTCATTTCAGGTGTTAAACTTTTCAGTTTAAGAATTTCAATTTGGTTCTCTTTGAGTCTCCTTATCTGTTCGTTTATCCAGATGAATTTGCTTATAATTATGCGAACATTTTATTTCAGATTTTTGCAAATATTTATGGGTTGCCTTAAAGACTTTGCTAAATACAATACTGGGCTATCCCAGCATGAATTTCTACTGGCTGCTTTTTATTTTTTCTCTTGTAATTGATTTCTATTCTCATACTTGGTATGATTTCAATCTTCTTAAATTTGCTAAGAGTTGGTTTATAACCTAATGTATGTGGATTATTATTCAGCTATGAAAAGAGAAGGAAATCTTGCCACTTGCAACAACATGGATGAAACTTTAGGGCATCATGCTAAGTGAAATAAGTCAGACAGAGGAAGACAAATACTGTATGATGTTACTTATATGTAGAATCTAAAAGTCAAACTCATAGAAACAGAGAGTAGATAGGTGGTTACCAGGGGTAGTGGGTAGGAGAGATGGGGACATATTGGTCAGAGGGTACAAACTTCTAGGTATAAAGTGAATAAGTTCTCAGGATCTAACGTGCAGCCTGGTGACTGTGGTTAATAATACTGTATTACATACTTGAAAGTTTCTAAGAGAGTGGATCTTAAATGTTCTCATCACACACACAAAAACAGATAATTATGTGAGATACTAGAGGTAACTAATCTTATTGTGGCAATCATTTCACAATATATACATATATTGAATCATCCCATTGGACACCTAAAGTTACATGATGTTATGCGTCAGTTATATCTAAATAAAGCTAGAAAAAACCTCTCAGACTCATATCTTTTTCCTGAATCACGTTGAGGCTTAGTTCCAGGCTGTGTTAGGATGGGTCTAGAGCTGTCATTAGTCTGTTGTACGATGTTTACTCCTCATATTCAATCTCTCTGCTTTGTTAGTTTGATACCCAGGTGCTAGAGATGTGTCTCTATTCTAGTAACATCCAACGTTGCCAGCACTGTTTGTTCTCTTGTACCTCTGTTCTGTTCTCAACCCCGTAGCAGCTGTTCTGTGGCAGGCTTCATTTTATCTCACCTCCTATATGTGCAACCCAGGACTCACCAACGAATGGGGCCCCCTCAGTGTTCTCCCTTCTCTTTAGAGTCAGTGTCAAGAAAACTGATTCTTACCCCTTTGGCCCAGTGTGACTGCCATGCTCTGATTTGACACCTGCTTACTAGCCTGCAGTCAGGAAATCCTCCTAGGTAGCGATGTGGGGTGATTATAAAGCCCACCTTCTGAGTTGCCTTCTATCATGGATTTATGCTGATGCTGCCTATTGTCCAAAGCCTGGACACTGTCACCTCATGTTACTTTATTGAGTTTTGTTGTTGCTTACAGTGCCGGGCCACTCCGTAATCATCAGAAACAGAAGTCAACAGTTATATTTTAAATATTGATTTTAGATATTTAATTTCTTTAGATGATATTTACTGTCGCTTAGAATAGATTTAATCCACTTAGAGTAGATTTAATTTACTATTCATTACTTTTTGCTCAATGCATGTCCCTACTTAAGTAACGTTGGTCTGAAATCCACACATTAAAAATGTAACAATAAGAAAATATAGTTTGAGAATAATGAGATGTACCTACAAATCAAATGAATGAGACTAGATATTCCACAACAGCTGGGAATAGGGGAGACCCTTGCATATATTGGTATTTTTGTGCAAATCACTAATGGTGCTTCCTCCAGAGAAACCAGTGATTCAAATGTTCCCCTTCTGGGCATACAGTTACAAAAAGGAATTCTTTTCTGTGTATCAAATACACTTCCCCCAGGCAGAGGGCTTACTGATTTGAACATAGGCTGTGGAACCAACCCGCATAATCTTAGACATAGCCATAGTTAGAGCCTTGTTTTCTGGAAATCACAATCATAATGTAGATCCCATGTTGATGAGGCCCTGTGTGTACCACCCGGTGTGCCTCACATGCACAAATCAACCATCATCAAATAGCTCACGTCTGAATTAAAAAGGCCATATCTGACACTTTGGCAGACAGTGCCCTTTAAAAAAGAAATTTTATGTATTTGCTTTATGGATGTTAGAGATGCAAATTATAGTATTTTTTAAAAATACAGAACAGTACAAGAAGAAATGTTTTAAAAAGAAAGCCACTTAATCTACAACTCAGATATAAAACACATATATTGTGGGGTATTTCTACTGAATCTATTGTTGAAATGAAAATCTCAGCTTTTACAAAATCAATGTCAACATCACTTAATTGATTGATAGGAGGGTTCTTCACTTCACCTTCCAGATTTAAATTAAAAGTGACTACTCTTTTCTTGCTTTTCTGGTCTTGATAACCTTGGAGGAGAGATTAAAAAAAAGACGTAATGAGATTCTAGCAATTGACATGAGGCTCTGCTTATATTTCTCCCTTTTCCCACAGTGTCTCACTTATCTAAGGGCCAATCATTCCCACTTGAACCCTCTCTGAGGCTATTCTTTCTTTCTTACCAATCTCTTTTACTACATTACCACCTTTTGAGTTTTTCCCCATGATCATGGTCTGGAGCCTGTAAAGAAATATTTTCTCATTTTCACATTTGAACAGAGTAGGAGTTCCACGAAAGAAGTGAGAGAAAACCACAGGAGAGAGAGAATGGCTTATTCAAAGGCTTATTAAATGCAAGGCATTGTGGGAGGTCCTAGTTAGGCAGCATGTTGGGAGGGGTTACAGTAGATAAAAGTTTTTCATGGTGCAACCACTGTTCTTAGATTAGAGTACAAGGATTGTTGAGGGAATTCGAGAAGTAGAATAAATTGTGTGCATATGCATGTCTGTGTGCCTGATTATGTTAGTATTTTCATTTGAATCATTTGTATTTAAATTTAGCTTTGATTAGTGTTATCAATAAACCCATAGCAGGCCTCTGTGTTGTGTGGTTTTTGGGGTATGAGAGAGACAGTGTGATGCCATTTAGAGTCAACCACAACTTTTCCCTGTTGGCCAGGATGCGCATTTCAGCAAAGGACGGGCACCGTGTGCTCTTAGATGAAGTTTATTCCAAGACTCTGGGACTCCTTTTATAATTTGTCTGGTATGAAGAGTCGACACTCCTCCTCGCTAAACTTCTTTTTGATGCTTATTATACATATTTCAGTTTTCCTTTGAAAACTCTGTTCATTTCTTTTCATTCTCATGGTAGAAGCCTTTCACCTCTGGCCACTCCCAAATACACATTCATCTTTTCCATAGCTTTACCCTCATCTGTCTGATCTTCTCATTCATCTTGCCTAAGAATCTACATTCTGGAGCCAGCCAGTCTGGGTTGAAACCTCAGTTCCACCACTTACTGGTTGTGAAAATTATAAGCATCAGTATCTATATCTATGAAATAGGAATGATGATCATATCTTCATTATTGTCTCTTGTAAGGATTAGTTAAGCTAAAATACTTACAATACTTGGAATATTTCCTAGTATATAGTGAGTGCTCAGTGTTTTCTATTGGTATAAATGTAAACGTTATTATATGGTTATTTCCTTCAAGGAATATCATCCAAACTCATAACTTAAACAATTATCTCTGAACTGAAAAATACATACATCTCTAGCACAAATTACTTTTTTATTCCAGATCTACAAATATCCATATTGATGTGTAGATATTTCTTGGATATCTAATAGACACTTCAAATTCATCCTGCCCAAGAAAGAACACATTTTCATTCCCTGGATCACGTTCTTCTGCATTTTCAACCTTAGTGAATAGTAACACCATTCATGCAGTTGCATATATAATATTCTTGAATCATCCTTGAATGTTCCTTGAATCCTCTTTCTCTTTACCATCGTCAGTTAATTAGTCACAAAATCATGAGTCTCAACCTTCAAAAAGTCCATTTTCTCTGCTATTAATCCAAGCCCTCCTAGTGTTTCCCCTTCGTAAGTAGATTTCTAAAATTGGTGTCCTGGTAAACTAGCTCTGCAACTTTAAAAAGTCCTGATTTCTAGGATTTGCACATTTTTATGTTATAACTAATTCCACCATGGCTGATTTCAATCTGCCAAAGATTTAACAAACAGCTCGTATAATTCCTGAATATTTAACCGTCAGCTCTCTTTTGTTAGGAAATCACTGCATCCAGCAGCCTGCTGTTTCCAGTCAATCTCTCTTCCTCCAAACCTAATCACTCTCTAATGCATTGCTCTAGATATTTACCAGGATATTTTTTGCTAAATTGTTAAAGTGATCAAGCATTCTTCTGCAGAAAATCTCTTGTTACTTATTTTCACAACGAATTTTCATTTCTTTATTTCAGACAAAAGGCTACATGTCTGTCACTTTTTTTTAACCCTCTGGTCTCCTCTTTCCACATTACTGAATTTCAGTTGTATGAAACTCTTTATACTATTTGGGATATTTGCATGTGTCATTTCCTTTGCTTAGAACTCTTTCCAATGTCTTTACCTTGTTAAGAAAAATGATACATAATGCAGATTAATTTCTTACTATGTGTAAGGGCAGTGAGATAAGTAACGTGGAAATAGTGTCTCATTAACTTTTAAGCCAACCCTATGATGTAGAGATTTTTACCATTTTAGAGGACTAATTAAACTTTTCTCCAATATCAGGCAACTAGTGAGTGCTGAAGCCAAGATTCAAATCAAGTTTGTCCTAATCAAAATCCTGCTCTTGACCACTATATTAAATTATTTCCTTACCCTGCTAATTTATAGAAACCTTTTAATCAATTAGCACAAATATCATATCCTTTCAAAACCTATATGTATGCCATTTCCTTAATGTCCTTTTAACAATCCTCCACTTACAAATGAATGCAAGGGCATTGTTTGTGTTCTCCTCCCACCTGCTGAACTCTCTGTGTAAGAAAACAGGATCTGGTGCTCTAAAAACCTAAACAAAATTATTTGCCTCTTCGTCAAACAAATGATCCTCTAACCAATTCCCACTTCAATGAAACTGTGATTTCTACATGTCAGTTTCAGCTTCTGATCTGTTGTTCTCAGTTGAAAGAAGAAAGGGGGTGTTCATCTCCTTCCTCGAACTTGATATTGTGTGATTTTCCAATCCCCGCTACATCCATCCTTCCTGTGTTATCCTGTGTCTCATAACTTGTATTCTTCTTATTCACTCTTTTCTGTAAAAGATTAACATCCGGTTTCTGAGAGCATGTTAGTAACTGCCATATGTGTGAGAAAGAGTCTTCTGATGGAGTAAATACCATATGTGTAATAGTATCAGCAGGTAGAGATACACATGTAGCTTGGCCTAGGTCATCTAAGAAGGCCCTCCTTTTATTACCCTGCTTTTCTTAAGCCTTTTCTACTCTAAGCGTTTTTCTGTCTGGTAATTCTAGAACAATGAATTATCTTTCTGTTTCTTCTGATCTCACCTTCAGTGCAGTTGAGATTACTTAAAGCATCTGGGTATAGAGGAAGCAGAAATCTTTGGTGGATTTCTTTGGCTTGAGCCTTATACAGAAATAAAAGAATATCCATTACAATTATTCTTTCAGTAGATCATAAGGAATTTTATAAAAAGCAAACTTCTATAACTCACTAATTCTTTTTCAACCTTTCTCATTCACTTGTCCCCATTGAATAGCTCACTGAACACACACTCTATAGTCTTTCACATGCCTCAGCTATTACTGATCAATTCTATAGTTGCATTTATAAGCATGATCACTTAAAGAGAGTGTAAGAAAATAATGGAGGCAAAATTAAGGAGTTATCCTAGAAGACAGATATAATGGAATTATGTAGCAGTCAATCAGGTAAAATGTTAATAGAGTTCATAGCAGTTTGTAAATTTTGGTGGGGAGGAGAGGTAGAAATTGAATGCATTATACTAACTAGTACCCTGAATTTGGACATGGATATATCAGTAAAATTCTCTGTGACTTTTTATTTTTCGGTTTGTAAGTTGGAGGATTAAATTACCTTATTTTCCTCATACTGTGCAGTTCAATATTTCTCTGTTGTTCAATAATCTTTTCATGAATAAATGAATAAGAGGAGACAGCACTGACTGGTTAGATCATATGACTAGTATTGAATGTATGGGGGTCTGGGTATGCTTTTTCCTACTCTACAGCGTTAGCCAGCCTGGTGCAAGGGGACGGATAGTAACAACACATGCATGCTGCCTCAGTAGTTTTTGTACTCATTCCTGTGCAGTGAGCATGTCCTTCTCATCTTCTGGATCCCATGTACCTCAGTCAAACTCTCTCCCAACTCCGTTCCCCTATCATTTCCTTTGAAAAAAAGTCTAAGATTTTCTTGATGTTGACTGGTTGGTCATGTACTTTAAAAGATCTGTTAAAATTACAGAAACCAGTGAAAGAAAATATGATATGGATTTGTGAGGTGACAAAATGGCAATAGTATCCTTTGAATTTTGAAAAATTTTGTTTTTGCCCAGTGATTTTATAAGAGGGTAAGTTCTTTACACCTCTGAGAGGTAGGTTTTATGTTAACTACTGCTATTTCTTTGTTACTAGAGGGGATGATGTTCACAGAGCAAATAGTCTTAATAGAACAGGCACTTTAAGTGGTCAAATGCAAATATTTTTAAGTAAACCACAATTCTTAAGTTATTATTTTGTCATTTTCTAGCATTTCTAATGTACTGGAAGTCTCAGCCTCTCATCAAATCCTTCTGTCTTTCATTCTTTATCCTCACCCCAAATACACCCTCCAACACACATCAATACCCATTATAAGAAAGAGGATGCCTGAAATTGTCAGCTTATTTGCATCTGAAGTACCACCATTGCAATGGATACTGAGCAGCAAATTGGGAAAGGGATGTATCACCTATGACCAAGTCAGGGTTCTAGTCAAGGTTGAGGATGGTGCAGAGACAGTGAGAGTGAGGATTTCTTCCTCATTACCTTTCACTTTTCAATTTTAAGGATTTTTAACAAGGCTTTTAAGTTCTCCTAAGTCTTTGTCTTTGAATGATTCTATTAGTTTGTCAGCACAAGTGGCTCCTTGGAACTTTACTGCCACCACGTCAGTAATCTTAATTTTACTACGGTTTTTTTTTTTTTTTTGAGTTTTTGTAGTCAGTTTTAAATCATTGGCCAACAAAGACTTACTGCAATTTCAGGGTACTTTTGCCTATTCTTGCCCCATCCCTTCCCCACTGTGGTGCTGCATGGTCAGGAAGAAGCTGTCCAATTCCTAGTTACTCCCTCGAAATGAAAGGAAAAGAGTGAAACACCTTCAGTATTCTGGCTTGTGTAGGGGATCCTCAAGGAATTTGTTTCTGTCTCATCTGATTTGGAATATGATGAGGATGGTAGCATAGTTTGGATATCAGAGTTGAGGTCACTAAAAGCAATGGTGGGTGCCCCAGCACATGAGAGCTACATGAGGACTACAGACCCACAGGCACCAGGGGGCAAGACATCATGGACAAAGGAATATAATATATCATTCAACCTGAGTGAGAGTCTTGGGGAAATAAAGACATTTAAAACCAGCTTTGTTTGAGAGAGAATTGGAAGGAAAGCACATGCACAAGCCCAGGGAAAACATATGTCTTAAATTGGCCTTGAATATCTTGAATCTTCACATTAAGCTGAATAATGAAGATCTTCCCCTACCTTGCGGCAATACACAAAAACTAGGGGAAGTGATTGTCTTTTCAGATGTCCAATTTTCAAAAAAGATCATAAGGCATACAATGAAACAGGAAAACATGGCTCAATCAAAGGAAAAAAATAAATCTCCAGAAACTTACCCTAAAGATACACGGGCCTCAGAGTTATTTTAAAAAGACCTTAAAACAGCTGTCTTAAATATAACCAGTGAGCTAAAGGAGAAAATGGATAGACAATTAAATGAAAATAGGAAAAGGATAAATGAACAAAATGAGAATATCAACAGCTGTATTGTTAGAAATATAAAAAAGAACTTATAGAAATTATAAAGAGAAATTATAAAAGAGATAGAAATTGTTAAAAAGAATCAAACAAAATTTCTAGAGCTGAAAAACACAAAATTGAGTTGAAAAATTGTCAGAGAGGTACAATAGCACACATGAACAGGAAGTAGAATCAGTGAACTTGAAGACAAGTTATATTAAATTATCAAGACTGAGAAGCAAAAAGAAAAAAGAATTAGGGAAAGTGAACAGACCCCAAGAGACTTATAGGATATCATCAAGCAGGTCAATTTTGAACTGCCAACATTATGGCAATTCAAAAAGGAGAAGAGAAAGAGAAAGGAGTAGAGAGATTTTTTTGAAGAAATATTGACTGAAAACTTCCCAAATTTGAGGAACGACATGGGTATACAAATACAAGAAGCTTAACAAGCTCCACATAAGATAAACCCAAGGGGACATACACCAAGACATATTATAAGCAAACTATCAAAAGTCAAAGTTGCCAAGAGAGTAAATCTTAAAGTTCACATCACAAGAAAAAATACTTGTAAATTTACCTGATGATGGCTGATAACTAGACTTATTGTGGTGATCATTTTGCAGTGTTTACAAATATCAAATCATTATGCTGTACATCTGAAACTAGTATAATGTTATATGCAAATATATATGAATTAAAAAAATGCCAAAGACAAAGAAAGAATCTTGAAAGCAACAAGCAAAAGGCAACTCATCACTTACAGGAGAGCCTCAATAAGATTATCAGCAGCTTTCTCAACATAAACCTTGCAGACCAGAAGGTAGTGGAATGATATATTAAAGGTGTGGAAAAAAACCTGTCAACTAAGTTTACTATATCTTGCAAATTTGTCTTTCATAAATGTGGGAGAAATCAAAGTATTACTAGATAAACGTAAGCTGAAGGAACTTATTATAACTAGACCTGCCCTACGTAAAAAGCTAAAGGGAGTCCTTCAAGTTGAAGCAAAGGATACTAGATGGTAACTGGAACCATATAAAAATATAAAGTTCTCAGCCACAGATAAATATATGGACAAACATAAAAACTATACTATAACAACTTGATCTATAGCTCTATTTTTTATTATTTTGTAGGACTTAAAAGGTGGAAACATAAAAATTATAAACTATATTAATGTAGACACAGTATGTTAGGATATAATTTGTGACATCAATAACAAAATATGAGTGAGTTAGAGCTCTAAAGGAGTAAAATTTTTGTATGTGATTGAAGTTAAGTTGTTATCAGTTGAAAGTAGATTGCTATAACTTTGAGATGTTTCCTGTAATCCCCATGGCAACCACAAAATAACTATTGAATATATACAAAAAGAAATGGGAAAAGAATCAAAATATATCACTACAAAAAATCATCTAAACACAAAGGATGGTGATATGGGAGGAAATGAGGTACAAAAAAGCTTTAAGACATATAGAAAACAAATAAACTAGCAATTGTAAGTTTTTCCATATCATTAATTACTTTAAATATAAATAGATTAAACTAATTGGTGGAATAAAATGGATTAAACAATCAAAAAATATTATTGGTAGAATGAAAAAAAAACCAGGATCCAACTAAATGCTGTCTATAAGAGACCCAATTTAGGTTGCAAACAAAGAATGGAAAAAGATATTCCATACAAACAATAACCAAAAGAAAGCAGAGGTGGCTATATCAGACAAAATGAAGTTTAAAATGAAAGCTGTTATAAGAGAAAAAGGAGGATGTTGTATAATGATAAAAGGGTCAATTTACCAAGAACATATAACAATTATAAACATATATGCTCCAAACAACAGAACTCCTATATATAGGAAGCAAACATTGACAGCATTGAAGGGAGAAGGAGACAGCTCTACAATAACAGTAGCAGACTTTGGTACACAATTTTCAATAATGAAATAAGCTACCAGAAAGAAGATCAATAAGAAAATAGAGATCTTGAAAATTAGACCTAAGAAATACATACAGAACACTCCACCAAACAATAGCAAAATACATATTTTTCTCAAGTGCACCTGGAACATTATCCAGAATACATCATAAGTTAGACCACAAATCAAGCATTAATACATTTTAAAAGTTTGAATCATGTAAAGTATCTTTTCCAATCAAAATGGAATAAAATTAGAAATCAGTAGCAGAAAGAAAACTGGAAAATTCATGACCATGTGGAATTTAAACAGCACACTCTTGTTAATTAATTAAATAATTTATTTTTGGTGGGGAAGATCGGCCCTTGCTAACATCTGCTGCCAGTTTTCTTCTCTTTCGCTTGAGGAAGATTGTTACTGAGTTTACATCTGTGCCAATCTTCCCCTATTTTTTGTATGTGGCATGCCACCAGATCGTCGCTTGACAAGTGGTGTGTAGGTCTTCACCTGGGATCCAAACCTGTGAACCCTGGGCGAATGAAGCAGAGCGTGTGAACTTAACTACTACACCACCGGCCGGCCCCTAAACAGCACATTCTTAAACAACCAATGGATCAAAAAGAAATCATAAGGAAAATTACAAAATATCTTTAGAGAAATGAAAGCACATAATGTCATTTCACCAGATGCAGTGAAAACAATGCTGAGAGGAAAAATTATAGCTGCAAACCCTTACATTTACAAAGAAGAAAGATTTCAAATCAACAACTTAACTTTACACTTCAAAGAACTAGAAAAAGAAGAATAAACTCAAAGCTAGCAGAAGGGAAGAAATAAAAATTAGAGTAGAGATAAACAAAATAGAGATTAGAAAATAATAGAGAAAAATCAATGAAAATAAGCATTTCTTAAACGATAAACAAAATTGGCAAATCTTTAGCTAGACAAAGTAAGTAAAATGGAGAAAAGACACCAATAAATAAAATCAGTGATGAAAGAGGGCTATTACAACTGATATCACAGGAATAAAAAGGATTATAAGAGGCTACTATGAACAACTGTATACCAACAAAATGGATAATCTAGATGAAATGGATAAATTCCTGGAACTACATAACCTTTCCAGACTGAATCATGAAGAAATAGAAAATCTCAACAGACCAACAATAGATAAAATTGAATTAGAAATCAAAAATTTCTCAACAAAGAAAAGTCCAGGATAGGATGATTTTACTAGTGAAATCTACCATTTAAAGAATAATTGACAACAATCTACCTCAAACTCTTCCAAAAGAATACAGAAGAAGGAAGGCTTCAAACTCTTTGTGAGGCCAGAATTACCTTGATACAAAACCTGACAGAGACACTACCAGAAAAGAAAATAGCAGACCAATATCTCTGATGAATGTTGATGCTAAAATTCTCAATAATATACTAATAAACAGAATGCAATATCACATTAAAAGGATCATATGCCATGACCAAGTTGGATTTATGCCAGGAATGAAAGGATAGTTCATCATATGAAAATCAATAAATGCGATAAGCCATATTAACAGAATAAAGGATAAAAATCACATTATCATCTCAATAAATGCAGTAAAAACATTTGTCAAAATTCAATACCCTTTCATGATAAAAACTCTCAACAAATTGGATATAGTATGAAACTACTTCAATAAAGGTTATATTTGACAATCCCACAGCCAACGTTATAGTCAATTGTAAAAAAACTGAAAGCATTTCTCTAAGTTCAAGAACAAGACAAGGATGCCCACTCTTACCATTTCTGTTCAACATATTACTGGAGCTGTAGCCAGAGCAAATAGGTAAAAAGAAGAAAAAAGAAAAAAACATGCATATTGGAAAGAAAGATGCAATATTATCTGTGTTTGCAGACATCATGATCCTATGTGCAGGAAACTTTAAAGACGCCACCAAAAAAACTTGTTGGCAGTAATAAACAAATTCAGTAATGTTGCTGGATACAAACTCAACATACAAATATCAGTTGTTTTTCTTATACACTAACGACGAAACATCCAAAAAGGAAATTAGGAAAACAATGAGTGCAATAGCATCAAAAAGAATAAAACACTTAGGAATAAATTTAACCAAGTGCACAAAAGACTTGTACACTGAAAAACATTGAAGAAAGAAATTAAAGGGGAAACAAATACATGGAAAGACGTTTCATATTCATGGACTGAAAGGCCTAATATTGTTAAAATGTCCCTACTACCCAACACTATCTACAGATTCAACAATATCTCTATCAAAATTCCAATGGCATCTTCTACAGAATTGAAAAAAAAAATCCTAAAATTTGTATAAAACCTCAAAAGGCTCAGAATAGCCAAAGCAATTTGGAAAAAAACCCCACAAAACTGGAAGCATCATACTGCTTGATTTCAAAAAATATTACAAAGCTATAGTGATTAAAACAGTACAACACTGTGATAACAACAGACCATCAAACAAATGGAACAGAATAGAGAATCCAGAAATAAACCCACAAATATGCAGTCAACTGATCTTTGACAAAGGTGTAAAGAATACACAATGGATAAAGCAAGGTCTCTTCCACAAATGGTATTGCGGAGACTAAATATCCATGCAAAAAAAACATAATTGGACCTCTACCTTACATGATACACAAAAATCAACTCAAAACAATATGATCCAATATGAAGAACACCCTAAAGTTTCCACTATTACAACTAATAAATAAATTCAGCAAAGTTGCAGGACAAAAAGTCAACACACACAAATCAGTTCCATTTTTACATACTAAAAAGGAAATTAAGAAACAATCCCATTTGCAATGGAATTTTGAACAAAATGAAATACTCAGGAATAAATTTAATCAAGAAAGCAAAAGAATGGTACATGAAAATTACAATATGTTGATGAAAGTAACTAAAGAAGACAGAAGTACACGAAAAGTCATCCTATGTTCATGCATTGGAAGAGTTAATATTGTCAATGTGCCAATACTACCCAAAGTGATCTTCAGATTCAATGCAATCCCTCTCAAAATCCCAATGACATTTTTTTTACAGATATAGGAAAATACATCCTAAAATTTGTATAGAATCTCAAAGATTCCAAATAGCCAAAACATTCATGATAAAGAAGAACAAATTTGGAGGTCTCACACTTCCTGATTTCAATCAAAACAATGTGGTACTTGCATAAAGACAGACATAAAAGACACCAATGCAATAGAATAGAGAACATAGAAATAAACCCTCATATATCTGGTAGAATGTCTTTGACCCAGATGTCAAGTCCATTTAATTGGGAAAGAACAGTCTTTTGAAAAATGGTGTTGGGCAATCAGGATAGTCACATGCAACAGAATGAAATTGGACAATTACCTACACCATATACAAAAATTAACTCAAATGGATCACAGATTTAAACATAAGATCTAAAACTGTAAAACTTTCAGAAGAAAATATCAAAGAAAAACTTCATGACATTGGATTTGGCAATTATTTCTTTGATATGACACCCAGTGCACATTCAGGAAAATAAAAACTAGATGAATTGGACTACATCAAAATTAAAAGCTTCTGTGCATCAAAGTACACAATCAATGAAATGGAAAGGAAACCTATGAAATGAAAAACAGTATTTGCAAGTTGTATATCTGAAGGACTAATATCTGAAATATATAAAGAACTCATACGACCCAATGGAAAAAAACAAGTACTCTAATTAAAAAGTGGGCAAAGAACTTGAGTGGACAGTTATTCAAAGATGTTATACCAATGGACAGTAAGGACATGAGACTCAATAATCATTAAAGAAATTCAAATCAAAACACAGTGGTATACAACATTACATCCACTAGGATGTACACTATTACAAAACCAGAAAATGGCAAGTGTTAGGGGAGAAATCAGAAGACTAGTGCATTGTTGGTGGGAATGTAAAATGTTCCAGCTGCTATGGAAAATGATATGGAGATTCCTCAAAAAAAAAAAAAGAAAATAGAATTATTATGATACGGTAATTCCACTTCTAGGTATATATCCCAAAGAAGTGAAAGTAGCATCTCAAAAAAATATTTACACATCCATGTTCACTGCAGCATTATTCACAACAGCCAAAAGGTTGAAGAAATACAAGTGGCCGCCAATAAATAAATGAATATTTATCATTATAAATAAATGATATATACACACAATGGAATATTATTCCACCTTCCAAAGAAAAGAAATTCTGACATACACTACAACATGGATGAACTTCGAGAACATTGTGCTAAGTGAAACAAGTTAGTCACAAAAAGAAAAATACTGTATGATTACACTTACATGAGGTACCTAGAGTATCCAAATTCATAGAGACAGAAAATACTGTTTCTGGGGTTTGCCGGGGCCTTGGAGGAGAAGGAATGGGGAAATTACTGTTTAGTGGGTATACAGTTTCAGTTCTGCAAGATGGAAAAAGGTCTGGCAATTGGTTGCACAACACTGTAAATGTACTTAACACTACTGAACCGTATACTTAAAAATTGTTAAGATGGTAAATTTTATGTTAGATATATTTTACCACAATTAAACAAAATATAACTGTTTTCATACTATAAGCTCCAGGAGTTTTGCAACACATAGATTCAGATCAACAACTCTTCGGGAAGAATTATTCAGTGAGAAAAGAAATAAATCTAAGAAATGTTGGAGGCCAAAAGGGAAACAGGACTGAACAAATACCTTCATTAGGGGGTCTTACAAAAATAAGTAAAGCCAGAACCAAAGAGAAGAAAACAGCGAATTTATCAACATAGTAGGGTTGGAGGTTGGGGGACCAGAGGATATAAAAGTTTGCTAAGGCACTTGTCTTTAAGGAAAAGATAGATAAATTTTTTAAAGAAAAATTTGGCAAGAAAGGAGAAGAAGAAAGCACAAATAAGTGTTACAAATTGAAATAAACTAAGATGGGAGAACCAAGTTAAATAATATACATAAGATATGTACATAAATGGACTAAACTCACCAGCTAAGACACAAATTCTTTCAATTTGGGTTAAAAATAAACCCAGCTATATGTGGCTGATAAAATATACACAAAGTATAAAGTCACTTAAAAAAAAGTTGGAAAAAGTGATCTTATCTAAACCCTAATGTAAAGAAAGTCAGTTTAGATATAACAGTGTAGCTTAAAAAAGATTTTTAGAAAAAATGTATCAGGACAGATAGAGCTTCACTACCTAGTGACAAGATATTCAGCTCCCAAGAAAATACAATTTAAATTATGTATTTACATAATAAAAAATATATATGTAATTTGTTATTTATATTACTTGATATGGTAACATATAATACATTTTTCTTTATTTACAAATATACACACAAAATATATGTCTACTTGTATATATATGCAAACTATTTATAAAAATATATGTTAGAAATCAAAACTATAATGAGAAATTGACAAAATCTCCATTAGAGTTTGAGATTTCACCATCTCTCTCTCAATTGCTGAAAGGAAAATGTAAAACAAATTAAGATTTAAATTTAGAAGATTTGACTAGCAATCAACAAGCTTAAGAAATTTTATCTGACTCACAGGATTATGAATTAAATATTTATAAACTCTTCAAGTACACATGAAATAACTAGAAAATATTCATCATGTGCCAGGTCATAAAAAACCCAAAATATACCCCCAAATGAATGTAATACATTTAAGTGACTCTTCCCGCCTCTTCTTTGTATCTTGGTACCAAAAAAAGTTATCCACGACTGAATAAAGAATGGACCAACTGGAAAGGATTGAAATAAATGCCTGTGACTCTTTAGAATGAAACATAAAATAAAATTAAACTGACTCATGAAAAAGCAAAGAAGCCATATTTTTGTGCCATTGTGTTGGGGAATTGAGAGATTATCTCCTGTGCATATTCTAAAATTGGGATAATACCATAAATATCATGTAATATAGCTTTACATCCTGCTTTATTTTTTACTTAATATTATTTCATGATAATTTTCTCATGCTACCCTCTTGTCTTTTACCCAGGCCTGACACCAGTCACCACGTTTCCCACTCATCCTCCAGGTAAGAAAACAAGCCTTCCTCCAGATATCAATTTATGCTGATAGACATGTGAGAATGAATTTTAAAACTCATCATAGTCAACATGCATTTCCCTTTGTTCAGGCCTAAGTTGTGGTGGAATAAAAGATGTCTATTTTCAATGTTGATGGGTAAAGGATTAGAATCAAGCTACTTTAGTTTTCAGTTTTCTGAATATTGTTGATACAGCCCTTATTCTCCCAGACAATCCCATAATTCATTCTCCACTGTCGTCTTGTGTTAACAACTAGGTACCCAGCTCTTTCTCTAGAGAAGTTCCCACAGATCTCACCTCACTGGATACTTCTTCCACAGCAGTCTTCAGAAATGCAGGTATCATTGTCTTGCCTGAATAAAAAGATATGTCAGAAAAAACTCTGCAAAGACTGAACTTCAGGATGTTATAATCTCGTGAAGAATTGAGAAGATGAAGTATGCTGAAAGATAAGGAAAAATGGCACTAGTTAGAGTCACTGAAAAACTCACTTGCTGATGTCCCTGTCACCCTCTGCTAACTTCTAAGGAGAAACAAGTTACGTATTTATGAAACAATTTTGAAGCTCCACCTGTCAAACTTTGTAACTTTCTGTTTCAGTAGTCAGAGAAATTGAACATTTCCCGTTTGTAAACAGTAATCTTAGCCACAAGAAGAAATGATAGTTAAGTGCTCCATCTTTGCTTTTTTGACTTAAAAATATCAGTGGCTGAAAGGAGTGTGAACATAAGAATTTTCTTATTCAGCTGACTTACATGTGGGTCGTTAGAAACCTGTGGCCTGGAATGAGGCTTAATACATCACGTGAGAAAACTGAGTCACCCAGCCTCTTCTCCTGCTTTCCTGTTAGAGCAGCAGTGGACAGAGGAGATATTAGTAGAGGCATATATCACTGCTAGTACCTCACTGCATCTCCTGGAATGGGGAGGGTCTTCTAGGAAATTGCTTTTGTTTAAACGGTACATCAGCATTCATCCAATTATTAATAACTGGCAAACTGGAAGCTTGACAGACGTAGATGGTGATTATGAATATATAAATCCTTACTCAAATATGTCAAAGGAGTTTGGCACTCATTGCCCTTTTGACTATGCCTAGGGTGCATTATCTCAATGATTAAAATCGTGATTATTTATGCTTTCTGCATTATTCATGGATAAATACAAATCAGTGATGATCACGTATTATGACAGTATTGAAGCTTTGAAAAATCTGGAAGAGCACTAAGCATCTAGAAGAGTAAAGGGCCTGAGAAATCCTTGTCCTTCAGGATTTTTCTGTGACATGGTGGATGCACTCTGGAGTATCATAAGCCCTGAGATATCAAATAAAAGGCACCAGTCAGCAGACAGTATTGTGGTAACCCACCAGCTCATCTGCAAGAAGAATGTGGCCATGACTGGAAGAAGAGTCCCAAAAGATAGCTATTGTAGCCAAATGATTCGAGGCCATCTACGAGAAGAAAAAAGCTGATTGTCTTAATCCAAATGCAACACCATAGAGGAAAAAGTTGAAGTTTAGATTTGAAACCATCTGAATAACTCCACTAAAGCAGGAGTAAGTTAGGAAAAATCAAGGAGGATCTGGAGTAATAGCCTACTTGTGTGTGTTCATTGTTCTCTTACAGACTTTAGTTTCCTGGTTATATGGATGCTTCAAGCTATCTTAAGTAAAGAGTAGACAGGAACATAAAGAGAGCTCACAGAGGGCCCCAATTCAAAGTTTGGAGACTAGAGGAACTCATGGCAGGAACGACCATGATAAGGACATATTTCTACCCTTTCTAAGAAACCAATTCATGTGATCTGATACCCTCTGTTGATTTTCCAGCAGACATCATGCAAATTGCTGACTCAAATAAAAGTAATCCCTAACAATACTCCCTTATCCAAACTGTGTAATTGGAATTTTAATAAATGGACTAAAGTAATGCTCAAAATTGTGCAGTTTTACTGATTTATGGGCAGTGGCCAAGTAAGAGGGGTTTTAGGTCATTATGTAAAAAGCTCACTAGTAGAAAATGTGAGAACTCCCACAAACACAAGATGTCTAGATAAACTTGCGTGGCTTCCCATCATCTCAAGTTCTAATCCTCAAAGTCATTCAAAATCTTCAAGGAAGTGTTCCTGCCAGGTTGATACCCTAATAATTCAGTCTAGAAGATGGTCAGAAGTCTCCTAAGGAGAAGCACGAGAGCAAAAAGAAGAGCAACCACACTAAGAAATAGCAGCCATGTTCTTTAAAGTCCATATTAGGCCCAAGGAGAAAGGCATAGGTGTAAGGTCTGTAGTCCCAGAAAAGCAAATAGAAGGGAACAGTGTGTTGGGCATACTCAAATGAAAAGTCTTTGTCCATCTCCTTATCTCTAAGGACCAGAACAACATCTTTCAGTGTGGGAGCCTGAGCTGACCAAGACGATTTATGCATTCACCTAGTCATCACCCAACTAAACAATACACTTCCCTAGTTTTCCTTTGCAAGAAAATCAGTTTTTTGCTCATCCATTGTTGTCATCTGGGAGTGTGACCAGGATGATAATTCATTCAAGTTATATTTTAACTCTTAGCTAGATCTTGCACTATTTCTAAACTCTGTTTTTATTTTATTTTTTTAATCAAGTCACCCAATTCCATAAATGCTATTAAAGATCTTCTTCTCCTAAGGTAAAATCTGTGCATTAGCTTCCTATTGCTGCTATAACAACTTAGGACAAACTTGATGGCTTAAAACAGGAGATATTTATTGTCCCACAGTTATGGAAGCCAGAAGTCCAAAATCAGTATCACTGTGTATTAGCCATGTTCCTAGCTTCTGTAAACTTGATACTTTAACATCTGCCCTACATGCTTATGCCAGACATATTTTGTTCTGGACAATCTAATATATGACTGAGTCACCTAACCTTGGCTTCCTGGTGCTCTCATCATGCCCTTTCATTTTTAGGTGGTGTCCTCCTCCCAGAGGTGCACTTTTCAAATGGCAGCCAACCAACTCAGAATTTGTACACTCAACCACTTCCTTTATCAGGCTCTTGCCCTCTACTCTGGGCTACTATACTCCTGCCTTAGTCACCCCAGGACCAGGTACCAGACAACTAGGGACAGCCCTGCACCCGAGAGCCTGCTGAAATTATTCAAACTAGCCAATCCCAAACCTGCTTACCCTCCTTCATGTGTTCCTTCCTGCAGAAACCACAATAAAGGCTCTTGCCCACAGTTTCCTTCCTATCTCTCTGCCTCAGACTGAGCCCAGTGCTTTCCCCTTGTGGCTTTGGATGACACGGCATACCCTTTCCTCTTGGGAAGTGGGCATGAGAAACTATCTTTTCAGTGGCACTTGTATCCTGATCTGTTCACCCTACTATATCTCAAAATTTCTATTAATACACTATATTTTAAACCACACAATGCTGAAATCAAGGTAAGACCACCTTCATTCCAGAGGCTTGAAGGGCGAATTGGTTCCTTGCCTCTTCTATCTTCTGATGGCTGTTGGTATTCCTGGACTCCAGTATTCAAGATCAAAACCTCCTATTTCTCCTTTGCCTTCATATCACCTTCTCCTCTGGTTGTATGCCAAATCTCCTCCTGTCTCCTTTTATAAGGGCACTTGCGATGGGATGTAGAGCCCACCAAGATAATCCAGGATAATCTTCCTATATCAAGATCCTCAATTTAATGAATCTGCAAAGATCTTTTTTCCAACCAAGGTAATAGTCACAGATCCCAGGGATCAGGACATGGACATATCTTTGGGAGCCATCATCAACCTACCTAAGCTGAAGAGAGAAAATCCTCCATGATCTGCACCACGTTCACTGATTCAGGTTTATTTCTCATCACCTGTTTTCTCCAAACACCCTGCACTTTTTTCCTTATCTGAGATATCTCACCGTTCTAAGTTTAAACTATGATCACAGACACAAGAGAAGAAGCCATGTGATCAGGGGTGGTGCAGGTGGAGGCAGAGAGTGGGATGATGTGGCCACAAGCCAAGAAAGGCCAATACATCCACAATAAGTTGGAAGAGGCAAGAAAGGGATTTTACACTAAAGCTTTCAGAGGGAGCACAGCTCTGCTGATACTTGATTTTGGACTTTTGGCTTCCAAGACTATGAGAGAATAAATTTATCACCAAATTCATAGTAATTTGTTACAGCAGCTACAGGAAATAAAATCACCTTATCTATCAAAACATATGACTTATCAAAATCTGAAATTATCTCACATATTTATTTGCTGGTTTACTTATTATCTGCCCCTTTAATAAAATGTCAGTTATAAAAGAGCAAAGACTTTGTCTTATTTACCACAATTCTCCCAGTACCTACACACAGTCAGTACAGTGTCTAGCACATAGTAGGTGCTCAGTAAATCCTGGATAAATGAACTAATGAATGAACCAGTTATTCTGTGTTGTTCCAGGAGTAGGAAATACTGAGAAATAATTTGAAAGGAAGAGAGACAACTCAGATGTGCAGGGTTTCTGGTCTCCAGCAGATACTCCTAACTAAATCGATCCTAAACAGTTCAACTCCTTCAATAAACAAACAAACAAAGACTTCTTCTCCATCTCTTGTGCCATTATGCTTACAACCATATAAAAATATGATTTTATCTCATGCATATTTCCCAAATAATACACTGGTCTCCATCTCTACTACAACGTCACTGATTCAAATTCTCACGACCTCTTTCTAGGACTGTTAGTGTTGTAACTGATCTCCTCGCCCCCAGCCCAAAGTTCTCAAATATACCTTCCATCATTTTAAGAATGATCTCTTAAAAAATTAGATAGTAACAGATTACTTTGATTGCCTGCACATAGTTTGTCTACATAATGCTTCCCCCACCCCGCCAAAATATTAGCCATCTAAATATTTGTGCTGGCCTGCTCTTCATCTCAAAGAGTGGACTATTATTTATCTAAGTCAATTAGGGAGGTCTAAATCCCCTTTCAGCAGTTGATTGAAGAATATCCGTGTAACCCAATTTTAGCTAATGGTGCCAGAATAGAAACCTGCTATAGGGGAATATCTGAAAAAGATTTTCTTTGCTAGTAAAGAGATGCCCAGGAAGAAAGACATCTTTTTTTCCTGAATATGTTTGTGTTTGCATTTGGTGTGAGATGTGAAATAGTTGGATTAAGAAGAAAAGAAGAAATGTTCCATAGAAGATATTATTGAACCAATGACCTAACTACCCCTGCCCCAACTATAGAATTTTCTTACAAATTTCATTCTTTTTTTTGTTTTTATCTTACCCCCTTCATCCATTTATCTCATCCTCCATCCCCCACATCTGGCAACCACCAATTTGTTCTCTTCATCAATGAGCTTGTTTTTGTTTTTTCATTTTAGATTCCAACTATAAGAGAAATTACATGGTATTTGTCTTTGTCCGACTTATTTCACTTAGCATAATGCCCCCAATCTATCTATGTTGTTGCAAATGACAAGATTTTATTCTTGTTTAAGGCTGAATAATATTCCATCATATGTATAACACTTAGGCTCTTTCCATATCTTGGCTAATGTAAATAATCCGGCAATGAACATGGGGGTGCATATATCTTTTTGAATTAGTGTTTTTGTTTTCTTCAGATAAATACCCAGAAGTGGAATTGCTGAATAATATGGTAGTTCTATTTTTAATTTTTTGAGAAGCCTCCATACCATTTTCCAAAGTGGCTGTACCAATTTAAATTCCCATCAACAGTACACAAATGTTCCCCTATCTTCACATTCTGGTTAACATTTGGTACTTCTTGTCTTTTTGATAATAGCCATTCTAACAGGTGTGAGGTGATAAGTCATTGTGGTTGTGATTTGCATTTTCCTAATGATTAATGATGTTGATCTTTCCATGTGCTTGTTGCCCATCTGTATGTTTTCTCTGGAAAAATGTCTATTCAGATCTCCTACTCATTTTTTAACTGGATTTTTGGGTTTTGCTATTGAGCTCTGTCAGTTCTTTATACTCACAGAGTATAAAACTTTTGGGTGTAACTGCTTAACAGATATAGATTTGCAAACATTTTCTCTCATTTAGTGGGTTGCCTATTCACTTCATTGTTAGTTTCCTTTGCTGTACAGAAACTTTTTAGTTTGATGTAGCCCCACTGCTTACTTTTACATTTATTGCTTTTGCCTTTGGTGTCAGATTAAAAAAAAATCATCACCAAAGCCTATGTCAAGGAGCTTACTGCCTATGTTTTCTTCCAGGAGTTTTATTGTTTCTGGTCTTACAGTCAAATTTTTAATCCATTTTTAGTTAATTTTTGTGTATGGTGTAAGATAGTGGTTCAGTTTCATTCTTTCATGTGTGACTCTCCAGTTTTCCCAACACCATTTATTAAAGAGGTATCCTTTCCCCATCGTGTATTCTTAGCTCTTTTGTTGTAAATTAATTGACCATATATGCATGGGTTGATTTCTGGGCTCTCTAATTTGTTCCATTGATCTATGTGTCTGTTTTTGTGTCAATACCATATTTTTTTAATTACTATAGCTTTGTAATATAGTTTGAACTCAGGGAATATGATGTCCCCAGCTTTGGTTTTCTTTCTTAGGATTGCTTTGGCTATTTGAGGTCTATTGTGGTTCCATAAAAATTTTTAGGATTGTTTTCTCTATTTCTGTGAAAAATGACATTGGAAATTTGATGGGGATTACAGTGAATCTGTAGATTGCTTTGGGTGGCATGGACATTTTAAAAATATTAATTCTTCCAATCCATAAGCATGGGATGTCTTTTAATTTATTTGTGTCTTCTTCAATTTCTTCCTTAACGTCTTATGGTTTTCTGTGTACAGGTTTTTCACCTCCTTGGTTAAATTTATTCCTAGGTATTTTATTCTTTTTGATGCAATTGTAAATTTTATTGTTATCTTAATTTCTCTTTCTGATAGTTCATTATTAGTGTCTAGAAGCACAATAGATTTTTCTGTATTGATTTCATATCCTGCAAATTTGCTGAATTTGTTAGTTCTAGTCTTTTGATGGACTCTTTAGAGTTTTCTATCTATAATATCATGTCATCTACAAATAGTGACAGTTTTACTTCTTCTTTTCCAATTTGGATACCCTTTATTTCTTTTTCTTGGCTAACTGCTCTGGCTAAGACTTCCAATACTAGGTTGAATAAAAATGGTGAGAGTGGGTATCCTCATCCTGTTTCTGATCTTAGACAAAAAGCTTTCAGCTTTTTGCCACTGAATATGAGGTTAGCTGTGGGGATATACTTTTTACTTTTTAAGCCTTTTTAGTTAGTTCTATGTTACCTGCAGCTGAAAATATTTTAACTGACTCACTGATCGCTTAATTTCCCTTCTTAAAATTCTCCAGTGATTCCTCATCACCCATCAGATAAAGTCCTGATTCCTTAGCTTAGTATTCAAAGACCTTCATGACATGATTGCTCTTTTCCAGTCTAATTTTCTATCAGTCCCTGCCTCTTATCTAGTTTTTCAGCATCATCTGAAAGATTCAGGTTCACACATTTCCAAACCCTCCTCACATATAATACGATTTCATGACTTAGTGAATTTACTTATTATCTTCTTTCATCCTGAGATTCTCTTCTCACCTTTTTCACTTTACTATCTACCACATTTACTTTTAATAATGATGCTGAGGCTTAATTTTCTTTGGAAACATTTCCTTGTCCACACAGATTGGGAAAATGCCTGCCTTTGGGTGCTTCCATGACACTCTATACATTCCTATATCAACACCTATCATGTTATATTGACATTTTCTGTTTACGTGTCTTTGTTCCCCTCTGTGTTGAAAGAGCCTCGAGGCAAGGAATCATTATTGCATTAATTCCCCTTTATCCATGGGGGATGCATTCCATGATTCCCAGTGGATGCCTGAAACTGTGGATAGTACTTAACCTTATATATACTATGTTTTTTCCTATACATACATACCTATGATAAAGTTTAATTTATAAATTAAGGACAGTAAGAGATTAACAGCAATAAGTAATAATAAAATAGAACAATTATAACAATATACTATAATAAAGGTTACCATAGACCTTAGCAATCCCAGTATATGATTTTTTTCTTTCCTTATTAAGTCGAGAACTTTCTCTTTTTCACTTAAAGGAAGCACTTTATGGCTTCTCTTTGGTATATGTGAATTGCCAACATTACTATTCATGTTCTTTGGGGTCGTTATTAAATAAAATAAGGGTTATTTGAACACAAGCATGCGATAATGTGATAGAGGAACTGAGAACCCAGGTGGCTACTAAGGTACTAAGTGACTAATGGGCAAGTAGTGTATACAGTGTGGATATACTGGACAAACGGATGATTCACATCTTGGGTGGGCTGAGGTGGGATGGCATATTTTATCACACTACTCAGAACAGTGCTCAATTTAAAATTTATGAATTGTTTATTTTAGGAATTTTACATTTAATATTTTTGGTCCAGGTAACCAAGATTGCAGAAAGCGAAACCACAGGTAAGAGAGGACTATTGCATTTCTTGTCTTTGTCTGACAAATAGCCTGACATATATAAAGATGATCAAGAAATATTGATTGAACTAAACTAGCTATAGTCAAATATGCACAAAATCCACCTAATAAAATAACTGAAAACTATTTGGATGATTTGTTTTGCATTTTATTTCTTCCCTTTCTTTAGCAATTAGAACTAAATAAAACACAATCATTTCTTTCAAAGTTGTTTTCCTGTACTTATTTTAAATTCTGCTAATAAAAAGGATTTATTAATAGAAGTGAACTTCCTCAATTGATGTAGAAAATCTACCAAAAAACTACAGTTAACATCATGCTTAACGATGAGAAAGCTGAAGCTTCCCAGCTAGGATCAGGAACAAGACAAGAATGTTCCCTTTTACAACTCCCTTTCAACATCATACTGAAAGTCCTAGCTAATGCAATAAGAATGAAAAGGAAACAAATGTATATGGATTGGGAATAAAGAAATAAAACTTTCTTTGTTCTCAGATGACTTGATCATCTATGTGGAAAATCTTAAATAATCAACAGAACTCCTGAAACTTATAAGCGGTTATAGCAAGGTTGCAGGCTACAAGATTACTATAGAAAACTCAATCAGTTTCTTATATACCAGCAGCAAACTATTGGAATTATGAATAAAAACACAGTACCATCTACATTAGCACTCCAAAAAATGAAATACCTTGGTTGGAATCTAAGAAATTGTGTACAAGATCTATATGAGGAAAACTATAAAACTCTGATGAAATAAATTAAAAAAGGAAATAAATAAATGAAAAGATGGTCCATGTTCATGAATAGGAAGAGTCAATATTCATTGTCAATATCTCAGTTCTTCCCAAATTGATCGATAGAGTCAACACAGTCTAAATCAAAATTCTAGCAAGTTATTCTGTGCATATCAATAAACTTATTCTAAAATTTATATGGAGAGGAAAAAACCCAGGATAGCCAAAACAATATTGAAGGAAAACAACAAAGTCAGAGGACTGATATTATCCATCTTCAAGACTTACTATAAAGCTACAATAATCAAGATAGTGCAGTATTCATAATAGACTGCCAAAGTAGATCAATAGAAAAGAATAAAGAGCTCAGATATAGGCCCACAAAAATATAGTCAACTGATTTTTGACAAAAGAGCAAAGCAAATACGATGGAGAAAAGATAGCATTTTCAACAAATGGTGCCGGAACAACTGGACATCCACATGCAAAAAATGAATCTAGACCAGACTTTATATTCTTCACAAAATTTAACTGAAAATAGATCATGGGCCTAAATGTAAAATACGAAACCATAAAAATCCTAGAAGATAATATAGGAGAAAAATCTAGATAATTAGGTTTACATATGACTTTTTAGATACAACAACAAAGGCATGATCCATGAAAGAAATAGTTGATAACCTGCACTTCATTAAAATTGAAAACTCTGCTCTGCCAAAGATATTGTCAAGAGAATGAGAAGACAAGCCAGAGACTGGAAGAAAATAATTTCAAAAGACATAGGTGATAAAGGACTATTATCAAAAATACACAAAGAACTCAAAACTCAACAACAAGAAAGTGAACAACCTGATTAAAAAAAGAGCAGAAAATCTGAACTGACAACTCACCAAAGAAGATATATAGATTACAAAGAAGCATATGGAAAGGTGCTCAACATCATAAGTCACAAGGAAATTGCTAATTAAAACAACAATTAGATACCACTACACACCTATTAGAATGGCCAAAATCCCAAACATTGACACTAACTGCTGACAAAGATATGGAGCAATAGGAACTCTCATTCATTGCTGGTAGTAATGCAACATGGTACAGCCACTTTGAAGGCAACTTGGAAGTTTCTAAACATACTATTACCAAAAAATTTCAGCAATCTTGCTTTTTGGTATTTATCCAAATGAGTTGAAAACATGTATCCACAAAAAACCTGCACACAGATGTTCACAACAGCTTTATTGATGATTGCCAAAACGTGGAAGCAATCAAGATGTCCTTCAGTAGGTGAATGGATAAATAAACTGTAGTACATTCAGGCAATGGTTTACTATCCAGTCATAAAAAGAAATGAACTGTTGAGCCATGAAAAGACATGGGGGAACCTTAAATGCATATTATTAAGTGAAAGAAGCCAATCTAAAAAGGTTGTATGATTCCAACTATGTCATTCTGGAAAAGACGAAAGTATGGAGACAGTAAAAAGATCAGTAGTTGCTAGGTGTTAGGCAGAAGGGGCCAAGTACATGGAACACAGGAGATTTTTAGGGAAGTAAAACTGTGTGTGTGTGTGTGTGTGTGTGTGTGTGTGTGTATAATTTATTTACTTACTTTTTGTGAGGAAGATTCACCCTGAGCTGACAGCTGACATCTGTTGCCAATCTTCCTCCATTTCATATGTGGGATGCCTCCACAACATGGCCGATGAGTAGAGTAGGTCTGCACCCAGGATCCAAATCCAAGAACCTGGGCTGCAGAAGCAGAGCATGTGGAATTTTAGCTATTCAGCCACAGGCTGGCCTCCAGTAAAACTATATTTAATGATGCTGTAATGATGGATACATTTCTTTATACATTTGTCCAAACTCATTAACGTACAACACTAACAGTGAACCCTAATTGCAAACTAGACTTTGGGTGATAATGATGTATCAACACAGGTTCATTGATTGTAGCAAACGTACCACTCTGGTGGGGGATATTGGTGGTGGGGAGAGCAGTATGTGTAGCAGGGCAAGAGGTATATGTGAGCTCTCTACTTTCTGCTCAGTTTTGCTGTGAACCTAAAACTGCTCTAAAAAAAATAAAGTATACTGAAAAAAACGATGTGTTATGGTATTTAAAGGCAACTGAAAATTTCTTTGCAATAAAACAACAGGAAGACCAGAGCTTGTATGCAACCCTCTGGGTAAGGTGAAAAGTGATCACACTTTGATAAAGATTTTAGTAATATGGGCACTTCTGAAAGGGAAGAGGATAAAACAATATTAATTAAACTTCTCTGTAACAGGCTTTGATCAGAATCCTTTCTTATGTCTTCTGATTCCTCCCAATAACTCATTACGGCTGGTATGTATCAGTTGAGACCTCATATGTCTCTAGATGGGATCTCTTCTTAGGTCATGGCTAAAAAATTATTCTGGTTTGCTTGGCCCTTTTCAGAAGAAGAGTTCAGATCATCAAAGATAACTAAGTCTGGGTGAGTTACGGAAGTGGTTCTGATCACTTTTAAGTAGCTTGTTCTGTGAGTGATCGCAAGGCTTCTGAAAGGACACTGTGACTCCACAGAACTAAAGCTTGTTTAGTATTTTAGCACTTTGTTGAACTCCTCAGTGAACTATTACTCTTGTAGATTGAGGAGTCATCTCTCTGGTTCTTTTAGGTATTAGATGTGCAAATACAATGCTGATAACAATAGCAATCAACATAGTCAGATTTCATTCTTGTAGCACCTACTATATGCCAACATAAATTATCTTAACTCTCCTAGAAACCTTAAAGGTAGGTATTGTTAACATTTTCAGTTTTGAAAATGAGGCAAAAAGGGGTTGGCTAAATTGCACTCAATTTTACAAATGCTTATTTATGACATTAGAGTTCAGACCCAAGGTTTTCTTCCTGCGTGTTCTTCTATATTATTACGAACACTGAAAATTGCACTTGTGGTTCTGATTTCCTGGTAGCATCTGAGAGTCACGAGAGCTAGTGCCATATATGTATGTATGGGTGTGCAGACAAGCAGAGATGTGCAGATACACAGATGATCGGAAGTGCTTTATTTTTTTCTAAAAGTAAATGATAGTCTTTGTTCCTAAAAAGGAAATGAGAGTTTAGAAGATGTTCTGAAAGAACAAACAAATGTGGCAATGCCTTCCTTTGTTTGAAGTCAGATGGTATACACCTCTCCTTTGTGGGGGGTGAGGTTCCCCTTGGGGCATATATTTATTTCACTCTCATATTCCTTACTTCTGTCTTCACTTCCTTCACACTCAAGAATTTTTTTTCAAGCAGAAGTGAGGCTACTACTTTTGAATCTTGATGTTGCTGCCTCGGGTTTCAGAATGAAAAACATGATTTATCATAGTTCTTAACAGTACAGTTCAAAGAAACTGAGTAGTTCATGAAAAAAAATACAAGTCAGGGAAGGTGTGTGACACACTTTGAGTGAGAGTGAATTAGAGGCAGAGCTTAGACTAAAACTCAGGCCTCCTAACTCCCAAACTACACCTCCAGAGTGCCTCCTATGAATGTAGGAAGCAGATGCTCTTCCGTCTGGTACAGGCAAAGCTGTGAGGCTGGGGTCTCCTGGGTAGGCCTGGGGAAAGAACTCCTAGAAGTACTGTATTCTAGATCTGTTTTTGTGACATCCTGGTCTGCATTCTCACGTTCCCAATTAGTATTAATTGAGAGAGGCAAGAGGAGAAAACTGGGACCTCCCCAAAGCTCTCTGCTCCACACTCAGTTTCTGGGAAGTCTCTGCAGACAAAATACCGATAATTACTGAAGTTGAGGCTGTGCTTCGTTAAACAGGCACAGCCCCCTCCTGGGAACAGTTCCTCTGACTCATCCTCTGGCCTCCCCAGCTCAATTAAGCAGCTTATTCGCCTTCTTATTAGCAAACTTGTTAGGGCTTTGCTCTGTTCCCCTGAGTTGCTCAGAAGAAAAGTTTTGTGGAAGGATTTCCTTAGCTGGCTAGGTCTGTCTCTCTTGCTTCCCTATGGGATATCTAGGTCTCCAGGTCCTTCAAACAGGCTGTGTGCGACAGTGGTAATTCAGCAGTGAGTCCAAGGCTTCTCTGCTTGACCAAAGAGAAGTGGAAGCAAAAAGCCTGGATTGGATAAGGATATGAAAGTTCAATACAACTGCCTGAGATCTAACTGAGAAGGAGGGGGAATGGATATTTAAGAGTTGTTTTGGATACACTGCTCAAAGATTGCCAGGGTCATCTCCTGGTGCTGGGCCTCTGAGCAGAAGTACCCATGCCATCTGGAAGCTTCCCCATGTACAGAATTCCTACAGGCCCCATACATTGGTACAGCTCTTTAATACTTACCAAGCACTCTCAAATTTCAGTAGTGCCTACTCAATGAGGCAAGGTGGGGCACATTAGGAGACTATACTGCTAGGGGGATTTCTAGCCCTATCAATTAAGATCGGTTTAAATGATGTTCAGAATTGCCTAATCCTTTAGCCCGTTCGGACCAACCATCAGTAATTTAATTCAATACATAGATTTACAGCCAACACATTAGTAGTAATAGCAGTAATACTATTTATTAAGTGCCCACTAAATTGGGTATATAAACTTATACATGAATATACTGAGGTTCAGAAAGGCTCTATGACTAGTCCAGGACCACAGCAAAAATGATGGCTCATGTTCATGCTTTAGTGAAGAAAGAGGGAGGAGGACATTTTCTATAAAGCAGTGATATAGGACAGGTAAGGAGATGAGTTCAGTAATTAGTAAGTCTGGAATTCTTGGAGAGGAAGGCACATAAGGGGAGGTAAATGGGAGACACAATTAAAGATAATAGATTCAGAAAATGCGAGAGCTCATCATTACCCTGATTTTACCTTCCCTGACCTGTGACACCTGGATCTACTAAAACTCTCATCCTTATTCTCCTAGACTACCCAGTTTCTGTGTTAGACATAGCAGAAACAGAAGACTCCTTAGTATGTCAAGGGTCTCAGACCCGGCCCCAGTTTCCTCATCCTCTCTGTCCCTCACTATTACTAGGAGTTTTAAATTAAGTTAGGCCATCATTCAGCCCTTGGTTTCTGGACTCCAACCCTACATGAGGCCCTAGTCTTGTCGACTGTTTTGATGAGAGCACTGAATGGTATTACCAGTTCAGAATGTACCCCTGCCTATTTCTGCCACAGGTAGGCAGGTAACCTGGAACTAGGAATGTTCTTTCCTTCTTCACGTTAGTTCAGCAATTGTCGCATAACCCTAGTAAGAAGTAGACCCAGCTTTCTCAAAGTATCAAAGAAGACAACCAGGGAATCTGATCCTATATTTTCAAACAAACAGCATTAGAGCCATAGTAGATAAAGCAGATGAGTAAAAAGCAGAAAACAGCCCGAAACAGAAAATAGAAACAGGCACCGGAAGCCGTAGCCACTCCCTATGCCCTCTTTCCTCTCCTGGTTCCTCAACTAGTTCCTCTGCTGAGATGATTTAGTTCAATCTTCTTACTTTTCAGATGAGTGAATTGAAGGCCAAGGAGGCAACATGACCTGCCAAGGATGCACAGCTCATTGGTGACTAAGACAGGACTGGAATATGGCAGAGGCAGGTCACTGGGTCATGACTGCTCTTTATTAAATTGTTTTTAATCATTTTTTCTGTAAAAATAAAAACGGAAAGATTACTGGGCTTATACTAAAGAGACATGGATTCAACTTCAGATCTACTCCAGTGGGCTGGTGACCTTGGCAAGACTTCCTCAGCCACATTCTCTGTCTGCCAAATGAGAGGCTGGAGTGGAGACTGCTCACATTGCTTCCTGCTTAGGGAGTTTTCCTTTCATGATTGCAATACTTCTCAAAGAAAGCAGGATTTGAACTAGACCCACATGGGTAAGATACAAATTTCCAGGTCAGAGAGGGAAGATGTTGGTCCAAAGCTAAGTTTTGCCACTTTTTGGTTATACTGTTTGGAGTAAAAAACTTAACCTCTCTCTGAACAACTGTTTTCTCATATTAAAAAAAAAAAGAAATTATAATGTTCTCCACCACACAGTCCTAATTGGCATTTAAGTGTTCCTGTTGTTTTATAAATGCCTATTTTGGGATCTGTCTCCTCCACTCCAAATTAAGTATCTTGAGGAAAGACAGTATGGTTTATGCAACTCATTCTTTTCCTAGTATGAGGTGTGGAAAATAGCAATTAATAAATATATTTAATGATTGAATAACAGAATCATTGTGATTTCCCCTCTCATATTATTTAAGCTGTTTTCCTTGTTTTTTTTTTTTTTTTTTTGAGGAAGTTTAGTCCTGAGCTATCATCCACCAGCAATCTTCCTCTTTTTGCTGAGGAGGACTGGCCCTGAGCTAACATCTGTGTCCATCTTCCTCTTCTTTATATGTGGGACGCCTGCCACAGCATGGCTTGAGAAGCAGTGTGTAGGTCTGCACCCGGGATCTGAACTGGTGAACCCTGGACCACCAAAGGGGAACGTGTGAACTTAACCACTATTCCACTGGGCCAGCCCCTATTTAAGCTGCTTTTGATAATACCTTTTCTAGCTTTTGGGTCACAATTTTTTTCTTGGAAAACAGTATTATATATAAACATGTCCATAACACAGAGCATTTAGATGGACAAAAATTAAAATCACTTATGAGATTATTTTACTAAAAGTCTTCACCTATTCTTTGTAATCATTACCTATAACATAGGCTTTTTTCAAATATTAACAACATATTGTTAAAAGTTGATGCTTTTAAAATCATATGTTCTTTGCTTAACACTGTAACAGGGAGTCTTAGTTGTCTCTTTTGTTAAATCATCAATTTCTTGATGGAGGTGTTAGACCTTGCTCTTTTCTCTTGATCCATTTCTGATGCAGAATAAATATTAAGTGAGAATGTTCTATTGGTGGGGGATGACATGAGAAGAAAACAAACTATTTTCTTAGCTAAGCAAAGCCTAAACTTGAAACTCTCCAACTTTTATTTCCTCTCTTCATGCTACTTTTAACTCAAACACTTCACTCTTTATTGATATACAGTGTTAAATATTTAACATATATTTTTGCATTGATTTGGGTTTGTATATAAGCTTCGTATAAACACACATTTGTGTTACATTGATTGCTTTGTGAAGGCAAACACACAGCCATTATAATATACTCTTTTAATGTCAAGCCATGGTGATATACGTGGGCACTGCAAAGCATGGGGGAAGGCTGTCTCAGAATCTGTCGCATAGATCCATAAAGAAAACTGCAAGTTAGGAGTGTTTTGGTGTTTGGGACTGTGGGGAATGCAGCAGTTTTTCTCCATTCTGGAGAAAGGTCAGGTGTTTAAGATGAAGTGGAATCTAGCTGCAAGGTTGGAAAAGACTGAATGAGAACCTCTAACTCCCTAAGCATCTGAGAATTTTTTATTCAAGTAGAGATTCTTCCAATCTTGAGGTTACATTATTTTCTAAAGTAAAATTCTCGAAGCCAAGCATCATCTTTTTCTACTGTTTAAACAACTCCAGCTCTTGCAGGAAGATTTTCTACGTTAATCTGAGGAGATTCAGTGGTTTCTCTTAAATTTCTGTGGTCTATATGCGAATCTTTTATGGTTAAAGTCCTGATAGACAATTTAATTTTGCTATTATCTTGTCCCATGCCTCTGATTTGTAAATGTTAAACCACATTTCCATCTAAAAGTGATGCAAATTTATTACTCTCTGACAGGTTAATGCTTTCAATCTGTTATTTCTATGGACTTTTATATCCATCCAGTACATGTGTATATATAGTGCCCAGTTGAGGTCAGAGTTCATATGCTGACTGCAGAAATTTTATGAAGATGATGCTGATGGTAATAAAAAGGAGAGTGATGATGGAAAACTGGATACACATTCTGTGGATGTCCCATATAACAATAATAACAGTAGTGGTGAAAAGGACGATAGCAATATTGGTGGTTTAGAACAGTACATAGTAGACATTCAATAATGATTAAATCAATGACTAAATGATAGTGGACATGGTGAAGGAAGTGGTGGTGGTGATTGTCATGAAGATGAAGAGAGTCAAGGTAGAAGTGATGGTGCTGCTGATCTTTCTCATACCGTGGTAAAGTTAGTAGTGGGCAAATTGATTTACCCCTCTTGTGTCATCCAGTTCTTGTTATTGGAGTTGAATGGAAATGAAGATGATTGAGAAGTCTCCTTGCAAGGCAATTTTTAAAAAAAACGACACTCACTTCTGGGGTGCTCAGTGATTTTCTCTCTCCATTTGTACATAAGATTATGCAACATGGGTTGTGTTTCCCCATAGAAAGCTATATGGGACTTGAAAAACTTCTAGTGCCTCAGAAGAGGCAATGTCCCTGATATTGGATTCTAGAACCCAACAATCAGATTTGAAGAATTAGAAAAGTCATTTGAGGAATGGAGCTGATCTGCTTCACTTTCCTGCACCCAACATCCTGCCCCAGAGGAACTCCTATTGAGAGCTAGCCATAACCAGAAACCCCAAGGAACACACAACAAGGAACCCCTGGGAAGCCAGCATTTACAAGAACATGAAATATAAGTAGGAAAGTGTCCTGAGGTAGAAAGAATGCTCGGGAGAATGCTGCAAATCCTAATATCATCAAAACAGTCAGGTAATGGGCAGTGATGGTGCAGCAGAGATGAGAGTAACTGGAGAAGAAGATAAGGCAAGGGCTTTGACTTTTCCTAGATGAGGTGTGGGAGAAAAACTCTAGGGACGGTGGTGTTGATGCCCGCCACAATCCATAAACATTTTTCAGTGACTTTAGGGAACTATAAATTATCTGTGTTGTAAGAGTCTTTGAAAACATCTGTTCAAATCTTTTTTCTTTTAGAGAAGAAGAAGTTGGGGGCACGTGAGGAGAAGTTGCTCTGCCCGATGTGTGTTGTCAGAGATACTGCAAGTTCACAGAGCCAAATCCCTGACTTGACAGAAGGCTCTCTTTTTAATCTTCAGGATTCCTTGCTTGGGCCTTCTAACCTCATGGCTTTTCTTGTTGAGAATTCCTGGTTCGTGTCTCCTTTGGAAATCATCTTTCAAAACGCATAGCTTCTCTGCTGAGTGAGTTATCGGGTGCCACGGACGTAAGATTTCAGGGATTGTTCTCAGAGCTTCTGCATTTCTTTAATTTTCCATCTCTGCTTCTAGTGCTTATGAGAACAGTCTGTAAACTTCTGAAGGCTTCCTGAAAGAGGCCTCAACAGTCACTTTTAGGGGATGACTTTTCTGTCTTCTCCACAGCCCCATATGGCTGGTTATTTTATCAGTGGAAAGTATAGGAAGGTTGGAGGTAGGAATTTTCCTCTCTCTTTTGTTTCCTGATGGTGGTGTAGGGAAGAAATCCAGTTTCTGAGCACCTAGAACACAATATTATAACATGGAAAAGGACTGAACTGGGATCAGGAGCCTTGGTTTCTAGTTTCAGCCCTATTAACAGATTCTATGGTACAGGGTCAACAATTTCTGCCTGCAGGCTACAATTCCTCTATTGCAAAGTGAAGAGCATTCCTTAGATAATGTCAAGTTCCTTTCAGGTGCTCCCATTCAGTGTTCTTTGCATTGGGAAAGTTTTCTGAATAGAGGAAGAATCCTGAAGTAGTTAATTGTTTGTCTTACCCCTTGTTCGTAGGAATCATGGATCATGGCAACCACACATGGACCCAGAATTTTATCCTTAATGGTTTCACTACCACTGGAACTCTGCGACTTCTTGCATTCTCAGGGACCCTGTGCATCTATCTGCTCACCCTGGCAGGGAACTTGTTCATCATTGTCCTCATTCAAGCAGATTCTGGACTATCCACACCCATGTACTTCTTCATCAGTGTCCTCTCCTTCTTGGAACTCTGGTATGTCAGCACCACAGTGCCCACACTGCTGCATACCTTGCTCCATGGACATTCACCCATCTCATCAGCTGTGTGCTTCATCCAGTTATATGTCTTCCATTCCTTGGGCATGACTGAGTGTTATCTGTTGGGTGTCATGGCGTTGGACCGCTACTTTGCCATCTGTCGCCCACTCCACTACCATGTGCTCATGAGCAGGCAGATACAGTTATGGCTAGCAGGGACCACTTGGGTGGCTGGCTTCTCAGCTGCACTTGTGCCAGCCAGCCTCACAGTCACTCTGCCCTTCTGTTTAAAAGAGGTGGCCCATTACTTTTGTGACCTGGCCCCACTAATGCGATTGGCATGTGTGGACACAAGCTGGCATACTCAGGTCCATGGGGCAATAATTGGTGTGGCCACTGGGTGCAACTTTGTGCTCATTTTAGGACTCTATGGGGGTATCCTGAGAGCTGTGCTGAAGCTGCCCTCAGCTGCCAGCCGTGCCAAGGCCTTCTCTACCTGTTCCTCCCACATAACTGTAGTGGCACTCTTTTACGCTTCTGCCTTCACAGTGTATGTGGGGCCACCTAGGAGTCACCCTGAAGGCACAGACAAACATATTGCTTTGGTATATGCCCTTCTTACTCCTTTCCTCAATCCTATCATCTATACCCTTCGCAACAGGGAGGTGAAGGAGGCCATGAAGAGGATCACTGTCAGGATCAGGACTATTTTGAAGGAATGCTGACAATCTTTATTGTCATAGCCCAGCTTCCCGGTAACTGCAGGAATCAGCCAGTTGGTTAGTTGATCATCTGGTCAGAGTTAAAGTAAATGCCAGTGAAATAATCAGTCAACTCATTTGTCAAACATGCTGCAAACACTTACTCAGGAAGAGATGGTCCTGGATTAATCAGAGTTTGAATATGTACAGAGAAAGGAGATATGTCTTTGATTTCACCCCAATCCAAAGGGGAGAGAAATGTGACAAAGGAGGAAAATAACAGAGACACAGCACAAATGGTTTTGCTGAACTTATAACTTAGAGAGACAGTGTAATACTGAGACAAAGAAGAAAAACTAAAGGTGAGAGTGGGGGCTTTTGTCAAGATAGGATTTCCAGAGAAGGATTGAAAAGGTGAAAAACATGTTTGGAAAAAAGAGACTAAAATTCTAACTTGCCTAGGTTTCAGATGTGAAACAGTGAGCCGTGGGGAGAAAGCTTAGTATAGTGGAATCCAGTGATCTGGGGTTATCATATGATCAAAGGTAGCTCAGGGGAGGAGAGAACAGTTCCACCGGGCAGGAGGCTGGAAGCTAGAGATAATAATTTACTCTCTAATGGGGAAAGAGAAAAGTATTGGATGAAGGTGTTGTCTGAGTTCTCTTCTAATATCATGGAATACACCTTTGAAATCATCTGGAGCTGTATTAAATAAGAATAAATAAATAAATATATATATTTTTAACCAAGCAGCAAAGGAAGAAAAAGCTTTGCAAGTCTTGTATATAAAGCACACTAGTACAAAGTAGAAAACAGATTGAAATAGAAATAGGGACCTGAAGCTCTGACCACATTCTATTGCCTCTTTTCTCCTCTAGCTCCCACACCACTTTCTCTGCTGGGCAACTTTTGAAAATCATTGCTCAGGTTCAACTTTCATACTTTAGTGATGTGTGAATTGAGGGTCAAATACCAGCAAAAGGATGTGAGAAAATTAGTGAGAAAGATCGGACCAAAATCTTGGCAGACACTAGGCCATTCTATGGGTTTTAAATATTCTGTTTTTCATTCTTATATAAGTAACTGCTGAAAAATCAAACCAATTTTTTTAGTATGTCTGCCCTATGCCAGAAACAGTGACAGCTGCTTTTAAATGTACTTTTAATTTAATCTTCATAATTTTCCTCTGAAGAAGGAAGAATCATCCCAATATTTACATGATGAAATTCGAAAGATTGCTGGACTTGCTGTAAAGAGACATGGATTCATCTCCAGATCCACTCTGGCAGGCTGATAACCTTGGCAAGACTTCCTCAGTCTCATTCTTTCTGTGCTGAGTGAGAGCCTGGAGCAGAGGACTGCTCACATTCCTTCCTGCTTAGGGAGTTTTCATTCTATGATTGCAACACTTCTTAAAGAAAACAGGATCTGAACTAGGCCCCAGGCGGCAAGATCTGAATATCCAGAACAGAGAGTGGAAGGGGATCCAAATCCAAGTTTTGTCACTTTTTGGCTTTGCGATCCTAGACAAAAACGAAAGTAATTTCTCTCTTGACTTCAATTTTGTCTTCCTTAAAAAAAACTATGTAACAAAGAGTTTTAAAGATTAAGTAAAATAACACATGACAAGTGTTCAATACATACATTAGCCTTATTATTCCAGAGGCAGGGCAATATAGTGGTCAGAGCATGGACTCTGAGGCCTGTCTGCTTGGGTTCGAACATTAATTCTACCCTATACTTGCAGTGTGACCTTGGGTAATGCACTTAGCTTCCTTGTGCCTCAGTTTGCTGATCTGGAAAATGAGGACAATAATGAAACTTTAGGCAGTACATAGATATTAATCATTATTGCTTCAAAGATTTTCCACCTACATTTCAGCAGTGGGAATTTCTTTCCTTGAGAATGTTTAGTTTCAACACGCATCTCAAATTTTCATTATGTGTGAAGTCAGAAGAATTGGCAGCATCCAGGGGCCCTCCTGGTGGTGTAGCAGTTAAGGTCCTGCACTTCACTTCGGTGGCCCGGGGTTTGCAGGTTCGTCATCCTGGGCATGGATGTACACATTGCTCATCAAGTCATGCTGTGGCAGCATCTCACACAGAAGAACTAGAAGGACTTACAACTAGGATATACAGTTATGTACTGGAGCTTTGTGGAGGGAAAAAAAAAAAAGAGGAAGATTGGCAACAGATGTTAGCTCAGTGCCAATCTTCAAAAAAAAAAAAAAAAGAAAAGAATTGGTAGCATCCAAGTGAAGCATCTCCTTTTGACCTAAGTGTCCAAAGTCAACTTGCATTACCTGAACAGTACGTCCTGTTTTCACCAAATCTATGCTGCTTCTCTAAATGCAGGGTGCAATACTCTGTTCCCCTGGCCTGCTATGTCTATTGTTTTTGAGCTCTGATCTTTTCACTCCTCTTGGACACCTTTCTTGAGATGGCTCTTTTTGCAAGTCATTGCAGGCACATCGGAAACTCCTATGCTCCCTCTGGTGGCAGCACAAAAGACTGGCTGAAACTGCTTGCCCTTGCAACGGCTTGGGTCCCATTAATCAATAACCCTGTGGGTCCCATCTCTGTGGGTCTATACTGTGCAGAGAGCCTGAGGGCTTTCAATCCTGTTTTAGAGATAGCAATAATTAACAACTCAAGGCAGCACCATTGATTTATTCATTAGTGAGCAAATGAATGAATGAACTCAAGAGTTAAATAAGTGTGACAGAGATTAAGTGCCCCTCCTATAACTCCATCAGGATATAGTATTTTTCTTAGATCTATTCATAGCTCCAAACTCTCTTGCCTTTCATTTTACAATCTTTCCTCTCTTGCAACCTCCTTCCTTTTAGAATATAAAGTTTATATCATCCTTCGTGCAGAATTTCCCAACTGATAAAAATAACAGTGGTGCTGAGTAACTGATTCCTCACCCCTAACACATGCCCTTTAAATGGTCATATAAGGCTTGAGGAAACTGGAGTCCCTGGACTGATTGCCTCTGGCAGTAAGCAGCCTTTCTGATCACCTGTGGGTTCTCTACAAATATTATCACTTTTTATATGTGCTATGGTGTGACAAAAATGAAAATCAATGCCTTAGTGCGTGACATATTGGTGTAAGTGTCCAAGGTAAGACTCAACTTTTGGCCGCTTCTTCCCTGGTGATATCTAGATAACGCCTCTAGTAGGAGAGACAATGAGAACAAGTCAGGACTAAAATCTACCATAATCAGACCAGTTGCTCAGTACTAGTGATAAACAAATGTCAAGCAACAGGATATATTGGAGTATATGAGGAAGCTATTGGTATAAAACTAATTTGGCCTCATTTTGTTTTTTCCAAAAGGGCTTGATGTGGCAGTTGAGCATGCATTGTATATCTGCTGTAAGCATTTGTTTTGTCCCAAAGACAAGAACAAATGCCCTTAAGATAAAGGTGCAGCTTCCCCCACTTTGGCATTTCCTTAAGGATAAGCATCTCTCCCTAGACTAGGAATTGATTGCTGTGCTCAGCTGTGACTACCCAGCTAGAGACAACAGACCTGCTACCTGCTGTGTCCATCAATCACTGTGCCAACAGGGCAATCTCTTGACTATTGCAAAAGAGACATTTCAATCATATGTGATACGTGCTCTTTGACTGTATAGAACCACTCTCTACGCCCTCACTTCTTTGGAGTGCTCCATTCCTTTGTGGAAGGACTCTCCCAGGCTATGTGGTCCTCAAATCTGGTTCATAATAAACTCACCCCAAGTATGGTTTATAGATTGGTTATGGCTTATTGGCATCAACACTAGCATTAAGACTAATATTCCGTCATATAAAGTGTTTATACAGTTGTTGCCTAAGCTCAAATGCGTTAGTGAGCAAAAGGAGGTACTGTTAATAACTACTCTAGGACATCAGATATATTAACCCAGAGTTGGGGCAAACAAGGACATATGACCACAGCATAACACTGAACTAACACTTTTTTTTTAAATGTGACTTCTTTGCTTCAACAAATAATACAACTAAATGTTTCAAAAATCAAAGCAATCCAGGAGTATTTACGTAGAGAAGTCCTGCTACTCCCAATTCCCAACATATTTGCTCCTTTCTATCCCTCATTCCCACCCTGACAGGTGGTCACTTTTAATAGTTTTTCCTGTATGATTGCAGTGTTTCTATATGCAAAACTCAGAAGATAAGAATAATTTATAATCTCCTATTCTTAAGCATATGGCTCCATACTACAAACTTTGTTGTGTCTTTGCTTTTCTTATTCTTAGTAAGAAATCTTGAAAATCTTTTCATTTCTTTGTAAAGAGTGGTTTCCCATTTGAAAAAATAGCTCCATAGTATTCCAATGTATGTTTAATTTGACTAGTCCTCTATTAAAGGACTCTTGTGTTGCTCTAGTCTTTGGCTATCAAATAGAGATCTACAATGAATAACTTTACATATACATTATTTCATATATGTACATATGAATTCCCAGCAGTGAGATTCTCAGGTCATTGTGGAAATGTACATGTAATTTGGGCAAATATTCTTATATTTTCTTTGAAAGAGATTATGCCATTTAGTTCTTCCACCAGCAATGGATGAAAGTGTGTTTCTTCATAGCAATTTCTGTAAAGTGTGTTTTCAAACTTTTGAACCTTTGTAAATACGAAAATTAAGAAATGTTATCTCATTGTAGTTTTAAACTTAAATTTATCTTACTGTGCATGAGGTTGAAATTTTTTCTTATGTTTAAAAAAATTATATTTTTTATATAATTGTCTGGTTTGAGGGTCCATCTCCCAAAGTCTGCAGTAAACATGTTAGGGAAAAGAACTGTGTTTTGTGCATCTTATTTTCCCCAGTTCCCAGAATAAGACCTGGGCATAAAAGATGTTTAAAAGATGTATTAAATGAAGGAATGAATGAATGACTGTGATTTCCCATATTTATTACATTATTTTAGTATTTGGCAAGACTTTCAGAGTCTGGCTCGTAAAAGGAGAATGTAGGAATACCAACGTGGTGTGCAGATATACAGAACTAAAAATAAATATTAAAGTGGCCACTCTGAGTCCAGCACAACCATTCATCTGAAGAATCTAGACAGATGGCTAATCTATACACATCCATGAAATAAGGAGAAAACGAAGAGTCTTGGTGTTTGGGACTGTGAAGGATGCAGTAATTTAGTCAAAGAGCAGTGACAACTATTCATCCTAGACAAAGGACAGGTATTTCAGATGAAGAAGGATGTAGGCTCAATACTGCTTGAGAATAAACGAGGCTCTCTGTCCAAATACTTGAGTTTTTGTTTGCTTTTCTTTCCTCAAAGAGACTTTTCCAATTCTGAAGTTACATTAGCACTCTCAGAAGCAAATATCTTCTTTTCCTTTTGCTCCAACATCTCCAGTCCCTGTAGGAAGTTTCTCCAATGGGATGTCAGAACGTCCAATAGTTTCCTTCATTTTAGTGTTGATACACTTGTTCATATTTTGCAGTCACCACTTTATATTACATTTAATTTAGCAACCATCTTGTCTCTACCTTTGATTCTGAGAAAAAGTACATTTGATCTATAAAAGATTCAAATGTATTACTTCCGATAATAAATGCTTTTATTCTATTATTTTTCTAGATTCCATATTCATCCAAGCACATGCTCACAGATAGTTCCCAGCTGAGGTCAGAGCTCAGATGCTAATCTCAGGGCTTTTGATATAAAGATAATCTCAGGGCTTTTGATGGATATAAATAAAAGTGATTACGAAAAAGTGGATAAGCCTCATGAGGAAGTCCTGGGAAATGATAATAGTGGTGGTGATATAAGTAATGGCAACAATACTGGTAACAGAGACTTAGAACAATACACTTAGAACAGTATTTTAGGTATTCAATAAACAATGATTAAATCAATGAATAAATGATAGAGGACATAACGAAGGTAGAGATAGTAGTGAGACTAATGAAGGTAGAGATGTTCAGCCCAGAATTGATAGTGGTGCCTGAGTTGATTGTGCCCATAAGGTAATGAGGTTAGTTGTGATCGGAAAGAAAAGTTGGATGAGAAATTTCCCTGTAAGGAGAATTTTTAAAAGATGAAATTCACTTCTGGGATGCTCAAGATGTAATTCTCCATTTTTGCACAAAAGTATGCAAGTTGTATTATCTCTCCCCATAGAAAGCTATATGGAACTTGCAAAAAATTTCATGGCCCGAGGAGGCAATGTCCCTGAGATTGGATTCCAGAGCCCAACAGTCAGGGTTGCAGAGTTGAGAGTCATTTGGGAAATAGAGCTGAGCTGCTTCACTTTCCTGTGCCCAATCTCCTGCCCCATAGGAACCCCTACTGAGAGGTAACCACACCCAGCAACCCCAGGGAACACACAGCAAGGAGCACCTGGGAGGCCAGCATTCCCAGAAATGTGAAATATAAGAGGGAAGTCTTTTGGAGGCAGAAAGAACATTGAAAAAGAAGCTACAAGTCTTAATATCATCAAAACAGTCAGGTAATGGACAGGGATGGTGAAGCAGAGATGAAAGAAGCTGAAGAGAGGACTAGGAATGGGCTTTGAACTTTCATAGGTGAGGACTATTACATGTGTGGGAAGAAAACTCTTAGGACATTAGTGTACATCATCTATCTCCACCATCACCCCAAAGACATTTTTCAGGGGCTTTAGAGAATCGCAAACTACCAGGGCTGTGTGTAACTTTATGAGGCATCTATTTAAATTTCTTCAGTTTAGAGAAGAGAAGGTTGTGGTAAGGAAAGGAGAAATTGCCAGGTTCAACGTCATTTTGAGTTAGTGGTAGAGCAAGTTTAGAAAGCCAATTCCCAAAGAGAATGTGTTTTGTCTTGTTCTACAGCACTTTAGACTGACATCATAGGGTCCTGACTTCATCAATTCACACACAACCCCCTAAAGACATTCTGTTACATAATTCCCTTTGGGAGTCCTTCCTTAAAATGCACCAGTATTTACATTTCTTTTTTTCTCCCATCTTTTCCTTCTACAGCCCTTACTGAGAACATTCTTGAATTCTAGAGAGGTTCCACAAAGGAGACTCAGCAATCACATTTTAGAAAGTATATGTCTCCTTTCCCACAGTTTAGTACAACTGATTGTTGGATGTAGGGTGTACGGTACAGGTGGATGCTTTAAAGAATTGTAGGAAATTTCATTTTAACTGTAAGAAGATGAGTGTGAAAATTTTCCTATCTCTTCTGTTGCCCAGTGGGGCATGTGGGAGAAAATCCTCGGGCCTGAGACTCTGGTGTCACATTCTATACAACTGGAAAAGTGCTGGGCTGTGAAGCAGGAAACGTGGACTCCACTCTGACTTTGTCATCAGCAGACTGTGATATTACACAAATAACTTCTGCTTTCTGGTCTTCAGTTCCTCTTTTGAAAAGTGAGGGAAGTTGGTTTGATAATGTGTAAGATATTTTTAGGTGCATATGTTCTATACTTCTGGCTCTGGGGAAATTTCTCAAGAAGAATCTTGAAGTAGTTAACTTTCTGTCTCTACCTTTCATTCCTAGGAATCATGGATCATGTCAACCACACGTGGATCCAGAGTTTCATCCTTGTTGGTTTCACTGCCACTGGAACTCTGCGACTTCTTGCATTCTCAGGGACCCTGTGCATCTATCTGCTCACCCTGGCAGGGAACTTGTTCATCATTGTCCTCGTTCAAGCAGATTCTGGACTATCCACACCCATGTACTTCTTCATCAGTGTCCTCTCCTTCTTGGAACTCTGGTATGTCAGCACCACAGTGCCCACACTGCTGCATACCTTGCTCCATGGACATTCACCCATCTCATCAGCTGTGTGCTTCATCCAGTTATATGTCTTCCATTCCTTGGGCATGACTGAGTGTTATCTGTTGGGTGTCATGGCGTTGGACCGCTACTTCGCCATCTGTCACCCTCTCCACTACCATGCACTCGTGAGCAGAAAGGTACAGTTATGGCTAGCAGGGACCACTTGGATGGCTGGCTTCTCAGCTGCACTTGTGCCAGCCAGCCTCACAGTCACTTTGCCCTTCTGTTCAAAAGAGGTGGCCCATTACTTTTGTGACCTGGCCCCACTAATGCGATTGGCGTGTGTGGACACAAGCTGGTGTGCTCAAGTCCATATTGTAGTGATTGGTATGATCAATGCATGCAATCTTGTGCTCATTTTAGGACTCTATGGGGGTATCCTGAGAGCTGTGCTGAAGCTGCCCTCAGCTGCCAGCCGTGCCAAGGCCTTCTCCACCTGTTCCTCCCACATAACTGTAGTAACACTATTCTTTGGATCTGCCTTCATTGTCTATGTGGGGCCAGCTGGGAGTCGACCTGAGGGCACAGACAAGCTTATTGCCTTGGTGTATTCTTTTCTTACCCCTTTTCTCAACCCAATTATTTATACTCTTCCTAATAAAGAAGTGAGGGAGGCTGTCAGGAGGGTCAGTCAGAGGATTAGGGCCATGTTGAAGGGACCCTGAGGATCTGTAGAGTCATAGGCATTCATTTGGTAAATGTAAGATTTAGTTGATTAGTCAGTCAACTAATCTAATAATCAGTCAAATAATTTGTCAAACACACTTCATAGACCAACTAAAGTGGACTGAGTCTTGGATTGTGACAAATCGGGATATTTGTAAAGGGAGAAGAAATATGTCCTCTAAACCCATACCTATCTAATATGGGTGAAAGGATACATAAGTAAAAAAATAGCCAAAAAATAAGGATGCAAGTGTAAACTTTTAGGTAGACTTAGAGAGAGATAGAACTGTGTTTGAAAGAGTTTGTAAGAACCAAAGCTGACTGTGGGATTGTGTTTAAGATAGGGTTCCTGGAGAAGAACTGAGAAAATAGTAAATGAGGTTAGCAAAAAAATAAATAAATAAAGGAACTTCTTGGGTACATGTTCAGATATAGATCAGTAAGTTATGAAAGGAGAGCTCATGAGAACGTTGAGTTCGGTGTTCCTGGGTGATCCTGCAATAAAAGAGTGTCTGGGTTTCATGTTTTTTCCTAAAGATGTTGAAATATTTTATTTCTAGTGCAAAGATGACTAGGTGTTTATTTTAACTTATTTTACCAGAAGGAAAATGTATGTGGGGTGACATACAGTAACATTGGCTTCCCTCTCAATTCAGGAATCCTGACTAGAATAATGAAATGTTCTGGAATCCCAACTTATTTAATGTGGATGGGCTGTCCCACTTGAGTTTGCTTTTTTGTATGACAATGTAGCCTCAGCCTCAAGTCAATTTTCCCTAACCATCCAGCCCAGATTTGGACTACACTCTCTGCTCTGAACTATGGTAGGTCATAAGTAAAGGGAAACCCATTTTAATATTATTAAACTATGAAGACTAATGCTGTGGGTAGAGAAAAACAGCAACAATAGCAGAAATCGAACCTGTGATTCTTTCCTTTCCCAAGTCAAAGCAATTTTTCTTTTGTTGTGAGAAGTTGATGGGAGTAGGAGAGATGGGCTCATACTGGTAAGACAATAAGACTAGGTTCAAGTCTCAGGTTAAGTCAACATTCAATGTTTGAAGCCTTACTTTGAGCAAACACCATTTGCAGCTAGGCATTGAATCACTGAACTCCTGAGTTAGGCATCTGGCAAAAACCCATCTGTCTTTACAGAAGATAAAACTGAAGTGAAGATGTGGGAAATAACTTAACCAAGGTTGCATGGGAATTTAGAAATAGGCTGGAAATGGGATAGCCAAAGTTTTCTAACCCTTCCCATTATGTCACTACACCATTTGGCCTCTAAGTTGCCTTCTTACCTGAAGCAGAATGTCTGTGGCACTGAGCACCATGCAGCAGGAGAAGTGGGTGGGAATGAAAATTTGGTGAGTGATAGACGTCTTCTGGGAGCCTATCTCTCCCACAGAGTAACTCTCCTACTCATAGAGAACATGGCCTGCCATGGATTTTTACAAGGCTTTCTCTGGTCAGCCTTTTTGCTCTAGGCCTCCTGCCATCTCTATTTTCCTTTCTGGAGTAGGAATGGACTCTCTACTTCATAGAACCATTCCATGCTCTTGCTTAATTCCATAATCTCTTATGCAAACAAACCATTTATGCTTGAATATCTTGTGTCTGTTTTCTCATTAAATTTCCCACAGTGGGAAAATGGATAAGTGTCTTTCAAAAGTCAGTTAGTAGGGTAAAGAATTCAGTTCAAAAATTTTAGCTCTACTGAGTAAGAGGAAAGAACAATATTTTAAAAACAGAAGATCTGATTCTGCTGACTGAATCTTTACCCTCCCTCCCATTCATGCCAGCTGTGGGTTTTTCAGAACCTGTATGAACCCTTGAATCAGGTCACATATAATTTTTCACTTAAGTGTAGGCTAGCTGGAGAAAATCCTTTTAAACATAATTTATACGAGCCTACAGAAGCATTATTGGAAAGGTATTTTGTTCTCTACAGTCATAAAGTTCTAAAAATAAGAAATTATAGGCAATTTCTTCAGTTCTTTAATTCAGAGAACAAGTCACTAAACCATTTTGAACCGTCCCCAAATACAGGGACGTTGATTAGTGGTGGGATAAATGAGCTTCAACAAATCACCTGGAATGTTCTCAGGTAAACCTTAACTGTGGATAAGGAATTTTATCTTAATGAGAATGTGCATCTGCGACCTTCTAAATTAGAAACTTTGAGGGTGGGATCTAGCAATTTGTGTTTTAACAAGCCTCAAGCTGACCTGAAGCAAGTTCAAGTCTCAGAAGCACTGATCTGATTGGTGAGATTGGAAGAGGAACGGGGCATGTGTAGCCCCGTCCTTTCCTCGGCTCCTCTCCTTGGGAGCCAGCCTGCCCAGTTTGTGTGTTCTGCTCTCTACTCTGGAGTGGAAGGGGATTGTCTCTGCGGAGGAAGTCTGTGGCTTTCAGGGCTTCCTGGTAATCAGATGGGAGAACCATGAGGAAAAATAACACACCCACTATGATAGTAAGATATTTGAATACCCTCCCCTGAGTAAATAATATACCAGGTGGATAAATCCTAAGTGAGTGTATAAAAAATTTAGAGAATAATTAACAAGACCCACCCACTGAAGGCATATAGAGTACAGATCAACTTCACGCACATGTGGAATTAAACAAATGCTAGGTTATAAAATAAGGCTTACTGAAATTTTGTAGCTTTTGTTCTGGAGATCTAATGTACAGCATGGTGACTACACTTAATGATACTGTTTTGTACGCTTTTTTCCTTTTATTTGCTAAGAGGGTAGACCCTAAGCATTCCTACCACAAAAATAAATAAATAAATAAATAAAAGCAAAGAAAGAAAATGGTAACTATGGGAGGTGACAGATATTTTAGTTAGCTTGATTGTGGTGGTCATTTTGCAATGTACAAGTATATCAAAACATCAAGTTGTACACCTTAAATACATAAAATTTCTATTTGTCAATTGCATGCCAATAAGCTGAAAATGAACTAAAATAAAATAAGCTTCAACACAGCTGAGAATTAATGTTATACTGTAGACTGGTTTCTAAATCATGTTATAATTAAATTTGTAGTAAATAACTAAGTGATAAATTTAAAATGTCCATGTGTTTCATATTTAAAAAACAACTCTAGGGGGCTGGCCCATTGGCATAGTGAGTAAGTTCACACGCTCTGCTTCGGCAGCCTGGGGTCCACAGGTTTGGATCCCAGGCATGGACCTACATACTGCTCATCGGTCCATGCTGTGGTGTCATCATGCATACAAAATGGAGGAAGATTTGCACAGACGTTAGCTCAGGGCCAATCTTCTTTGACAAAAAACAACAAAAAAAAACCTCACTTCCAAACAACTTATAGATATAAGAAAAACTTTTAAAGGAAAGTAAGAAACATTTAGTCCTGAACAATATTAAAAACCATAATTTCAAAACTCTTGGAATAAAGCTAAAGTGCTTATCATCGAGAAATTCATAGCCTTAAATGATTACAATACAAAAGAATAAAAGTGTAAAATTAGTCAAGGAAACATCCAAGTTGGGGACTTACAGAAATTATATTATGAGGAAAGTAGTATTAAGTAAGTAATATACTTACTAATAATACTGATAATTACTAAGTAATATACTTAGTAAGTATATTACTAAGAAAATAGGAGGCAGAAAAAGATAAATACAGAAAAAGAAATTAATATAATAAAAATAAATATAAAACAAAGAGAACATGTAGATTAAAAGGTTGGTTCTAGGGGAAAAAAAATAAAATAATTATACTCCTGAAGAGACTAATAAAGAATCAGAGGGAGAGAGGGGTAAAAATAAGAAATATTAGGAATGAAAAAGTGATATAATTACAAGTTCAGCAAAGCTTAAAACGATAATAAGATGATACTATTAACAACACATGTCAATTAACTAAAAGCTTAATTAGCTGGATTTATTTCCAGGAAACTGAAAATTACCAATATCAACTTCAGAATCAGTAAAAAATCTTAATGATATTGAATTAAAATTTAAAAATACCACTAGAAAGAAACTTTGGACCTGGATTGATTAACAAGTGAGTTCTACCAAATATTAAAGAAAAATATGTCTCCACTTTTACACAACCTCTTCAGAGAACAGAAACACTGGACATACAGCCCAACAATGCACTTTCTGATTCCAAAATGAATCAAATCAGTGTATGAAGGATTTAGAGGCCCACCTCACTCATTAACATAAATACAAAATTCTCCCTCCGAACACTCCTAAACCAAACTTAATAATCTATATCAAGTGATTATGATTGAATTTGGCTTATCTCAGGAATGCAAGACATTTAACATTTGAAAAGTGAATAATATAGTTTATCGTATTAACAGATTAAAAGAGGAAAAACATGATAATTATCTCTTTTGATGCAGGGAAAAAAGCATTCAATAACTATTCATAATTAAAAACATAAGAAACAACAGCAGTAAAACTACAAATACAAAAAAACTTCCTTATCCTGATAAAGGGCAGCTCTTTAAAATCATGCAGTAGAACTGATAGTGAAGTATGAAAAGCATTTCCTTTAAGATCATGAACAAAACAAGATTAATGGCTAATATAACTTCTGTTCAACATTGTTTGGAGGTACTGACTATTGCAGCAAATAAGCAAAAAGAGTAAAGAAATTAAAAGTATAAATATTGGAAAAAACCCTGTAATTATTTGTAGATGACTTTCTTATTTATGCTGAATCATAGAAAACCACAGATAAATTATTAAAATTAATATGGGAGGTTGACCAGCTTTTTATATAATTCAAAGAAAAAAAAGCTAATTGCGTTATTGTATAATAGCAACAGTTATATCATGTAATTAATGAGATAGAATTTATAACATCAACAAAATATATATAAAGTATTTAACAAAAGATGTTCAATACTTTTTCTGGAAATTCTTATAGATTGGTATTTAAAGTCATTATATAACACTTATATAAATGATGAGATAGAACACATTCATGGGGAGGGAAATGAATAATAGAAAAAATATTTCTTCTCCCTAAATTGACCTATTGATAAAATAAAATCTCATACAAAATTCTAAAAGTGGTGTTATGGAATTTGACAGTTTTTCCCAAGGTCAAGAATAGTCCTGACTTCAAGAGAAAAAAGAAGAGAAAAGGTAGTGTACTGTGGTGATGGAGGTTTCTACCAGAGATCAAATGATTTCAATTTATAAACTAATTTAGTTATACTCAGTGGCCTATGAAGATGAAAATATTAGAAGAAATTATAATTTAAACTTTGGTTTGTTTGATACAGAACTATTTTGAATGTGAAGCTTTTCACTAACGGCGTTTTAGAAAAAGAATTAAAATGGGCCATGTGAGAGTGGATTAAACCCATACGAGAAGCTGAAAAATATTCAGAATTTGGAATCCTGAACAGGAGGTTAGAGGGCATCTGTCACAGTTTATAAAAAGCTCCACATCATGTGTAGCTTGAAAATTGCCAAAAGAAGTTTTCCTTTCTTTTCGATTCCTACAAGCTTGAACAGAAGGGAAGGAGAAAGTAAATATGATTATCAGTTTGGAATTTAAAAGCTGTTCTGAATTCTTATAAATTTTTCCCTTGGAAAAGGGAACTTTTTTTTTTTTTTTTGGTGTGGAAATACCAAATTCAGATATATCCAAAATGATTAACCACAAACACAAGTTACGAGCCATTCTTAATCTTTCCTACTGGACATGCTCTATGCCATCCTGAAATCTACTAAATGGTTTTATGTCTTATGATAAGCATGAAGGTTTATGTTTTATGTGCATAATTAAAATTAACAACAGTACAGTCCTCATTTTTCATCCTGAATTCACAGAAAGAAAACAGGTGTGGTCCGTGCTTATGGTAGACTGCCAGACAGAGTTAACATTAATCTTATCTAAGAATTTTGCTTCGCTTTGCTTAGTAGGCACAGCTGTCTAGATTCCAGGGGCTTATATAATTGTATTCTTATGCTTCTCTTATTAACAATGATCAAGAGATTTATAAAAGAGTTTCTAAACAAACTTTGAGGTCCCAGTGATGACTTTACAGTTTCCTTTCAATTATAGCTTCCTTCTTTCCTAATAGGCTGGCTTTTGCTGCTGCTTCTATATCAATTACAACTTTAATCTACCTTCTAGATAAAGTGAATTAAGATACCAATGATAGAATTATCTCCAGTAACTGACAGAATCCAATCCAGACCAAGCCCTGCTCCTTGAAGCCTCCCCCAAATCACATAACATGAGCCCACATCCTGTAATAGTTTCTTTCTAACACCGCCTACTGAAACGCCTCACTGTCCACAGGATGTGTGATCTCTCTCATTGCAGCAAAAAGATTAGCTCAATTTTGTTAAGCTATAGGTGTGTTCCTATCCTTTGGCTCGAAGCATCGCCATGTTGTTTGACTCTCAAAACAATCCAAACACACCCTTTTTAAGGGTGAAGAAAATAAGGCCGTGAGACGTTAAGCAACTTAGATGTGGTAACAGAGTTATATGGAGTTTAACAAACATCTACTCTACACCTGCAGGATTATATGTAGACACATTTTAGAACGAATATAGTTATTTTCTGTATTTCATCTCACTTAACCCTCACAACACAACATTTAAACATGAGAAAGTACAGATTCAAAGAGATAAATGACTTCCTAAAGGCATATAGGTAATGAGTGGTGGTCAGGAGTAAAGGCCTTGAGATAGGCACCGTTTGTGGCTATGTGACCTTGGTTATGTTCCTTCAACCACTATCAGTGCTTCTGGAAGCAGTGGAGCTTAAAGAGATGAGCACAGGTTGTGGGGTTAGAGTGCTTTGGTTCATAATCTATGGGCACCTACCAACTGTGTGACCTTAGGCACATTGTTAAACTCTCTCTGCCTCAGTTTCCTCAAATGTCAAACAAGAATAACAATTGTACCAATCTCATAGAGTAATTGTGAGGATAATATTAGTTTATACACGTATTCTGCTTAGAACGATATGTGTTACCTAGCAAGGGCTCAGTAAATGTGTATTTTATTGAAGCCAGGATTCAAATAAAGTTTTCTGGGGCTCCAAAACCCACGCTTTTTTTCAGAACAGGCAACTCCTATCAGAGAGGTTTCTCAAAGGAAGAATAATGTTGGATTGGATCAGGCACATGATTAGGAAAAGTAATTCGTTGAAAATACGAGGGGAAATGCAAAGTCTCTTTGGACTTGAGAGGTGAGACATGGAAATGTAAGAGTATGTGTGTTTAGGGGTGGAGTTATGGGAGGGTTGGGGTCATGTTTTCAGAACCGGAGTTCAAGAGTCTGTGTTAAGAAGTCACTGGAGATGGGGAGAGGGGTGGGTGTAGAAGAAGGGATAATGAGATGGCAAGGACTTGGGGAAAAGCCTCTCTGAGACCAGCTGGTGGAAGGCAGACTTCACTTCTATCCAAGTTCCCTCCCAGGGGCCTAGCCTGAGCCTGAGTCTCATCTGCCTCTGGGGCTGGAGCTCTCTCCCTTGCCTGTGCCCCTCATGGCCTGAAATAGTCAAGGTTAGCTCTGGGGACCCTGTCCCAGGGTGATAGGACTCACTGAAGAGGAAGAAAGACTCCTAGATCCAGTCTTGATCTCCCACATATATCCGAGCCAGGCAAGACAGAAGCAGATACTGAATGATGCTCAGCGGCTGGTAGGTGATCTTGGAGCTACGCTAGCTATAGTGATTTGGGATCTGAAAGGTGGGATCTATAATAAAGGTTTCAAAAACAGATAATATTTTGAAATCAGAGAATTGGTTTAGTAGAAAAATGTCTTAAATAACTGGGACTTGGAAAGTCCAATTTTGGGAATCATAGAGTATCAGATTGAAAGAGACTTTAAGAGCCATCTGGTCCACCTTCCTCCCCATGATACTTAGTAATTTACTCTACAAACAAGAGATTGGATAACGCTTGATGTTGAGAGACAGTCAGTTGCCCCGTGTGCTGCCACAGACTGGCTATGTGCTTGCATGGATGGCAGAAAGTAAAGGTTTCTGAAAAAATCATTCATGATGTAGGAGCTGTGACTAAGAAGATTTAATGAGGTATCGTATCATCTCAGGAGCAGCTGTATTTGAAAAGACTTCACCTAGAGAGGACTATATACAGGGTCTCTAATTGAGGGTTAAGGACATCTGATAATGTAAGAATTTAAGATCCGGAGGTCTTCAGAGTGTGTCTGAAATAATTCCATGTTTGCAAGATCTTACTCAACCTACACATACAGCTGGCTTCAGAAAAGCTCATTTGTAGAAAGATGAAACATCGTCAATAACGGTTACCTACACACAAAATATGATCCTGAATTTAATTTCTCTGAGTGGGTGGGAGTATGATGAGTTCTTCAACAGGATTAGGGAAATGGGGGCAAGACAAACCTTGAGACGCTAAGTTCATTTAGATTTATTGAGCTTGAAATGTCAAAAGGACAACGGGAGGAATCTAGTTAGCTTCAACTAAAAAACAGAACAAAGTCATGCTACAGAAAAATTCAAGTACATTCAAGAAACATTAATTGAGTTTACAATTCTATGCTCATTGTTCTAGGCATTAGTAGGGCGATATAAAATAATTAATGAAGTACTACATTTACTGTCAAAGATCTTATCAATTTCTGGGAAATACAGTATGCTAACTGGATGCTATGTTAGGAAGATGTAGAAAAAGAAACAAGGAACTTTTTCTGGGGGAGTAAGTTCTTCAGTGTAAGGTTTCACTGAAGAGCTGACTTTTGACCTAATTTTGAAGGATGAGAAGGAGTTGCCAGATGGAGAGAAGAGAAAGAGGGGTAATCCAGAAGAAAATGGTTAAGAGGGGCAAAGGTGCCAGAAATGTAATGAAGCAAAGATTTCTGTGGTAACATATTTGTCTCCTGTAATTAGAGAGGTGAATGTACAATCCCTTTAGAATAGAAAAGATTAAAGAAGAGTGCCTTAAACACTAGTTGCTTTGAATCAGTTTAGCATTTTAAAAAATCAAATCCAGAAGTTTCTTTCCACGGCAGGGCATTTGGGTTTGGGAGGAATATTTGGATTTGAGTAGTATAACTTGAAGGGAAAGCATTAGGGGTCAACTAATTATTAAATTAATTGTTAAATTAATTAGTTTGATTTAACAATTAGTTTTTATTGACTATCTTTAATGTGACAGCCATTATGGCAAGGGTTAGTATTACAAAAATAAGCAAGAGATTGCAGTTTGTGAGTATGGAGGCTAGAATTTGGACAGCCCTCTCCAAATGCAGTGCGGTCTATGGGGTCTGATGTGACTGACACTGTCTACCATTTTTATGCATTTAAAGTCACATTGTTTATGTTTCCTTGTTGTGGTGATTTCTTTTCTTTTCGCATCTATTTTCCATTTTGCTTGAGAACAATTAGAAAGTCAGTACTTTTTTTTGTATAAAATTTTACCAAGCCAGCTATGTATTCCTCGTCTATATTGATATAACTAGTTTTCTGAAAATGAAGGATTTATGCTTATTGCCACTTCATCATGTTTGTTTTTCAGTCTGCGTTCTCTCACCAGATGTGTTAACCGTCCCACTCATCTTTCCATCAGCAACACTTGCAAGGCAAAGTCACACCTTCCTTTCTGAGTTTGAGGTTAGAGTAGTTAAATATCAGTGATATTTTAAAAATCTGCATCTGATCATGTCATTCATCTGTCTAGCATTCTCCAGTGGCTCCCCACACCTTTTGGGCTGAGGTCCTAAATCATTAGGTGAGCTCACCAGTTGCCTTACCATACAGGGGATCGTACATTTCCCTAACTCAGGCTGCTTCCTGCTCAGCACCTGCATGTGTGCTTTCTGTCTGAAATGTTTCTTTTCTTCTTTTATCTCACTAACTCATTCTTCCCAGAAGGTTCAGCTCAAGTACTTGCTTCTCCAAGAAGCCTTTCTCAGTCATTTTAGTCTGAGAGACGTGACCCTTCCTTACCCTCTGTAGTGTTCTGTACTTCACAGGCTGTGTTGAGATGACTGACTGATGTCTGCTTCCCTAAGAGGTCGTAAGCATTCTGTGGCAGAGACTGCACCTAGTTGAATTGTTTTCCTTATGCCTAACACATGTGAATTTGATAATTGTTTATAGAGGTGAACTGAACAATAAGACTTGCCACTGCATTAATCTCATATAAAAATTTACCTTTTTCAGACTTGACCGAAGGAAAAACTATGACCCGGGGAGGGGGGATAAAATGTTTGTGGAAGTCCATATAGTATAGAGATAAACAGCATGGAATTCGAGTGCATAAATTCAAATTCTGTTTCTGTGACATGGTATGTACATGAAATAGAAAAGTTTCATAATCTCTTCATTCTCTCTGTTCCTGAATTTTCTCATCTGTAAAATAGGTATCACAATGGTATGAATCTCATTGGATGTGTGAAAAGTAAGATATTGAATGAAAAACATTTGTAAAAATATTTGATGCATAGTGAGTACTAACAAGAGTTAGCTATTATTATTTTTAGAATAGTGTTAATAGTAGTAGCAGTAATAGTAATAAAGTGCTGCCATTAAATAATAATTTAAAAAGAACAGAGAGAAATAAAGTTTTGAGTTGGATTTGGCAGTCATCTCAATCCAGTTTTTTCTCCTTTCTTTCCCCATCTCAGCCTCCCATGGAGCAACACAACCGTTCCAGTCTAGCTGAATTTGTACTCCTTGGCTTCCCCAAAGTGGGACATGTCAGAGGCTGGCTTTTTGTCCTGTTATTGTTGGCATACCTGTTCACTATCTGTGGTAACCTGCTCATCTTCTTAGTCATACGACTGGATGCGGCCCTGCACATACCCATGTACCACTTTGTCAGTCTTCTCTCCTTCTTGGAGCTGTGGTACACAGCCGCCACCACCCCCAAGATGCTAGCTAATCTTCTCAGTGAGAAGAAGACCATTTCTTTTGCAGGATGCCTCCTTCAGACCTACTTCTTCCACTCCCTAGGGGCCTCTGAATGCTACCTTCTTACAGCCATGGCCTATGACCGATACCTGGCCATTTGCCGGCCCCTCCACTACCCTGCAATTATGACCCCAACACTCTGTGGCAGGCTGGCTGCTGGTTGTTGGGTTTGTGGCTTCCTGTGTCCCATTTCTGAAGTCATCCTGGTCTCCCAGCTCCCCTTCTGTGGCTACAATGAAATCCAGCACATCTTCTGCGACTTTCCACCTCTGCTGAGCCTGGCCTGCAAGGACACATCCACTAATGTCCTGGTGGACTTTGCCATCAATGCCTTTATCATCCTTGTCACCTTCCTCTTTGTTATGATTTCTTATGGAAGAATCATTGTGGCTGTACTGAAGATAAAAACATCAGTAGGAAGAAAGAAGGCCTTTTCTACTTGTGCCTCACATCTCATTGTGGTCCTCATTTTCTTTGGGAGCATCACCTTCATGTATGTGCGACTAAAGGAGAGCTATTCACTGACCCTTGATCGGACACTTGCTGTAGTCTACTCTGTACTAACACCACTGGTCAACCCAGTTATCTACAGTCTTCGTAACCAGGAACTCATTAAGGCCATCAAGAGGACCATCTTCCAAAAACAGGGCAGAACTAGTCCCATTCACCAATGACTTTCTACCAAGGTCCTTCTTCCACTTCAATGTTGATCTCATAAAAGCTCTAGGTACCTTTGTCCTGACCTTGAATAATCTTCTTCTATCACCACACATGCTATGGATCCCATCTCCTCTTATCTTCTCAAAGACTTTATTTCATTATGTTTTTCTTCTATTTCCTACATACTTATGCTTTCCACTTTTTACTTGATAAGTGCTTTCAACATTTAAGAATACTTTAGTATTGCCATTCTTAGAAACAAGCATATACATTTCCTTGGTCACAGCAAGAGGTCTATTTCTCTCCACTCCTTTTTACAATTAAACTTCTCAACATGATTAATGACACAATCTATCTTCTCTTTTTTGATTCCTAGTCACCCATTCCAACTTGGCTTTAGCTCAGACCTTTTGATAAATATTTTGCAAAGGTGACAAATGACCTTGATGCTGCCAAATACAATAGACTTTTCTTGTCCTTCCTGTTTTTTTTTTCAGTTTTTTTAATTTTTTAATTTTTATTATTTTTTTTCCTTTTTTTTATTGAGTTATTGATAGGTTACAATCTTGTGAAATTTCAATTGTACATTAATGTTTGTCAGTCATGTTGTAGGTGCACCACTTCATCCTTTGTGCCCATCCCCCACCCCACCTTTCCCCTGGTATCCACTTAACTGTTCTTGGTCCATAGTTTTAAATTCCTCATATGAGTGGAGTCATACACAGATTATCTTTCTCTTGCTGGCTTATTTCACTTAACATAATTCTCTCAAGGACCATCCATGTTATTGCAAATGGAATGATTTTGTTCTGTTTTGCAGCTGAGTAGTATTCCATTGTATATATGTACCACATCTTCTTTATCCATTCGTCTGTTGATGGACACTTAGGTTGCTTCCACGTCTTGGCTATTGTAAACAGTGCTGCAACAAACATTGGGGTGCACAGGACTTTTGGGATTGCTGACTTCAAGCTCTTTGGATAAATACCCAGTAGTGGGATGGCTGGATCGTATGGTAGTTCTATTTTTAGTTTTTTGAGGAATCTCCATACTGTTTTCCATAGTGGCTGCACCAGTTTGCATTCCCACCAGCAGTGTATGAGGGTTCCTTTTTCTCCGCAACCTCTCCAACATTTGTTGCTATTAGTTTTAGATATTTTTGTCATTCTAATGGGTGTAAGGTGATATCTTAGTGTAGTTTTGATTTGCATTTCCCTGATGATCAGCGATGATGAGCATCTTTTCATGTGCCTTTTGGCCATCAGTATATCTTCTTTGGAGAAATGTCTGTTCATGTCTCCAGCCCATTTTTTGATTGGGTTGTTTGATGTTTTGTGATTGAGTTGCGAGAGTTCTTTATATATTAAGGATATTAAGCGTTTGTCAGATATATGACTTGCAAATATTTTTTCCCAGTTAGTGGGTTGTTTTTTTGTTTCAATCCTGTTTTCATTTGCCTTGAAAAAGCTCTTTAATCTGATGAAGTCCCATTTGTTTATTCTTTCTATTGTTTCCCTTCTCTGAGAAGGCATGGTGTCCGAAAAGATCCTTTTAATACTGATGTCAAAGAGTGCACTGCCTACATTTTCTTCCAGAAGCCTTAGGGTTTCAGGTCTCACCTTTAGGTCTTTAATCCATTTTGAGTTTATTTTGGTGAATGGTGAAAAAGGATGGTCAATTTTCATTCTTTTACATGTGGCTTTCCAGTTTTCCCAGCACCATTTGTTGAAAAGACTTTCTTTTCTCCATTGTATGCCCTCAGCTCCTTTGTCAAAGATAAGCTGTCCATAGATGTGTGGTTTTATTTCTGGGCTTTCAATTTTGTTCCATTGATCTGTGCACCTGTTTTTGTACCAGTACCATGCTGTTTTGATTACTGTAGCTTTGTAGTATGTTTTGAAGTCAGGGATTGTGATGCCTCCCGTTTTGTTCTTTTTTCTCAGGATTGCTTTAGCAATTCGGGGTCTTTTGTTGCCCCATATGAATTTTAGGATTCTTTGTTCTAATTCTGTAAAGAATGTCATTGGGATTCTGATTGGGATGGCGTTGAATCTGTAGATTGCTTTAGGTAGAATGGACATTTTAACTATGTTTATTCTTCCAATCCATGTACATGGAATGTCTTTCCATCTCCTTATGTCGTCATCCAATTCTCTCAGAAAGGCCTTGTAATTTTCATTATATAGGTCCTTCACTTCCTTAGTTAAATTTACCCCAAGGTATTTTATTCTTTTTGTTGCAATTGTGAATGGTATTGTAGTCTTGAGTTCTTTTTCTGTTGGTTCATTACTAGAGTATAGAAATGCTACTGATTTACGCAAATTGATTTTATACCCTGCAACTTTGCTGTAGTTGTTGATTACTTCTAACAGTTTTCCAATGGATTCTTTGGGGTTTTCTATATATAAGATCATGTCGTCTGCAAAAAGCGAGAGTTTCACTTCTTCCCTCCCTATTTGGATTCCTTTTATCCCTTTTTCTTGCCTGATTGCTCTGGCCAGGACCTCCAGTACTATGTTAAATAAGAGTGGTGATAGAGGGCATCCTTGTCTTGTTCCTGTTTTCAGGGGTATGGGGTTCAGTTTTTGCCCATTGAGTATGATGTTGGCTATGGGTTTGTCGTATATGGCCTTTATTATGTTGAGATAGTTTCCTTCTATGCCCATTTTGTTCAGAGTTTTTATCATAAATGGCTGTTGGATCTTGTCAAATGCCTTCTCTGCATCTATTGAGATGATCATGTGGTTTTTACTCCTCAGTTTGTTGATGTGGTGTATCACGTTGATTGATTTGCGGATGTTGAACCATCCCTGTGTCCCTGGTATGAATCCCACCTGATCCTGATGTATGATTCTTTTGATGTATTGCTGAATTCTGGTTGCCAAAATTTTGTTTAGAATTTTTGCATCTATGTTCATCAGTGATATTGGCCTGTAGTTCTCTTTCTTCGTGGTGTCCTTGTCAGGTTTTGGTATCAGCGTGATGTTGGCCTCATAGAATGTGTTAGGAAGTGTTCCATCTTCCCTAATTTTTTGGAATAGCTTGAAAAGGATAGGTATTAAATCCTCTCTGAAAGTTTGGTAGAATTCCCCAGGAAAGCCATCTGGTCCTGGGGTTTTATTCTTTGGGATGTTTTTGATTGCTGTTTCAATCTCTTTCCTTGTGATTGGTCTGTTCAAATTGTCTGCCTCTTCTTGAGTGAGCTTTGGGAGATTGTAGGAGTCCAGGAATTTATCCATTTCCTCTAGGTTATCCATTCTGTTGGCATATAGTTTTTTGTAGTATTCTCTTATAATCTGTTGTATTTCTGCAGAGTCTGTTGTTATTTCTCCTCGCTCATTTCTGATTTTGTTTATTTGAGCGTTCTCCCTTTTTTTCTTTGTAAGTCTGGCTAGTGGTTTGTCAATTTTATTTATCTTCTCAAAAAACCAGCTCTTTGTCTCATTGATCCTTTCTACTGCCTTTTTCGTTTCAATAGTATTTATTTCTGCTCTGATTTTTATTATTTCTCTCCTTCTGCTGACTTTGGGCTTCATTTGTTCTTTTTTCTCTAGTTCAGTTAGGTGTGTTTTAAGGTTGCTTATTTTGGATTTTTCTTGTTTGTTAAGATGTGCCTGTATTGCGATGAATTTTCCTCTTAATATAGCTTTTGCTGTATCCCATATGAGTTGGTATGGCATGCTATCATTTTCATTTGTTTCCAGGTATTTTTTTTATTTCTTCTTTAATTTCTTCAATGATCCATTGCTTGTTCAGTAGTGTGGTGTTTAGTCTCCACATCTTTGTGCCTTTCTCAGCTTTTTTCTTGTAATTAATTTCTAGCCTTATAGCACTATGATCTGAGAAGATGCTTGTTATTATTTCAATTTTTTTAAATTTGTAGAGGCTTGTCTTGTTTCCCAACATATGGTCTATCCTAGAGAATGTTCCACGTGCACTTGAGAAGAATGTGTATTCAGCTCCTTCAGGGTGGAGTGATCTATATATGTCTATTAAGTCCAATTGTTTTAGTTTTTCATTCAGCTCCACTATTTCCTTGTTGATTTTCTGTCTGGATGATCTGTCCATTGATGTGAGTGGGGTGTTGAGGTCCCCTACTATTATTGTGTTGTTTTTAACATCTTCCTTTAGGTCTGTTAATAGTTGCTTTATGAATCTTGGTGCTCCTGTGTTGGGTGCATAGATATTTATAAGCATTATTTCTTCTTGATGAAGTGTCCCTTTGATCATTATATATCGTCCCTCTGTGTCTCTCTTTACCTGTCTTATTTTGAAATCCACTTGGTCTGATATGAGAATTGCAACACTTGCCTTTTTTTCTTGCTATTTGCTTGAAGTATTGTCCTCCACCCCTTCACCCTGAGTCTGTGTTCGCCCTTGGGGCTGAGGTGTGTTTCCTGGAGGCAACAAATTGTTGGATCTTGTTCTTTAATCCATTTTGCCACTCTGTGTCTTTTTATTGGAGAGTTCAATCCGTTCACATTGAGAGTGATTATTGATGCATGTGGACTTAATGCTGTCAATCTGTCGCTCATTATCTTGTTTTCCTGTGTTTCTTTTCCTGTGTGCTTTAGACTACCCATTTAATACTGCAATTTCTTATGCTGGGTTTCTTAGATTTTTCCTTATCTATGATTTGTGACTCTGTTCTGTACTTTATTTTAGTGTCTACCTTGAAGTTTGTATTTAGAATCTCGTGTATAATATAGTCTATTCTCTGGTGGTCTCTTACTTACTCGACCAATACTGATTTAGACCCTTTGCTCTTCCCCTCCTAAATAATTATTTTCATTTTTTATTCCAACTCATCATATTAATTTGTAGTTAGAGTGCTAAGATCGTCCTTGTTTTGGTAGTTTCCTTATTTTTACCCTAATGCTATAGTTGAATATTTGCTATCCTGTTCTGGTTCTATCCATTGGTCTCCCTAGTCTGTGGATTGTGTCCCCTTTCTCCCTTTTTTCTTTTTTCAAGTATGAGAGCCTTCTTGAGGATTTCTTGTAATGGAGGGCTTTTAGTTACAAATTCCCTTAAGTTTTGTTTGTCTGGAAAAGATTTAATTTCTCCCTCATATCTGAAGGAAATTCTTGCTGGATAGAGTATTCTTGGCTGAAGGTTTTTATCCTTTAAAGCTTTGAATATATCACTCCATGCTCTCCTAGCTTGTAGGGTTTCTGTAGAGAAATCCGCTGACAGTCTGATAGGGGCTCCTTTATAGGTTATTCTCTTTTTTTTTCTTACTTCCCTGAGTATTCTTTCCTTATCATTCCTATGTGCCAACTTTACTATTATGTGCCTTGCGGTGGGTCCTTTTACATTGACAAATCTAGGAGATCTAAAACCCTCCCCTACACACATTTCTCCGTTGATCCCTAGATTTGGGAAGTTCTCTTCAATAATTTCGTTAAGCACACTTTCTGCTCCATTTTCCTTTTCCATATTCTCGAGAATTCCTATGATCCTTATGTTCTTACTCCTCATTGAATCCATTATCTCTTGGAGATTTTCCTCATTTTTTTTAATTCTTAGTTCTCTTTCTTCCTCTGTCTGGCACCATTCAGCCTGTCTGTCCTCAATTACGCTGATTTGCTCCTCTAGGTTGTCTACACGGGCATTCAGGGAATCCATATTCTGTTTTATCTGGTCTATTGTGTTTTTCATCTCAAGTAATTCTATTTGATTCTTCTTTATGATTTCAATCTCTTTTGTGAAGTAACTCCAGAACTCGGCTTGTTTCTCTATCTTTCTCTCTACCTCATTGAGTTTTTTGATTATAGCTGCTCTGAATTCATTATCACTTAGTTTACCTAATTCCAAGTCCTCAGGACTTCTGTGTTTTTATTGTTTTCCTTCTGGTCTGGGGCTTTTATAAATTGCTGGATGGTAGAGGAGCGGTTTTTTCTCATGGTGGTAGAATTCAGTTGCAGTTATAGCCTGTCGCCACTAGATGGGGGTCGAGAGCGGCGTGTTAGCTCTCCGCCTTGGGGCAAGATGGCGGCGCCCACTGGCTTTGCTGGGGGGCAGGGGCTGTTACTCACACGTGCAGGTCTGGGTTCAGATCAGTTCTGTTCTCTGGTCTCCCAAGGCCCTTAATTTATAGGGTCCCCGTGGACGGAAGCTTTCCCCCCGTCAGCGGGTCTCCACTGAACCAGCGGCAGGAGTCCTGGATGATCCCCCGGTCGCGCGGCCCCTCCCCCGCTCCTTCCCGACCCACGCCGCAGCGATCGCAGACTCTAGGGGACAGAGCGATGTTCTCTCCTACCGTTCCAGCGCCTCCGAAGGTGTAAAGCTAGGTTTATGATCGCCGCCTTCTTGGTATAGTAGGTCTCTAACGAGCTGGCATTATGTTTATTCTCTGAAATTCAGTTCTTCCAATCTTTTGTTGTATTTTGGAGGGGAGAGAATCCCGGGTCAGCTCACCCCGCCATTTTGCTCCACCCACCCTCCCTCCTTCCTGATTTTTTGAACTCTTGATACATATCAAAAAGTTTTACTCTTTTGTTTTCTTTTTTCTTTCTTTCTTTCTTTCTTTCTTTCTTTTTTTTTTTTTTTGATGAGGAAGATTGTCCCTGAGCTAATATCTGTGTCAATCTTACTCTATTTTATATATGGGACACCACCATAGCATGGCTTGATGAGCAGTGTGTAGGTCCATGCCTGGGATCTGAACTCACCCACCCTGGGCTGCCAAAGTGGAGTAGGCTAACCCAACCACTATGCCACCAGGTTGGCCCCAGTTTTTACGTTTTTAAAAAAATTGTCTCTTAGCTTCCATATCATCACTATCTCTTGATTTTATTCTTATGCCTCTGATGCATCTTTCTCAGTCTCCTTTGTTCTGTAGCACTGTCTTCCTAGATGCTCAGAGTCATCCCTATGGTTTTAAATATCATCCCTACCTATGCCAACAACTCTTGAATTTACATCTCCATGCCAGAATTCTCTTCTGAGCTTTAGAGTTATATATCAAAGTGCCTATTTAACAACCCTACCTGGATGTTTCCCAGGAATTTAAAACTAAACATGTTAAAAATAAAATCTTCAAATGTCCAAACTTGAAATCTTGATGTGTTTGTTTCTTATGCTTGGACCAGAAAAATGCAAATAATTTATTTCACTTTTTTCTTCTGCCCCTACTTCTAATTCATTATTAACATATGCCAATCCTTCCTCAAAATACATCCTCAAATCTGTTTTTTTCTTTAACATTATTACCCTACAACGTCTCTCAACTGGATCAATACAATAATATTCTAACCACTCTCCTTGATCCTACTCTTCTTCCATTCTAATATATTTTGCACAAAAAACTCAAAGTGGTATACTTTAAACCTTAATGGGATATGTCATTCTCTAAAACCATGAAAGATTCGCAATTGCACTTAAGATAAAATCCAAAGCCTTATCATACTTTTTAAAATTCAACCAAATTCTTTCCTGCCTTCCTCTCCAATACTGACTCCCAACTCTTCTCCATGAGTTCATTCTTATTTAGCCACATTATCACTCTTTGAGTTCTTCAAATATATTAAGATCTGTATGGCTTCAGGAAGTGTGCACTGTTTTTTCTCCACAACATTTCATTTGGTTCACTCCTTCTCACTGTGTTATTTTCTGTTCAAGTGTTACTTTCAAATGACATTATTTTTGAGAGGACTTCTGAACACCCAGCCTAATTTATGTTACTCACGTTTTTCTTTTGAATGATATTTTGTTGTTCTTCAAAGTATGCATCACAATTTATATGTATATGCAGATTTTTGTATATGTGGATACAGACATAATTTGTCATTCTTTCCTACAAGTTGATAAACTACATTCAGTATGAAATCATGTCAGTTTTGTTACTTGCTATATGTTCAGAATCTAGCAAGTGCCTCAACATGGTGAGTATTCAATAAAAATGTAAAAAATGAAAACGTGATGACTTACCAACTCTTATCACTAGCATATTTTGATCTTTAATGATTCTGTCCAGATTCTATCACTACTGGATCCCACTCCTCTATAAGAGCTTTGACCTACTCTAGTTGCGCTCACTTCTCTCTTCTATACAACAGCCTCAATTTATCCTATATCTGGCTTTTAAATCTCTTTCAATAACACTTATAATTAGTCCTTACTTAGCCACTAACTGGGTGTTACACTCAATTATCTTTTCTGGATCTCTATTTCTTTATTTACAAATTGTGGTGGGTAGGTGAGCTATCTTTAGGTGATGTTCATTGCTAACGCTGTACGGTTCTAAGATCCCATTTAACACTTTACTTTCTTGTATGCCCTTTATAGCCCTTGAATTCCAAGGCTAGCAACTTGTCATAAAAATGGAAGTTTTTTTTTCTAAAAGTCGCGAATTTCCCAGAAAAATACATGTATAGTTTGTATATATGGAGTTATAAAAGTTACATATATATGTATCTCTATACATATACAAGCCAGTAACATGTGAAAATATATATATGTAACTTTTACAACTCCATAGAACAAAGAGGGAAGAAGTCATGATCCCCATTTATGGATGAGGCTACTCCAGATTTTCTTTACCTATATTTTAATTTCTCTCTCTTCCTATTTCTGCGTCCATTTTTCTCTCTGTATTATTGTGTATTATAATTATTATTATTTCTCCATATGGTCCCCAGAGGAATATGGAAAGCAGAAAGCTTTCACATTATCGCTTCCTATTTTCTAACACGGATAAAAGTAGCATCTTCCTCCTCTCTCTTATGTCTTCTCCATACTTAGTTTTATGGTAGCAGAATCTAAATTTCCATGGAAAAGAGAAAGTAAAGAATTCAGAAATTATAGTAGGGAAGATTCAACTTTCTTTTGGCCTACTTCTTAGTTTGTTTTACACCCACTACTGGATTTCTTCTTTTTTAAATCTACTATATTCCAAGTAAATTATGTGCCATGTTCCAGCTGCTGTTGTTGGCAGCACAACCCTTTTATTATGCAGAACCTATAACTAGGCAAAACAAAAAAATACAAAATGTACAAGCTAGATGGTAGACTACCAATTTGTTAAAAAATATTGAAGTATAATATGTGTACAGAGAACTGTACAAAACAAAAATGTGCATGCAACTCAATGAATTTTCACATATTGAACTCTTTTAGGTACTGAGCATTCAGAACAGAACAGAGGAAACATCTCTAAAACTTCCCCATTCTCCTTTACCTTCCACAGACTACTTCTTTCCCTCCCACAAGTATAACCAGTAACCTCACATCTAATGCTACAGATTGGTTTTACCTGTTTTGGTGTTTTATATAAGTTGATTCATACATGATAAACTTTTTTGTTTCTGAGTTATTTCACTCAATTTTATGTTTATGAGATTCACCCCTACTGTTTTATTTAGTTGTAGCTCTTTTATTCTCATTGCTGTATAGAATTCTATAATGTGAATATACCACAATTTAATGTTATCTTGATGAGCATTTTAGTGATTTTCAACTTTTGGTTGTTATAAATGGTACTACTATGAACATAATTACACTTGCTTTTCAAAGAATGTATATTTTCATTTCAGTTGGGTATATATGTGGGAGTGGACTTGTTGGGCATTGGATATGTATACACTCATCTTTAGTAGATAATGTCAGTTTTAAAAGCAATCATACCAGTTTATACTCTCATCAACAGAGCAGATCAAAGTACCAGGAAAAAAAATCCAGCTGAGTCATTACTAGTTTGAGAAATCAGGAAACTTTCAATAAAGAGGTAAGAATTTAGTTAAGTATTACACAGTAGAATTTTTATGACAAACATTAAAAATTAAAGTGTTTTAAGTAAAATAACACTAACAAAGGCATAGAGGCAAGAAAATATGAACTTTGTTTAGGGATCATTGTGTAGTGTGCTTTATATTTTTTTCTTCTCTTTTATTTCCTTTTGAAAATTAAGATATGTATACACACACAGAGGAAAATTCACTTTTTAGTGTAAATATCTGAGTTTTGACAAACACATAGTTTTGTGTAGCTACCACTATAATCAAGACACAAAATCATTCTATCACGCTCCCAAAGTCCTCCAGGTTATGTCCTTTGTAGTCAGCCTCTACTCTACTTCCAGCCATGGCAACCATTGATCCATTTTTAGTTCCTATGTTTGTCTTTTCCAGAATATCATATAAATATAACCTGAATATTACACTCAGTGGAATTAATGAATCTGGCTTCTTTTCCATGGCATAATGTATTTAGAGTTGATCCATATTGCTGCATATGTCAGTGATTTATTCTTTCTTATTGCTGAGTAATATTTGATTGTATGGATTGCCACAATTTCCTCATCAATTCCCCAGCTGAGCAACAAATGAGTTGTTTCCAGTTTGGGATGACTACAAAGCTGCTACAAACGTCTGTGTGCAAATTTATGTGCGAACATAAATTTTGCTGTCATTTGGGTAAATATATAATAATGGGATTGCTAAGTCACAGGATAAATGTATGTTTAACTTAATAATAAGCTGCCGGATGTTTTTCTAAAGAAGACGCACCATTTTGCATTCTGACCGGCAGTGTATGAGAGATCCAGTTGCTCCACATCCTTGCCAGTACTTGGAATGGTCAGTTTGGTTTTTTTTAAGACAACTTAATAGATGTGCAGTGGTATCTCATTATGGTTTTAATTTATGTCTCCCTAAAATCTATTGATATTGAGCATCTTTTCAAGTTCTTGTTCACCATTTTCTTCGGTGAAACATTTATTTAAATTTAAATTTTATTTCTCCTTACTGGGTTTTTAGAATTTTATATATCCTAACACAGCTACTTTTTTCAGACACATGATTTTCAAATATTTTTTCTTGGTCTGAGGGTTGTCACCTTGCCCTTTTGCTGTTGTATTTCAAAGAACAGAGTTCAAATTACCATCTATTAATAATTATATATAATCTACTAATCAGATACAACCTATTAATGATAATCTAATCATTATCAGATAAAGCTCAAATTATCATTTTTTGTGGGTCATGCTTTTGGCGTTTTATCTAAGAAAACTTTGCCTAACTCAAGATCATAAAGATTTACAGTTTTCTTCTAGATATTTTATAAACAAGTCTATGATACACATTGAGTTAATTTTCTTATAGAGTGTAAAGTATATCTCAAGGTTCATTTATCACAATCTTTTATTTTGAAAAAGTTTGAGTCGTAGAAGTTGCAAAAACAGTGTAGGTAGTCTCTGCGTAAACTTTATCGGCCTTACCCAATAATAATATCTTGCATGATATAGTTTATTGTCAAAATCAGTAAACCGACATTGGTACAATACTATTAACTCAAGTACAGACCAAGGTTCATTTTCATTTATGAATATCCAATAGTTCACCATTGTTTATTGAAAAATCTATTTCTCCATTGAATTTCCTTTGCCTTTGTATTGAACTTCAATCAATATGTATATGGGTCTATGTTTACACTCTTGTCTATTGCAAAGCTGTGCTGTCCTATTTACTGTAAGTTTATACTAATTATGCAATCAGGAAATACAAGTCCCCCAGCTTCCTTTTTCGTTTTCAAAATTGTTTTGACTCTTCTCATTCCTTTGTTTTTCCATGTAAATTTTAGAATCAGCATTTCAATTACTAAAACAAAAAACTCATGAAGCTATTTGACTTTATAGATTAATTTGAGAGAACTGATATCTTAACAATATTGAGTCTTTCAGTCTATGAACGTGGTATATATCTCCATTTATGTAATTCACCTTTTATTTCCTTACAGTTTTGTAGTTTTGGGAATACAAGTTAGGCACATATTTTGTAAGACATACGTTTTTGTATTGTTGTAAATGCTACTTTTAAGAAAAATTTCAATTTCTGATTTTGTGAAAATACATTGAAATGTAATTGATTTTTGTATATTGTGGCATATCATCTGCAACTTATTTAACTCAATTATTATTCTAATAGCTTTTTAAAAAAGATTATTTGAGACTTTATACATAGATCATCCTGCCGTCTGTGAAAAGAGATCATATTATTTTCTCCTTGCTTCCAATTAATCTATTTTTTATTTCATTTTCTCACTTATTGCACTGGTGAGGTCCTCTGGTATGATGCTCAATAGAAGCAGTGAAAGCAAACTGTTTTCTTTGTTCCCAAACTTAAGGGAAAAGCACTCAGTCTCTCACTGTTAAGTATGGGTTAGTGTAGGCTTGTCTTTTTTTTCTTAGTAAGGAAGATTGGCCCTGAGTTAACATCCATTGCCAGTCTCCCTCTTTTGTTTTTTGAGGATCCGACCCTGTGAACCCTGGGCCACTGAAGCGGAACATGAGAACTTAACTACTGTGCCACCAGGTGGCACCCAGTGTAGGCTTTTTGTAGAAGCCTTTTATCAAGATGAGGGAGTTCCTTTCTATTACTAGTATGGGATTTTTTTTTTAATTAATGAAAGTTGATTTTGTCAAAGACTTTTCTACGTTTATTGAAAGGCTCATACATGTTTCTTCTTTAATCTTTTGATATGGTGAATTTTATTGATTGATTTTCAAAGATTAAACCAGCTGTACATTCCCAAAATGAATCTCAATTTGTCATGATATATTATCTATTTTATTATTGTTGAATTTGATCTGCTAATATTTTGTCGAGGAACTTTGCATCTCTGCTTATGAGGAATATTGGACTGAAGTTTTGTTTTGTTTTTTCTTCCCTGTAAGGCCTTTGTCTGGTTTTAGAATCTGGTTAATGCTGGCTTCCTCTAATGAGCTGGGAAGTGGTCCTTCCTCCTCCATTCTCTGTAAAAGTTTATGTAATTGTTATTATTTCTTCCTCAAATGTTGGTAGAATTCCCCAGTGAAGCAACCCAAGCACAGAGTTATCGGTTGTTGGAAAGTTTGTTTATGACTCCCTTGGTCATTGCTGTTAATTTTGCTATAGACAGTTATTTTTATAGCAAATAAAAATACAATAAATATGTTTTATATTTACTTTCATCTATGCCATTTCTTGCACTTTTCATTTCTTTGTGTAGTTTGAAATTTCTACCTAGTATTTCCTTCTGCCAGCAATATTTTCTTTAACATTTCTTGTAATACGTTTACTGACAATAATTTCTTTCACTCTTTTGCTAAAGGTAAATTTATTTCTCCTCTTCAAAAATTTGTGTTGTCTTTATTGTATTTGGCATGCTGTACAATTCGCTCATTAAATTGTGTGATTCAATGTTTGGTGTATTTAGAGAGTTATGCACTATTACCACAATCTAATTTTAGAATATTTCATCACTCCATCCTCCTTATTCCTTTCCCCTAAGTATTTGCCTATTCTGGTCATTTCATATGAGTGGAATCATACAATATGTGTTTTTATTGACTAGCTTCTTTCACTTAGCATTATGTTTTCAAACTTCATCCATGTTGTAGTATGGATTTTAATCTAGCCACATCAATACTTATGTAAGTATTTACATTCAATGCTAAATACTATTCAATACTATGAATATATCATATTTTATTTATCCATTTTTTATTCAATGGACATTTGGACTGTTTTCACTTTTTGACTATTATGAGTAATGCTTCGAAGTACAAGTTTTCGTATGGACTTATGTTTTCATTCTCTTGGGTAGATATAGGTAGTAGTGGAATTGCTGGATCATATGGTAACTTTTATGTTTAATCTTTTAAGAAAGTGCTAAACTGCTTTACAAAGTGACTGCACGATTTTACATTCTCATCAACAGTACGTAGGTTCTTATTTTGTCATATCCTTATTTGCACTTATTATCTATCTTTTGATCATAGTCATCTTAGTGAATATGAAGTGGTATCTCATTGTGGTTTTGATTTTCACTTCCTTGATGGCTAATGGTGTTGAGTATCTTTTCATATGCTTATTGCCCATTTACAAATATCATCTTTGGAGAAATGTATTAGTTTGCTAGGGCTGCCATAATAAAATACCACTGACTGGGTGGCTCAAAATAAATTGACTTTCTCGGTTCTGATCCCAGATCAAGGTGGTGACAAACTTGGTTTCTTCTGAGGCCCCTTTCTTTGACTTGCAGATGGTTGCCTTACATGGTCTCTTTTCTGTGTGTGTGCATCTCTGGTGTCTTTTGCGGGGTCCAAACTTCCTCTTCTCATAAAGACAACCAGTGAGATAGGATTAGGGCTCCCCTAATGGCCTCAAGAGGAATTTTAACTTAATTTCCTCTTCAAAGGCAATTATCTCCAGATATGGTCACATTCTGAGTTTATGGGAGTTAGAGCCTCAACATATCAATTTGGTAGACGCAGTTCAGCCGATGACAAATGTCTATTCAGACCCTTTGCCCACATTTGAACTGGAATATTTATCTTTTCATTATTGAGTTGTAAATGTTCTTTATATAATCAAAATGCAATATCTTTAGCAGATATATAATTTTCAAATATTTTCTCCCATTCTGTCTGTCTCATTTCACTTTCTTCCTCATGTCCTTTGAAACACAAGGATTCTAATTTGATGAAGTCTGATTTATGTTTTTCCTTTGTTGCTTATGCTTTTGGTGTCATATCTAAGAAGGCTTTGCCTAACATAAGGTCATAAAGATTAACTCACATGTTTTCTTCTAAGAGTTTTATATTATTAGCTCTTAGATTTAAGTCTTCCATCCATTTTGAGTTAAACACTTTTATGGTGTACAGAAGGGGTCCAACTTCATTCTTTGTGCATTTGAGTATCCTGTCATCCCAGCACCACTTGTGAAAAAGACTATTACTTTCCCTATCCTTTATTTTTGAAAGATATTTTCACCGGACTTTTGCATTCTGGCTTGATAGTTTTATTTCTTTTAGTACTTTAGAATGTAACTTCACTGTATTCTGGTTTGCTTGGTTTCCGATGAGAAATTTATTGTAGTTATTTGTTTTTTTACACTATACTAATGTGCCTTTATTTTCTGATTGATTTTAATATTTTATCTTCAGCTTTGGTTTTCAGAAGTTTGAACATGATATGAATAGCTTTCACCCTCTCTCCTACCACCAATTGATGTTCTATGAGCTCCATGGCTCGGTGGTTGATGTCTGTCATTAATTGTGGAAAATTCTCAACATAATCTCTCTAAATATTTCTTCTCTCTTGTTCTTTCTCTCTCTTCTCTGTATGGATTTTACTTACATTTATGTAACTCCATTTTGTATTATTCAACTTCTTTTAGATGCTCTGTTTTATTTTATTTACTCTTTTTATTCCTTTGTTTAAGTTTGGATAATTTCTATTGATTTATCTTCATGTTCCCTAATTTTTGTCTGTGAAAGTCTACTGATGAGGCTATTGAAGATATTCTTCATCTCTGTTACCTAGTTTCTTATTTCTAGCATTTCCAATTGATGGTTACTTATAGTTTCTATATATCTTCCGATATTACGCATTTGATCATGCATGCTGTACAAATTTTCCACTGCAACTTTAACTTATTAATTATAGTTATTTTAAATTCCTTGTCTGATAATTCTGACATTTCTGTTGTATCTGGATTTGGTCCTGTAGATTGCTTTGTGTCTTGATAGTATTTTGTGTTTTTCTTATTTATGTGTATACCTTATAACTTTGTTGAAAGTCAGACATATTTTGTAGGGCAATAGACACTGAGGTAAATAATACATCTGCCTTAGAAAGGGCATGCCTTTTCTTTTGCTATGATGCTTGTAGATTTGAGTCAATCTAGTCAAGAGTTGAGATGGCTATGCTATTTGTTGCTCTGTGGTTACCCTCAGTATACTACAGAATTCAAATTCCTTTATTACCTTGTCTTTATGGTGGCAACTGATTTGCCAGAGGGTTTTCCTCAGTGTCTGCTCCACTCTCAGCTTCATGCCTTCCCTCTGTGTTTGTGTTTCTGAGAAGGTCTCTCTCCATGTAATTGGTTCTCTCCTGTTAGCAGACTGTTCTTACTTGTAACCCAACATTGTTATCTGGGTTGTGGAAGTTGAGTGAGGGATGTTTTTTTTTCTTCTGGTTCAGCCTCAGTTTTAGTGTCCTGGATGTCAGGGGTGGAGACTATTCAGTTATTCTGCCTTTTCCCCAACTATGGACTTCTTAAGTCCTGACCCTAAGATATATATGGCTTTGTTCCAGGAGATAGGGAAGAAAGATCTCTGTAGGGCTTTGTCTTTCCTACAGTAGTTGCTCTTCACTTTCCCCAGTCCTGCACCATTATGGGAACTGTTTTAATACTTTTACCCTGCCCCTAATCCAGCATCAATGGGGTCCATAGAGAATAGTCCTGTGATTCCTCTTTAGTCAGTGGCTGCAGAGATTGTTCATGCTAAATCTTGCTGAGCCTTTAGTAATTCAATAATAACAGAGTTTAGCTTAATTCTTCTTATTGCTCATATGGCTCCCAGTGTTTGGCAACTGTCCCAGATAAGCAAGTTTTCATATCCTATCTCTCTTTGGACACTCTTGTCTTTTCTTTGAGTTAGTTGGGTAAACTTATAACCTCAGCCCTGTGACTGGTTTGAAAAAAGTTTGAACTTTTTAGATTATATTCTTTTTTTGTTTGCTTGCTTGTTTTTTGTGAGGATGGGGCATGTCCCTTCTTCTATATTTTGACTCCAGTGGAAGGTGGAAGTTTAAGTAATGTGTTTTAAATCAAGTTTGGTATATTTGCATGGGAGTAGTTGATTAATAGTCTGGAAAGGTAGATTGGGACTAGGTTGTAGAGAAACTTAACAAATACCTTAAAAGATTGAGGTTGAATATTAACAGTAAAGATCCCATAAGGGAAATAGTCAAAGAAAAGGCTAAGAAGGAGGAGAAGTAGGACGCTTCAGTATCAAGAAACAAGGAAGGGAATGCTACATGCCACAGAGAAATACGGGAAAAATGAGTAGTGAGAAGAGACCATTGAGTGTACCTAGTAAACTGTCACTACAAACAGGTGGAGGTAAAAGGTATTGCAAGGAGTTGAGAGTTTAGTGAATTTTGAGGAGGCAAACAGAGTGGCAGGTTCAAGACATCTGATGCTGTAAAAGAGATAGGCAGCTGGCCATGTGCTAGAACATGTTCATACTAGCTCCAGAGAGCTGAGTGTTAAATTGTCAGGAATTTTGTGAGCAGGTAGCTGGAGATCAGGCATGGTGGGAGTATTTACGCTATGCAAATCAGCAACTGCTACAAATTAGCATTTGCTACAAACTTTTTCAAGGGGTAGCGGATGTCAAAGATAAACAAAGCCAGACACCAGTTACAGTATTAAGGACAGATTTTAATCAGGAATATACTATTGCAATAGGGGAAGAAGTCCAGCATGGATTGACCTCAACTTCAATTTGTACAGAGGTGACAGAATTTCAAAGAAGAATGAGGGATTAAAGAGGAGGTGAGAGAGGGCTCAGTAGAGTCGCTTGAGAGAAAACTTACAAAGGACTGGTCAGTGTAAGTGCAATTAGGCCAGCTGTGTCTTCTAGCTGGCAATGATCTAAGTTAAGATTCTATCCTCACACAGAGAATGGGAGACAGAGACCCTATCCTTCCTGACGATTAGATTTTAAAGGAATGGCTTTCAGGTCCTTTGAGAAAGACACTACTGAGTTGTAGGAGATACATACATATTCATCTTGAAGGGGTAAAGGAATGATTTACAGATGTAAATCCTTTTTAGTAAATGATCTAAAAATGGTGATCAGGAGCCCATTGTTGTTGTCTAGAACAAACAGTTTGAAAAAAAAATTCTCAAGAAAGATATTAGGAAGTAGAGAAGGAAAAAGTTGGATAAAAAATCTTGAAGGTGTGGATGGGACTGGAAAAGTGAAAGAAATATTTAAATCTTCACAGAATAATTTGTAAGTGCATTTTTTCACATTCGCTATCACATTTGATCGTTATTAATTTCATACGAGGAGAGCAGTATCTTCATATGAAATATGGGAAACTAAATACTCAATTAGGTAGCCAACGTCACATAAATGGCTGGAAGAACAACTGAGATTTAAATCCAAAATCCTGAGGAAGGGCTCTTTCAGAGCAAGATAATAGGAGAATAAAGAGGAACTTCTTGGGTGTAAGAGAAGATAAAACTGCTATAGATATACCCAACAGAAAAGATTAGGAGTCTGCCTTGACAATATTTGTGTCCTCAACCTGTCCCTGTCCTCACTCTCTTAGGGCCCAAGAAGACCAGTCACATTTTAGAAAGACCCTATCATAATTGGAAGGTATATGCTTTGCCCAAAGTCACACAATACAAGAACCCATTTGAACCTAGATCCCCCAGACCAATTATTGCTTTTTACTAAAGAAAAGCATTGCCCTGAGAGATATTCTATCTCAACTTGGGCTGGTAGTTATTATTGTAGTGAAATAACGGGTGATGGTAGACATTATTGTTGTAGTGAACTAATGGGTGACAAAGGATCACCAGCTGATGAACTTCCTCTATGCCAATTCCCTTCCTGAGAGAGCACTTTAGCAACCTCAGGAGATCTGCTCAGAAGGCCCAGGGGTTTCTGCCTCTATAAGGATCCTATCAAGAATAGAGGCCATAGCAGAGGACTCTTTCATGGTTTGACTTACTCCCACAGCCTCCATCAAAGAGCTAAACTCCAACTCTTCCAGGCCCCAACAGTGCCTGGACATAACAATGTAAATGAGCTAGGAAGTGAGCAGAGAGTTCTCTTCCAACTCCAGACTATGAGCAGAGTTTGGGCTGCCAAAGTCAAATCCTGGCAGAGCCCTCCCCACCATCAAACTCTGGGTAAGGACTTTGTCATTCATTCATTTTTATCCTCATGTTCTTTCCTAGTCTGAGCACTTGGGAGAAACTTAGAGCATTCAGAAATAGGGAATATTATAGAATAATTAGGGTCCACAGGACACATCATTCAGAGCACGAAAACTATTAAAACAAACACACAAATATTCTGTGTTTCAGATGCTATGTAAAGAGTCTTGGCTCAGAATTAGCAAATTGACTATGTTTCCACTAGTGTGACCTTGAACTAGCAAATTGGCTGTATTTTCACTAATATGACCTTGAACAAGTCATCTTTCCTTTCTGGATCCCAGTTTTCTGTTTTGCAAAATGAAAATATAGAACAAGATGATCTCTAAAATTGCATCCCCCTCCTAAACGCCAGTCCTTTGGCCCTATGCCTAAATTAGGGGCTATGGATAATGCAACTGTGGGAATTAGAAAATAGAATGCTAGGGATTTGTTCTAGAAGACTTTGGAGTAAAGGGAATAAAATATGATTGCAAAGGACAGAAGTAAGATAAATGCTACTTTATACATGCAGTAAGTTTTATAAGAGCCCTGACTCTAATATCAGGAGACCAATGGGAGGAGATGAGTAACTGGTGAGCTAAGGAGCTGTTCAAGTCATCTTAGTCGTCATCAAGTTTTTCATTAGCCATGACAACCACAATGTATCAGGCATTGTGCTAAGCAATCTGGGAGATAAGGTATCATAGGAGTTTAATTTCAAAAAATCTCACAGAGAGTTGCTTTAGGATGATAAGACATATGTGTAAAATATAATTGCAGTATATGACAGAATATAATTGGAGGAAAAGTGAGGAAGTATTACTGGGGATTCAGAGGTGGGAAAGATTGGTCCTCAACTTAGACTGTCAAGGCAAGAGAGTGAGGGGACTTAAGCTAGAAAATGGTTTAGGTGTCTATAGATTGACTTAGGATAAAGCCTATTCTAGTGAGAGTATACTGCAAACAAAGGAATCGAGACTAAATATGGGGATTCATTCGACAAACTGAAATTTCTATGATGATGATCAAAATAATGTTTAAAAGTGTGAATCTGGACTAGAGCAATAGGAACTTTTCAAAAAGTAAAACTAAGAATAATGGGTAAAACTCAGATTTCAGGTCAATGGAAGGAAGTGGTTTATCAAACTGAAGCATTTCAATAATAGAGAGAACTGTCTTATGGGGCGCCGAGCTTCTAGTACTGTCAGTCCAAGCAGAGGCTTGATGCCCATTTGTGGGAGATGCCCATGGCATCAATTCTTTCATGGGTAAGAAGATCTGAGTTTTCACTGCTCTGAATCAAAATGAGAAACATAAGGACTACATGTTTTCGTGCAGACTGTTTCTTTTTACTCTAATGTATCAGCCTCCCTTCATTTTTGGGGAGTGGTATTAAAAGATCTTTTATTTTTATGTATTGATGAGAATATCTGAAATACTTAAAATAATCTTAATGATCCAGTGAAATTCAAAATTATGGAGGCCACTAGGTGGGGAGATAGTTCCTAAAGCTTCTTCCAACACTGACTCAATGTCTCTTGATTCTAGAAATTGAATTACAATGGTAACTAGAAATGATAAAAGAAAATGAAAAGAAAAAAAATGTAAAGGGAAACCCATCAGGATTTTTTGCCATATTAAGTGGGGTGTGAGGGGAGTCATCAAACTCTCTCAGAATGGTGAACTCAGGAGTCAAAAGAGTGTGGGGGGTTAGTTTTCAGTGAGAAACAATGCTTGACCTGGTCATGATGACTTTGATTTCTCAGACAGAGGACCCAGGAAGTGAGTGACTGCAGATCGTCAGTGAGTAATGAAGCAAGTATAGCTTGAGAATAAGTCTTTGGAGTCATCTTACCTTCCTAGAAAGGAAAGAGAAAAATATTGTCTTCCAACATTCAACTTCGAGGCCAGCCTCCCATTCATATCTGAAAGTTTAGTTAAAGTCTCTAGACAACTTATTTGTGAGTTGGGTTGGGAGGTCAGAGATAGAGCGGGTAGCTCCAGGAATTTGACACTTTATATTTGGAGGAGAAAGAATGTCAAACTTCTGGAAAAAAAGGATCTGAATTAGATATAAATTCTAGGGATAATGTTTTATAGGAGGCAGAGCTGCACCCAAGATTTGAAGGAGGTAGAAGGCAGACGTTGATAGACATGGATTTAATGTGAGGAGGAAAACTGAGGCAAGGAAGACCTCCAACTTGAAATGATTCTGCTGAAGCATATTATCCATATAAGAGTTTTACCTCTATTACCACATCCATATCCTGTACTGACATCATGTTTTCCTACTCTACTTTTAATTTTTTAAATAGTACCTATGTTTGAACATGTTATAAAATGTACTTATTTATTATCCCAATTATTTATTGTTTCTCTCCTTTGTGAGAATGTAAGCTCCATGAGTGCAGGAAAATTTTTCTGTTTTGTTTACTGGCATATCTCAAGTGCCTAGAGTACTGTCTGGAATATGGTAAAAATTCAATAAATATTTGTTAAATGAGTAAGCAAATTCATATGATCAAAGATAATTTGCTTATGCAGTAGAAGAAAGAAGAGCAGTAAATGAGCCGTGAGCTGGAAGTGGCAATCAGGAAGACCCCACAGAAGACATAATTTTCATTTGAAATGAAGAAAGTATCAGAATTTACCAGATGGAAAAAAAAAATACAGAAAAGTATTCTAGGCGCAAAGGAATACTTATATAAATGGGCAAATACAAGTAAGAAGATCTGTTAAGAATCACAGTAATGGAGGTGAGAGATGACCGTGGCTTGGACCAAAGTGGTAAAAAATAGATCCTGGGTATGCGATAGAGAGATGGAAAAAATAATGACGGCATAATGATTTTTGCCCATCAGATGGAAGGTTGCAATTGCCATCATTTGAGACAAGGAAGACTATGGGTAGTGCCCACAGGAGTTCAGTTTGAGGTAGCTTTTAGAGACCCAATAGGAGATGTGAGTAGGCAACTGCACATATGCGTCTGGAATAAGGGAGAGAAATGTTGGCTGAGAAATTGATTTAGAAGTCTTCTACACATATGTTGTTCTAAGGCATGACAGAGGATGATGTTAACAAAGAAGTGAGTCTACACAGAAAAGAGAAAAGAATACACTGACCTCTGTGAACTCTGACATTAAAGTGGTAAGGCAAAGAGAGAAAACTAACAAAGAAGATGGAGAAAGGGTGACCAGGAAGATAGGAAGAAACCAAAAGTACAGTGCCCTGAGAACCAAGGGAAGAAAATGTGTCAAAAGGCAGGATAGGGGGCTGGCCCCGCGGCCGAATGGTTAAGTTCGCGCGCTCTGCAGCAGGCGGCCGAGTGTTTTGTTGGTTCGAATCCTGGGCGCGGACATGGCACTGCTCATCAAGCCACGCTGAGGCAGCGTCCCACATGCCACAACTAGAAGGACCCACAATGAAGAATATACAACTATGTGCCGGGGGGCTTTGGGGAGAAAAAGGAAAAAATAAAATCTTTTTTAAAAAAAAGGCAGGATAGATCAACTCTGTCAAGAACTGCTAGTAGTCCAAGTAAGCTAAGGAATGATAAGTGGTGAAAAATCTTAGATCATTGGTGTCTGTGAGCAGGGAAGTTTTGATGGAGTGATGGTGGTGAAAGTCTAAGTAGAATGCATTTAAGAGGGAACGGGAAAAGATGAATTAGAGACTGTGAGTATAGGTAAGTCTTTGGAGGAGTTTTGTTGCGAGGATGGAGGAGGAAATGGAGCAGGAGCTGTGGGATAAGTGAATCAAGAGAAAAAATTGGGGGAGGCTTGTTTTTTATTTGTTTAATAACTGAAAACAATAGCATGTTTCTACACTGATGAAATGTTCCAATAAGGAGCTGTATAGCAATTAGTAGCTTCTCTATTTTCTCTATTAGAATATTAGTTTCTTATCTTGAGGTGCCATATTTTATTTATCTGGTTAACCCCTCCTCTAAATATAATGCCTTTAATGCAGAAGATGTTCCATAAATTTTTGTTACATTGACCTCCACACAGTGGGATACAAATATTTACCCTCTGTAAGGCAATAAATCAGAAAAGTGCGCTTGAAGTTGGTGGAGGGGAAAAGTGGGAGGAAAGATTGATGTGTGGCCACAGTTTGGAGCAGAAATGCAGAGACATAGATGGGCCTCCTGGCTTTCTGTGGCTCTTTTACTTATCAGACCCCCTTAGCCCTGACTGGGATTCTCACCAGTGTCCAAAAGAGGTCGAAACTCTGCCCTATGTGCCCCTCGAAGAAGCTGGTAGATCTGGGTCCCCATGAGGAAATGGAAAGGAGCTGGAAGTGAAAGGATTGATTCTTTGGTAGAAAGAGAGCTGAAGAAGAAAATGAAGTTAAAAATTTAAAACTATAATACAAATTATATGTTCTCGGTCCAGTATATTAGCAATATTTTATCAATATAAATAGCAATTTATATCTTAGACAACGAATATGTATAAATGATAATACAAACCTTTGACGAGGAATATTTAAATTTCTAAAACCTATATGGATTCCATTACGCAAGGCAATTGAGTTACAGAATAGATTGTAGGGGCCACAATTGAGCTGTGTAATCAGAAGTCATTTTAAGTCTAATTGTAAGAGTGGATACTCTGAAGGAGGCTGTTAATAGTGGGAAGGAGGGATTGAAACCCTGGCTTCCTAAAGCATTCACTGGGAGCATGTTACTCTGGGAGGGGGGAGACAAAAGTATTTTGAGGTTTTCCTTCTTGTTAGAACTTCCATAGCTCAGCTTTCTTCCTCATCCTTCCATACTTCACATTACAGGAACATGAATGGTGAGCAATGGACAGGGGGAATTGGAGCCAGGTAACAGAGTTTATCATCTTGGGCTTTCCCCATCTTCAGGGTGTCCAGGTTTATCTCTTTCTCTTGTTACTTCTAATTTACCTCACTACTATCCTGGGAAACCTGCTGATATTCCTGTTGGTCTGCCTGGACTCCCTGCTCCACATACCCATGTACCAATTTGTCAGCATTCTCTCCTTATTGGAACTTGGCTACACAGCTACCACCATCCCCAAGATGCTGTCAAACTTGCTCAGTGAGAAGAAGACCATTTCTTTCTCTGGATGTCTCCTGCAGATCTATTTCTTTCACTCTCTTGGGGCTACTGAGTGCTATCTCCTCACAGCTATGGCTTATGACAGGTACTTAGCCATCTGCCAGCCCCTCCACTACCCCACCCTCATGACTCCAGAACTCTGTGCCAAGATTGCTGTTGGTTGTTGGTTGGGAGGCTTGGCTGGGCCAGTGGCTGAAATTTCCTTGGTCTCTCGCCTCCCTTTCTGTGGCCCCAATCACATTCAGCACATCTTTTGTGATTTTCCTCCTGTGCTGAGCTTGGCTTGTACTGACACATCTATCAATGTCTTAGTGGACTTTGTTATCAACTCCTGCAAGATCCTGGCCACCTTCTTGTTAATCCTCAGCTCCTATGTGCAGATCATCTTCACAGTGCTCAGGATTCCTTCGGCTGCGGGCAAGAGGAAAGCCTTCTCCACGTGTGCCTCCCACCTCACTGTGGTTCTCATCTTCTATGGCAGCATCCTCTTCACGTATGTGCGGCTGAAGAAGAGCTACTCACTGGACTACGACAGGGCTCTGGCAGTGGTCTACTCTGTGCTCACGCCCTTCCTCAATCCCTTTATCTACAGCTTGCGCAACAAGGAGATCAAGGAGGCTGTGAGGAGGCAGTTAAAGAGGGCAGGGATACTGAAGTGAAGGCGAGGAAGGCAAGCCAATTTTGGGGCTGAGGATATGGTGACCTTGGAGATTGTCAGTTGCCATAGATGAGAAATCAAGCATTCAGTGCTTTTCTACATGGGATACCGAACTAGAGCAAGTGCTGCCTGGCTTTTAGTTTTAACGCAACCTTAATACTATCTGCTGGAGCCACGTGCAGCTTGAGACCAGAGCCTGAAAAAGGTGTACCTTCTCTCTAGTAATAAGGTGCAGTTCAGTGATTTTCAAATTTCAGACGTTTGTAAACCATACTTAGAATTTTTGTCAAATTCTTGTCTTACCTATATTATATATAGATACAGTATAATACATATATCTCTCAAATTCACTTGATTTAAGATAAATACACTTAGTCATGTCCTAAACAAGAATATTTGTTAAATGAAATTCAGAACAAAAAACAAATGGTTTTACGTGTACCATTTGCAGTCATTTCATGCACACTGACTGTTCGTGTATTAAAATGGAAAACACTGGTATAGTAGAGAAAAGCAGGTCTTTTGACATGTATCTGGATTTAAATCTTAGTTTATTCAGTCACTTATTAATTACATGATCTTCATAAAATAAGAAATTTTTTGAGTCTTAATTTCATCATTTGTTAAAAATCTTCTTTTGAGGGTTGTTTTGAGAATTACTGGTAAGGTCTACAAACCACAGTACACAGTACCTGGCACATAACTAATAGTAGAAAATAAAAAGCTGTATTTATTTGTATTTTATTTTGCCAAAGTGTCTCATCATTACTCTGAGTCTTAGAACAATATCCAAGAAAATATAATTAAGTAAAAATACTTCCCAGATAATTTTCTCCAAAGTAAAGGAGTAAAGGAGCCAGAGTGAGTACTTATGAGATGAACATAGTTTGTCACACTTCTGTTCTGGCTAGTCCTATGTGTCAGTCTTAATGGTCTTAATGTCTATTATCAGTATAATGTATGAAAGTGTAGGAGTTGAGTCAGTGGCAGGAAACAGGATTACTTTTTGTGTTGGATTACTTTTTTATTTCTTTTAAAGCTAATTATTTTCTTAAATATATGAAAAGCATGTGAAAATCTTATAATTTAGTGTGAGAAATATGGGGGTTAATTATTAGCTGGCGTTGGAGATTATTTATGCATCTGAATATCTACTGTATGTAGAGGATCAAATATTGACAATAAGAAAATTTTCAATTCAAGAAAACATTCAGTTCTATATAGAGCTTTCTAATACAATCCCAAAGTTTTTGTATTCCTACTCTCTTAAAGATATCCATCCATCTATACATCCATCCATCCATCCAGTCAACTCGGCACACGTTTATTTAGGTCTTATTATATATCAGATGACATGCTAAGTTCTACATAAAACAATGAACAAAATAGATATTGTCCAGTCCCTGCCCTTAAGATGTTTTAAAACAGTTGAGGATATAGATATTATAATAACAGTTTTTGATTAATTACAATTAATTAAGTAAAGTTTTGATAATTAGCAATAAAATACACACGCATTTTCTTCTTGAGGATGTTACATATTTGAGGTGAAAACTAACGGATAAATGAGAGTTATCCTTTTTAATGAAAACAATAATAGCAATAATTATATCTATTTCATAAATTTGGAAATTTAGACCAAGATAGATGGAATAGCTTGCCAAAAATTATAAAGCAAGTCAGAATCAGGGACTCTGAAAAAGAAAATAGTTTTCAGCCTCCAAAGCTAGGTCCTGCTAGTCTTTAAAATGTCCAGGGAAGGAAGGAAAAAGAAGAAAGAGAAGAAAGTAACAGTTAAAAAGATGATAACTAGGTTACGGATCTGGAAACACACAGTTGCTAGGGAGTTGGCTTCTGAGGACTTGCTGAGGCAAGTGTGACAAGTGGGTCTCACCTTCAAGAAAGTGAAAGGACAATCCACAGAATAGGAAAAAAATATTTCCAAATTGTATGTCTGGTAAGGGACTTGTATCTACCATTATAAAGCACTCTTACAATTCACTAATAAAAAGACAAATAACCCAATTTAAAAAGCAAGCAAATGATCTGAATAGATGTTTATTCAAAGAAAACAAGCTAGTAGCCAATAAGCACATAAAAAGATGTTCATCATTAATCACCAGGAAAATACAAATGAACACCACAATGAGTTACTACTATATACTCACTAAAATGTCTAGTATCAAAAAGTCAGATTACCACATATATTGGTGAGGATGTGGAGGAGTCAGAACCTTCATACACCACTTGAAGCAACGTTAAATGATGTAGCCACTTTGGAAAACAGTCCAGCAGTTCCTTAAAAGATTAAACACAGAGTTATCATATGACCTAACAATTCCACTTCTAGGTTAAACATACAAGAGAAATGGAAATATATGCCCATGTGGAAACTTGTATATGAATATTTGTGGTAGTATTATTCATAGCAGCCAAAATGTAGAAACTGTCAAAATGCCTATCAATGGAGGACTAGATAAACAAAATATGTATGTCCAAACAATGGAAAGTGTTTTGTACATAGAAAGCAAAGACAGACTGATACATGTTACAGCATGAATGAACCTTGTACATATTATGCTAAGTGAAAGAAACCCAACATGAAACACCACATACTACATGATATCACTCATAGGAAATATGCAGAACAGAGAAATCTATAAAAATAAAAGGTATACTAGTGGTGGGGGAAAAGGGAGAGAAAAGGACAAATGAATAAGGGGTGGTAGCAGAGTACAGGGTTTCTTTTTAAGGTGATTAAAATTTTCTAAAACTGACTGTGGCGATGGCTGTACAATATCTGTGAATATATTAAAAACCATTCAATTGTATACTTTAAATGGGTGAATTGCATAGTATGTAAATTATATCTCAATAAAGCTGTCTTAAAAAGTAGGGTTGAGGGGCTGGCCCTGGTGGCATAGTGGTTAGGTTTGGCATGCTCCACTTTGGTGGCCTGGGTTCATGGGTTCAGATCCTGGGCACAGACCTACACCACTCATCAAGCTATGCTGTGGCCATGACCCATATACAAAATAGTGGAAGATTGGCACAGATGTTAGCTCAGGGCCAATCTTCCTCAAGCAAAAAGAGGAAGATTGGCAACAGATGTTAGCTTAGGGCCAATCTTCCTCACCTCCCCACTCCCCGCAAAAAAAGTGAGGATGAAGGTAGGCAAATCTTCTTATGAATACTTGCTTTAAAAACTGCTGCAGTAAACGGTCTGGATTTTTATAGGAAACTGTGAGTTTAAGAGGTGGATGGACACAGTCTCACCAGAACCCAGTCAACCTGTCCACTGGCTTGTTGGCTGGATCTACTTTATTCTAGATGTCTCCATAGGGCAAAAGCCTTTGAAGACTGTTTTTAGATTTAGTTCTGACCTGGGAACTAAACGGACTAGATAAATAGGGAGAGGGACTGAAAGAGAGAGAGAGAGAAAGAAGAAAGGAGGGAAGGGGGGTGGGGGCGATCAAGCAAATGGGGAGGACTATTCTAAATTAAAAATGGATTTAAAAGACATAATAACCAAAACTCACATGAATCTTGAGTCAAGTCAACTGTGAAAACACATTCAGTTTGGGGGAAACTGAGGACGTTTAACTGTGGACTAAGTATTAGGTGATATGGAAGACTTATTGCTGAGTTTTTAGAGTGTGAGAATGGTATTACGGTTAGTGGAAAAAATGCATTTAGGGTGAAATGTAAAGATCTTTGAGATTTACTTAAAAATGTTTTTAAAAAAGAGATGAAGTAATAATGGCAAAATATTATATATTATTAAAATTTGAGACATATGGATTTACTATTTACTCCATGAATAATTTAAAATATTGTGTAACAAAACACTTTTTAAAAAAGCTAAAGAAAAAGAGTAGTCACTAAAAAGAGAATTATTATCTATGTTTCCAAATTAGCAGAGACAAAAGTTTCTAGGGAAAAATATAGAAAATTGCGTCAATTCAATTAGAGACAGAAAGGAAGAAGAAAAAATCTAGAGAGGAAAGAATGAAAAAACAGGACACACAGTATTTTGGTAGAAATACTTTCAAATAGATTTAAATCACAAAATATGTAAATGGATTAAGTGCACCTATTATAATACAAAGATTATCATATTAGATCTTTTACATCAAACTATATGCCACTTATAAGATATATATATCTAAACATACAGACACACAGAGACAAAGTATGGGAAGAAAAATAGAGAAAAGATTTGTGTAGCAATATTAGTAAGAAACAAAATAGAATTTATGACAAAGAAGCATTATCAGCAATGCAGAGAGAAACTTTAAAGTATTGTAAGAAAAATTTCACCAAAGACACAGCATTCTCACTTCAGTTATATCGAACAACACAGCTTCAAAGCATGTAAAAGAAAAAGTGACAAAAATATTGGAATGAATTAACACATTTTAACATATCTCTGAAAGAAATGTAAATGATTATGACAAGCAAATAAATGAGCAAAGTTCTGGAAAAGTCAAACATAAGCCTAATTTTTTAGATATATATATATTTATTTACATATCATATTGTATATATAATAAAAGCTTGTTTTATATATATATAAACATGTGCTATATATTATGTAAAGTATTTTATATATATATATCTTCTATATACCAAACATATAGAGAAATTATATATTTCCATTACACATGCAGCATTTATAAACTTGATAGAATTTTTAAGGAAATTCTATTTTAAAATATAGATGTCTTACTGACTAATTTCTCTGAACATAGGAAAGGGATGGGTTGGGAGAAGATTATTAAAAGGAGAGGTATGCATCAAAAATAAAATTTATCTCCTTGATTATTTTACTTTATCTAGCATGGGAGTTGATTAGTACAAAGATATAAGATACATGTAAGGTCACCTAGAATAGCAAAGTAAACAATAAAACATTTATTTTTTAAAGGAAACATATGTATTCAATTTAGGGATATCACCGGAGTTGTGCACGGCTGATATACGTGTCTTATTCAGACTTGGTGCTTTGGTCTTGAGATTTCAACCGCTATTTGAGAGAAATGAAATTTAAACTGTGAGATTGAGGGTCTCCTATCCCAGTCTCTTTAGAGAAGTACTATTTAATCTCACGCTCTGAGAGTGTCTGACTCTTTTGCTAAAGGGTTTAGCTACAAGAGTGATCATTTTCGAGTTCCAAAATAAAAAGAACTGTGCCTTATGAAAGAGTAAATGTCCAACATGGGGAAACAGTATTATATCCTAAATAAGACTCTGCTGTCTATGTGTACACTGGTAAGGTGTTCTTTTGTTTGTGTCAAAAGTTGATACAACAATTTTATTTCTTGGCCATGTATAACTTATTGTGTAGAATTTGGGTAACTCAGCATTTATTACTGGGATTCCAGAAAGAAAAAACTAAAGATTGAATGGCACTCCCTGGAGTTTTACAACATGAGGGCCCAGGAATTAATTTTCAGCTCGGAACAATAATAAAAGTAACAAAAATATTGATTAATAATAACTAATATTTGATAAGCATTATAGACACTGGGCTCAGAATTTTATACATATGATAGCATTTACTCTTCAAAATCCCAAAAGATTCTATATTATAGAAAGGGACACTGAGGCTCAGGACACTTATGTTAGTTCTCCAAGTTTGTGCAGCTGGAAAGTGGAAAACTCACGATTCATGTTTAGATAATATAATATCAAAGTTCTCGGTCTTAGTGACCACCTTAAGTTTACACTAATAAAGAGAAGCTACCTGACAATTAGCACTAGCTAACTTTGTAGGAGATCGCCTTGGTTAAATGCTCAAGCAGAGGGGGAATTATCTTTTTTCTGATATGCTGAGGAGCAGTTCTCACACCAGGTGCACAGATAACTGGATGTCTGCTAGGGTACTTATTCAAAGAGGTTTGAAACACAAATACTAAATTTTGGAAGGTTTAGAGGAAATAAAATAGCTAAATGACTGGAAACGAGTCTATAAGGACTATGGAATCTTATGCCAAGAAAAACGCTGAATTTGATGGATAATGGCATTCTTATTAATAGCAGGAATAATGACTTATTAGTATCTGAGGCCTCCAAAAGCCAAGACCACTGGTATAATAGTTGCAATGTGAATTCTCTGCACCTAACAGAGTACCTAACATAGAATTGCTACTCAAACGTTATTTTTTAATAAATAAGCCTTGAAATATGGAGGAATAAATCCTTTCACCACTTTTTGTATAACAGCTAGTAATCACATTTACTCACTGAATACCACATTTCGTTTGGAACTCCTCTTAGGTTTAGTAATTGGTCTAGGAAGAACGCTATGTAAAGTGGGCACAAGATCATGGTGAATAAGGACCTGGCTCTCAGATCAGATAGAATTAAGTTTCTGTCCTGGATTCCTAATACTTAGCTCTGTGGAGTTGGACTAATTATTGAAATGCTGTGTTTCATATTTCTCATTTGGAAAAAAAATGAGTTAACATTTATTTCACAGGATTGTTGTGAGGATAAATGAGACAATGTATGCAAGGTCCTTACCATAAGCTCAAACATTGTTAAACATCTTAGCTCTTATGAATACTAAAGAGCGCTCAGGTTAGAAATGATCTTAGTGATGACCTAATCCAGTTGTTTTCAATTGTTTCCAAATCTGACATATGATCAGAATTTTCTTGGGTGCTTTTCAGATTGCAAATGCATGGGCTTCACTTTCAGATTTTCTGAATAGTAACTTCTGATGATCAGTTTGGGGAACCACTGATTTAATCCAACCACGTAACTTTATAGACAAGGAAATGGCACAAGTTAGTGGCATAAAAAGATATAAAATCTCATCCTTGAACCCCATAGTCCAGTAGTCTTTCTGTGATGCCACAATCACCTGAAGCCTGGGAAAGTGGCAGAGGAAAGAACCAATGGCTCCTGCGACTCATTGAAAACTTTTAAGGTTTCATAAAACTTTTGGGAAAAGAAGTTTATATAATTTCACTCCTTGAATACCAACTAGATTGAACAAAAGTTTGTATTTATTTGGGCCAGAGAATAAGTCTTAGCTCTGCCACTAACTACATAACCTTAGGCAAGTCATTAAACTTCTTTGAGCTTTGAGTTCCAACATTTAAATAATGATAATGCCTGACCTAACTACTTCAGAATATTTTAAATTTCAAGAGGTTTCATATATGTGAAAACATTTCAAATATTAAACTGCTAGAGAAATATAGTGGACTATTATTGATGTTAATTTTTATCTCTCTCAATAGGGCCTAAAATTCTATAACACATAGTGTGCATGATCAGTCCATTACTGTTGAATCGAATTTGTAGATTAAATAAGCTAAATATAGAGAAGCCTTCTGACTAATGTCAGGAAATTGTTTATTAATGTGGGATGTTGAATAACAGGGAGATTCATTACAGGAAAGAGGATTGGGGGAAAGTTAACAGTAGCAATTTTCAGAACTATGATGTCTTTCATCTCTCTTCTATCCTGCTTTCTGGCCTCACCAGCATGTGAGGCCACAGAAGAGAAGGGCAGGATCCCAGCTGGTAGAGTGTGAGGAAGGAGACAACCTGAGCTACAAAGCAGGATAATCCATGTGTCCTGTTTAAGCTACCACAAACATGGTAGGGGCGTTAATGTAAACAGGCCATGCCATTGCCACCAATGACCTGGACACAGCAGTTTTTCATTCTTGTTTATAATAATAGAACAAGTAGCTGCAGCAATAGAAAAAGAACATAATAATGAACAAGACAAGGAACAGTGAACTTCCAGGAGGTTTCTCAGAGTCTCTAGGATCTAGATCAATCTCCCAACCCCACCAGCCCTCTTCTGACAGCAGAAAAGCCTCCCAATAGCATCTTTCATGTCCTTGTTTCTCAGGCTATAGATAATGGGGTTGAGGAAGGGAGCAAGGATAACAAAAGTGACAGCAGTTGCCGTGTCCCAAAACACTGAGTAGGTAGCTGAGAATCGCAAATACATGACAGCCACACTACCAAAAAACAGCAAGAACACAGCAAGGTGGGCAGCACAGGTGGAAAAGGCTTTATGACGGCTCTCGGCTGAGGGCATCCTCAGAATCACCATGATGATCCGGATGTAGGATAGGGAGATGACCAGGAAAGAGGCTAGGATCTCCACTGCATGGATGGCATCCACAATGACCACCAGGGATGTGTCTGTGCAGGCCAAGCTCAGCACAGATGTGAAGTCACAGAAGATCTGATGAATCTCATTGGAGCCGCAGAAAGGCAGGATGGCCATCCATGCGATCTCAGGGAGCACCAGGAAGAAGCCACAGAGACAGGATCCAGCTGTCAGCAGGATGCAAAATTTGGGAGTCATGATAATTGGGTAATGGAGAGGATTACAGATCGCTATGTACCTGTCAATGGCCATTGCTGTCAGGACACAGCCTTCTGTGATACCAAGAGAATGGAAGAAGTACATCTGCATGAGGCAGCCAGCCAGAGAGATGGTCTTCTGCTCACTCACTAGGCTGGAGAGCATCTTGGGGATGGTAGTTGTGGTATACCAGATCTCCAGGAAAGAGAGAACACTGATGAAGAAATACATGGGGGTGCGCAGAGCCGTGTCCAGCTGGATGACAATGAATATCATTAGGTTCCCAGTTATGATAAACCCATAGATAAGAAGCAAGGGAATAAAGAATAAAAGGCCACCTTCATGCAGATGTGGAAACACAGAGAAGAGGAACTCAGTCAACATTGTCTGATTTTCACTGGTCATCAACTGTGTCATCTGTGAGGAGAAGAAAGGACACAAAGAAACTCCTGGAATTGGGATGGTGATTGCCCATTGAAAATTGCTTCCCTCCTTTCTGTAATCAGTTACTTAAGCTGACTCTGGGATTCTAAACAGGCCAGTTTGAAACATCTCTCAGCTGTACCTACAACATTGAAATATTGGCTTTGACCCCTAACTGACCTTTTTGTAAACATCTCTAATTGATTCAAAGAAAACACAAAGCAACACGTAAATTTAAGTCTCTGGAAATATTTTCTGGAAGTTCATTTACTTCTTTAATTTTTGAGTCTTTATCCTCCTCATATCCGCCCTCTGTGTTTAACTTTAAAACTTTGTAACTTTCTTTCCAACTTTTCTCCATTCCTGTTCTGCAGAAAAGTAATTTTTTGAAAAAATGTAAATACATTATCAGGAGCCCTTCTCCCAAAAATTCTTCATGTTTTTTCCCCATCTTTTCCAGCCCTGATATCTAACTTGAGGCTGCCTAACGTATTCATCTTTATCTCTCTGCTTTTTTTTCTGTTGGTTTCATAGTAACAAGTCTGTTTCTCATGAAACAATAAGTACCTGGACATCAGGAAATATTCCTCCTTTCAATCTTTGCTTTGTCTTTTTTTTTTTTTTTAGGAAGATTAGCCCTGAGCTAACTGCTGCCAATCCTCCTCTTTTTTCCAAGGAACATTGGCCCTGAGCTAACATCCATGCCCATGCTCCTCTACGTTATATGTGGGATGCCTACCACAGCATGGCATGCCAAGCAGTGCCATGTCCTCACCCGGGATCGGAACTGGCGAACCCAAGGCTGCCAAAGCAGAACGTGCTCACTTAACCACTGTGCCACTGGGCCGGCCCCCCTCTGCTGTGTCTTTAACTCACCCTTCTCCTTCTCCTCTCTCAATGGTTGACGTTGATAATTTCTCAGACCAAAAGTCTATCCAGAACCACCTTGCACCTGGTTAGTGGCCTTTGAATTTTGAACAAGCATTTAACTCCATCCCCACTCATCCCATCCCTCCTAAGAAGGTCACATAGCCAAAGAAAGGAAATCATTCTGAATAAAAAATCACTTCTATCATAATTATGGCTATCTTGGGAAGGAAGTGTCATAGAAACCAGCTGCAGTAGAAATCAGACCAGCCTGTCCTTGTTGGTGAGAAGGGACAACTGAACTTTTTGAAGGGTAATTAAAGTTAGTGATAGACTATGTATTAGTGTTCATTTTACTATTTTAACATCTTTTTCACTGCTCTTCTTACCTCTACGGAGGCATTCTACAGATAAACATTCCTAAGTATGGCTTTTCTTGTCCTTCTTTTCAAGAACATTCAAGGACAAAGCCCAAAGATCTTAGCCTGATCCTCATTGTTTTCTCTGATCTGTTTCCAATCATATTTTAGAGCCAAATGTTTTTCTACATACTCATCAGCTCAGGCGTAGGACCAATTTCCTGCATTTCTATTTTGCTTACTCATTTCCTCCTTCCATTTTCCTGATCTCTTCCTATTATAATCTAAGCTGCCAAGGTCCAGTAAGTGTTCCCATTATCATTGATTTTCAATGACCTGAAGTAATCACTCTCTCCTCTGACTCCCCATCGTGCTTTATATTTTCCTCCTTCATGACTTCTAACCCATCCTTTAAATGTTTTCATGTCAGTATTTTCTCCCTCAAGCAGACTGAAAGCTTCTCATAGGGAATCATAAAGGAGAAATGAAACAGTGTTATTGAAGAGATCCCATGTAATGATCGTGGAACTAGGCATTTTACATGTTTTGTCTCATTTATTTTTTCCTAGGATAAAGAGATTATTACTATTGCTTTATAGGTAGAGAAATTGAGCACCAAAGGGGAGAAATAACTTGTCCAAATTCACATAGATAAGATCAAAACAATCACTGGAAACCTTGTCTGCACGTCTTAAAAGTCCACTATTATTTCTTATACCACAGTGGGAAATTTAAGTCAGGACTCATCAGTCATTTTGTCTGTGTCCCTGTATATGTAGGACTGTCTTGAGCATGAGGGTGTGAGCTGATGTGGTTTTTCTCAGGAGGTCAAAAGCAGATTAAAATAAATGCATTGCAGGCTAGGAGAATCAATTTATAGAGGATGCCTCCTGTTTCATGTCTCAAGCCTTGAGGAAAAAAGATAAGGGAAATGAGCTTTGGAAGGGAATAAGCAACAGTGCTTAGCAGAAGAGCAGAGCCTGCATGGGGAAGGGTGTGAGGGGTCTGAGGCATTCTCTGACAGAAGCAGCCACTTGTCTGTACTTTCTACTTGTTCTTTCTCATCCTAAAGTACCAGAGAATAGCATGCTAAGTAGTCATTATGGAGAACACAGATGGACAAAGAAGGAGACTATGAGAAAAGGCAAGAAATTCACTGTTAAGTGGCTCATAAAAGGCAAATAGAATCTCCATTTTGTTGCTCTGAGCTTGAGGCCCTTCTCACTAATAAGGCTGCATAATGATGGCTTCAACATTCATTCATACGTTTTATTCAATTAACACTCAGATATTGATCGAACCTCTGCTATATGCCAATCACTGCTGTAGGTAAAGGGCTATACAAAGCTGAATAAAACATTATTATTGCTTCTGAAATACATAAAGGACATTTAAAAAATTCCTGGGGTGACAGATAATCAACAATGATCAAGGAGCTCAGCCATAGTCAAAAGAGACTTGAATTAGATTTTAGTCCTGGATAAAAAGCAATAAGTTTCTCTCTGTAATTCCCTAGGAATCCACAATTCTTTGGACTCCAACAAAATTTTAGTATTGGAAAGACCTTATCAGTATCCTCATCTGTTAGCTGAACTATATTCTTTCCAATGTCCTTTCTAGATTTCTGGTGTCACTATTCTAACTTTTTCACTGACATAATAAAGCTCTAAAAACATGAGGTTTTACCCCATATATTGAGAAAATTTTACCCTGAAAGACAAGGGCAAATCTAGGTTCTGAAGAGTTGAGGATATAAAGAAAACATTGGGTAGGCACAGTAAAGTAAAAGACAGGTTAGCAGTCTCAAGTAGCTGATGCCCTTTTGATAACAGTCTTCAGCACTTACACTGAGTGAGACCACAAGAATGCTCTTCAGAATCTCTGCAGCCACTTGCCTCCTCTGCTAGTTTGTCGATGAGGATATAGATGTCTCCATAGTCTTGTCAGGGAATATCCAGAATGGAAAGCTCAACTTTCCTGGGAGTTTCTCTTTGAATGATGCAGGAACTAAAGGAAAATGGTACATCTCACTCTCCTCTCCAAGGGACAAATTAGGAGAAAAGTGTCGCATAGTAGTTTAGACATTCCCCAGGGTCCTGGAGCTACATCACCTTGTCTCTCATAGGGGAGTATAAAGCTGGGCACTGGGGCCCAGAATAGCTGTGGGTGTCAGAATAGACTTCAGCTAGGATCATACTTCTCTGGAATGCGCATTAAGTAAACACTACTCTCTTCTCAGCCTTTCGCTCATTTCTCGCAATGATTTCCATTCTTTCTGCTGATATAACAATAATAGTAAATATATTTTTCAAAGTTTTTAAATACACATTATCTCATTTGATTCTTTAACAAATTATATGTTTAAAAATGGTTAAGGATGGTGAATGTTATGTTATGTATTTTGTACCACAATTAAAAAAAATTTGTATGAGGTTGGCAAAACAAAAGTTATTCCTATTTTGCGGGTGGAGAAATTAAGAAGAGCTAATGGCTTGCTCCTATTCACATAGGCAATACAAAGAGGGGAAGAAATTGAACCTTAATCATCTGAGTTCAAATCTAGGTACCAGTAACTTTACTCTTCAGTTATAACTCTTGCTGTTTTTTTGGCAGTGTGGCTGTTTTGTATTTGTGATTCTCAGCTACCTACTCAGTGTTTTGGGACACGGCAACTGCTGTCACTTTTGTTATCCTTGCTCCCTTCCTCAACCCCATTATCTATAGCCTGAGAAACAAGGACATGAAAGATGCTATTGGGAGGCTTTTCTGCTATCAGAAGAGGACTGGTGGTGTTGGGAGATTGATCTAGATCCTGGAGACTCTGAGAAACCTCCTGGAAGTTCACTGTTCCTTGTCTTGTTCATTATTATGTTCTTTTTCTATTGTTGCAGCTACTTGCTCTATTATTATAAACACGAATGAAAAACTGCTGTGTCCAGGTCATTGGTGGCAATGGCATAGCCTGTTTACATCAATGCCCCTATCATGTTTGTGGTAGCTTAAACAGGATTAAAATGGTGTGGCTTCTCCTACTTTGTATCAAGGCATATTATAAAGCAATATAATAAAATTGTTCACCAATGGAAGTGAACAAGCCAGTGGAAGTCAAGAAACAGACTGATGCAATATGGAATTTTGACATACAGTAGAGCAGAGACAGCAGATCATTGGGGGAAAGATGGAAAGAATTGGCACAATAGGTCTGTGGAGAAAGGGGTATTATTTAATAAATAGTGCTGGAACCTCTGTTTAATTATGTTAGAAACATAAAATTTGTCATGACCTCTTTACATTGCCATAAATTTACACATAAAATGAAGACTTAATGTGAAAAGTCAACTTTAATACTTCTGAATAAAATTTTGGAGACTATTTTTATCACTTCAAGTAAGAAAAAGTTGTAAACAATTCGATAGAAATATGAACTATAAAGGAAAAGACCAATAATTTTCAACTACATTAATACTTCCTATTACCAAATGGTACCATAAAGAAAGGAAAAAGATAAGTTACATAGTAGGAGTGTGTATTTGTAACGTGCATAACTGATAGTGATTATTATTCAGAATATATAAAAAGCTCCTACAAATTAATGAGAGTGATAAAAAACCAAGTGAGGATATATATCCTTGTGTATATATATATATATAAAATCAAGTGAAAAAATATATTATATATATATAAATATGTGCTCAACTTCATTGATAAGTAGAGAAATGCAAATCAAAACAATAGTTCATTATTTTTACCTACAGCAACCAAACAGCAACAAATATGACCACACAAAATGTTAGAAAAGATGTACAGCAATAAAAATTCATGCATTGTTGACAGGATACAGACTTCAGAAAACAATTTTGTGGTATCTAATAAAGTTGAAGATGCAAATAGTCTACAGTACAAAAAATTCATGCCTAACGGATGATTAAATTGTATCACATTCTCTTTTAAAGCCGTAGCTAGATACATTTACGTGAATGATTCTCAAAAATACAATATTGAGCGAATAAGCAAGTTGTAAAATAATACCTAAAATATGACTCAATTTATATAGAGTTAAACAGGTCAAACTAAATAATATACTGTTTTTGACTATATATCCGTGTGCTTTGTAGAATAATAAACACAAAATTCAGGTTAATGGTGATGTGCAACATGAGAGGAAAAATAATTGGATTGAGGAGGAGCATTTAGTGAACTTAAAAGTTACTGAAAATGTTCTATTTGTTAAGTGGGGTCATAGGTTCATGTGAATGAGAGGTAAAAAAGTGAAAAAATAAATAGCGATAAAAGATAATCTACTCTTTAAAGAAAATAAAGGAGAGAATAAAGACAGCATGGTAGCCTTAAAGCAACAATAAACAGAGGAAGAGTATATATTTTAAGATGATTATATTCAAATATATATAAACAGAATGAACAGGTTACATGAGAGAAAGAATTTGAGGATATATAGGTAAGTAGGACAACTGAGGAAGCAATGTCTTTAGATGAGATGACCTGAGACACAGAACTTCGGTGTGCATGGGGAGGAATTTATCTTAGACAGATGGTAAGACTCTTCCAGTGAAACCAAAGCAAAGCAGGTAAACATGAAAATGACTACAGATTAGTCTACTCCTGGGACACTATTTGATTCTTAAAATCAGTTCATTCATTCATTTATTCAACTGTATATTCATTCATCAAATGCTTATTAAGTATCTGTTTTTAAATATCACATCTTTTAAATCTAGTCATTCAGAGCCACTTCTGCTCTGGCTCTTTTTTGCACCCTATATCTGTGTCCTATCAGCTTATTTTAAGTCAAATCTGCTTTCAAGTTATATTTTCTTTCCATATCCACTGATATCATTCCATCAGATATTTAACACTTCATGCCTGTTTTATATCTCTTTTTGTGAGAGAAGAAAAAAAAAATCATGTGTTGGGAATTTGTTTTTCCTTGGCTTCACCCAAGGTAAAGCTACATACAAAAAATAGAGGAAGATTGGCACAGATGGTAGCTCAGGCCTAATATTCCTCATCACAAAAAAAGAGGAAGATTGGCAATGGACGTTAGCTCAGGGTGAATTTTCCTTACCAAAAGAAAAAAAAAAGCAGATGAAGAGAAAGAAAGAAAAGCATCTTTCTGGTTGTATTCCTCACTTATTATGTGGGGAAATTTTTGATTCCCACGTCTCTGCGAGGGTTAGCTCACGTGTGCTCATCAATACAGCTTTCATGTAGCAAGAAAAACTGTCCTCAAATCCTTTCCTGACTCCAGCTCCTTGGGGGCATCTGCCGCTGGGACCACTGAAGCCCGTGAAATCTCATGGGAGCCCCTCATTCCTGCCACTACTACTAATTGCCCTTTGATTCTCTGGATCCTTCTGAAGAAGTTCTGCTGAGTCATGTTGGGCGCCTGCTGGCAGAATCTTCTATAATATCCCTGAACTGCTCTGAAGCTGCTTCAATAAAGAGTGGAGAAAATCCTTCTGCCTTTGAATCACACTTCATTAGCTTGATTCTCTTGTTCCTTATCTTTCCTCTGTCTCAGCAGACACTTTGTATATAAACACTTCTTTTACCCCTTCGACAGAAAGGAAAACCATGTATCCCTTCCCATCTGATTTCTAGCCTGACTCAAAGAACTATCTTCCCACGGGTGTGGCAACCTCATAAAAGGGAGCAAGGCACCAAGTGTTCCTCTAATTAACGGCTTGGGACCCGGGGTTGCTTTCCTCCTGGCACTGGGGGAGAACCCATCAGAAGAAAGTCTTCCTCCCATTTGACTATTCCCTGAGAAGTCTCATGTTGTGGTTGTGGTTATAAATCTTCCTACTTGTTGGACTGCAGAACAATGAAGATGAAGACATTTGGGAGACAGGAGGGGCCCTCTAGGTTTCTGGAAAAGGTGGGTATGGGAGGCAGAACTGGCTCTGTACTTTGGCATATGGGTGAGTGGCTTTGTTTGTTATATATTGAGGAAGATTCTCACAGAACCAGAATTTTTTCTGGTTCAATGAAGAAAGACTTGTGGAAACTTTGTTGAGATTTTGCAGGTGTGTGAGGTAAGGGAAAAGATCATAGCTCAGGATTGAGGATTTGTGGTGAATTTGTGTCCTAGAGCTAGAGATGGTCAGACGATAACAAACACCGGGAGAAATATTGAATTAAATTTTGTCTGAGCCACTAGCTCTCTGACTCTTTGCACCTCCACTGATTTCTGGATTAAATTGTGATCTAGTATGCTTGCATTTTATTTAGTGGAGCCATAAAATGCCCTTAAGAATAAAGCAATACCAGGACCAGCCCTGGTGGACTAGTGGTTAAATTTGGCACGGTTCAGTTCCTGGGCATGGACCTACAGCACTTGTCTGTTAGTCGCCATGCTGGGGTGGTGGGTCCCATACAAAAAGAGGAAGACTGACAGCTGATGTTAGCTCAGAGTCAGCCTTCCCCAGCAAAAAAAAAAAAAAAGTAAAAAAAAAAAGAATAAAGACATACCATAACAACCATTGTAGCTTACTAGTTGAGATTCTGGGCTATCCCTTCTTCCAGAAAATATGTCAGATATAATTTTGGGCTCAACTGTCTGCTTCAAATTGCCTTCCCATATGTATCTTCTTTCTTTTTTAAAGACTCGAGTTCCTGAAGACCTGACAATTTTTCCCTTTTCAGTTTTAATTTTCTAATTCCAAAATGTAATTATCATAGAGCATAATGCCAGTTTCCCTTTTGTATCTCTCTGCTGCCTCTGAAAGAGGAATTGAGAACGTCACAAGGGTGTTCTTTTCTGTCATGTGGAGGAAGTATATTGGGCATAATAAAGCCAAATGACATTGGGATATCATTACATTACAATGATTTAAAACCTCATATACATTCAAATTATCTGTCATGCTTACAAGTTCAGATTTTATTTGAAAGCCTCTAGGAGCCACTAAAAAGTCTGTTTTCAGACAGAGGATTGACAGCTGTTCATTTAAGAAAAATCACTCCAGTAGCTGAGTAAAGGATGAATTGGAGTGAAAAAAGTCTGAAGATAATGAATCTAGATAAGAATCATTAAGACAAGAAATGATCAGGGCATAAATTATTTTTTATTGTGAACGTTTGTTTTTTTTTAGGTAGAAATTTTCCCAAACAAAAACAAAGGGAAATTTTGTCCTTCATATTTCTCTTGTTTCAATACAGGTTTAACATTCTGCTGTGTCTATAAAAAGCAGGAGCAAAAAAAAAATACTATAAAAATATTTGCTTGCTGTACAACAAACTGATTTTCTGTTTGTTTAAAGCCTCTGGTATTCTGGTTTCAAAATAATTTTGTCTTTTGTATCTATGGCTAGTTCACAATGGACTCTTTTTCATAGATATCAGTAGCTTTCTCTCTTTATTTATTTTAATTTTTAAAATTGAGATATAATTGACATGTAACATTGAGTACATTTAAGGTGTACAATACGTTGACTTGATGCATTTTTGTGTTGCAATATGATTACCTTTGCAGCACTGGTTAACACCTCTAGCATGTCCTGTAATTACAGAGGTTCATCTCCACTAATATCACTACCAGGCAGTTGAATGCAATGAAGGCAAGACTCAGAATTCTGCATGCATACAAACATTTATTAGCAAGCAGGCACAAAAACTATTATCAAATCTGTTCTTGGAAGCTCATGGAAGTCACACCTCTCTATTCTTTAGGCTCACTGATTAGTAGAATGATTGAAGCTTTCTATCAAAGACAAATGTAACAAAATTCTCACTGATAGAAAAGCCAATCTTCTGGTAAGATCAGGTGATGGATCCTCTGTGAAATGAATGAATCACGGGCTATTGTACTGTCCAAGCTTAATAGACAGTTTGGGTCATCAAATTCTTGTGTCCCTTCAAGCAAGGGTTTAGGTATATTTCAGGCCCAAACCACAAATTTTGGTCACCTGGTTTTTCACCACTACCCGCCCCCCCCCCCAAATTCTAAACTTCTGTATGCCAATGCTTCTCAACTGGGGCAGTTTGGCTCCCACTCCTCCCCTGCAGGGACATTTGGCAATTTCTAGAGAGTTTTTGGTTAACATGACTGGGGAAGGATCTGTGCTACTGACATCTAGTAGGTAGCGGCCAGGGTTGCTGCTAAACATCGTAACAAGCACAGGAAAGCTTCCTACTCCCCATTCCCAACAAAGAATGATCTGGTCCATAGTGCACAGAGCTATCAATGTCATTAGTGCTAAAGTCGAGAAGATCTGCTCTATGATACTCAATAAGCCCCACAGTGTGGATACAGATAGGGATATTTGAAGATCTTGCCAAAACTGCCTCTGAATGTTGACTGCTAATTAAAGTCTTTCAAATGTTACCAAACCACTTCCATAGTGTGATTTCTAGATTACTAGACTTCAACTATTAACTAACCCTCTTTGGAGTACAGAGTAAGATTAATTTACACACACAGATGTATCACTTGTGTCTAAGCTGTTGTGTTTTAAAGTAAATGAAATTCAGCACGATATTTGGCTTTTTCTTTTTACTTGATTGTTAATAATGAGGCTGACCAAGCAAAGATGACACCTGCACTCTAGTTTTGGAGATGCCCACTTTAAAATGATCTTATTTTTATCCACAGATGAGATCATTTGTCATAATTCACTTTGTGTCTCCAATATTTCATCTTAAAAAAAGACTACCTACTTAAGTTGTTTCTAATTTGCTATTATAATAAATGTTTCAGTGAATATTTTTGTACATAATTTTTAATATTTTAAGCATTTTTGTTAGGTTATATGGTGAAAGGTGACTTTAAGTAGTTTCACAGTTCTTAATAAAGATTTCCAAAGTGACAGTCAGGAGAATTTGTGCCAATTTATATGTCCAACTAGTAAAACTGTTTGCTTACCTAACAGAATAGTTGATAACATAGTTGTAATAATTACTAAAACATATTTTCAAATTAAACGGGTTCACTTTATAATTTGCAAAGCAACTCACATAGTATATTTTATTTGATAAATTTCATTTTAAGGCTGTTTTAATTGCTTAAAAAGGAAGTTCCTATTTATTATTTGAATGTACAGAGTTCTAACTGTTGTATTTTATTCTATCAGCCAAAAAGTGAAACAGCTGAAAACATGGATCAAGAGACTCTGACAATGGTGACTGAGTTTTATTTCTCTGATTTCCCTCAGTTTGAGAATGGAAGCCTTTTCTTCTTCATTCCTTTGCTCTTTATTTATATTTTCATTATTGTTGGAAATTTCGTTATCTTCTTTGCTGTCCAGCTAGATACACGTCTCCACAACCCCATGTACAACTTCATCAGCATCTTCTCCTTCCTGGAGATTTGGTACACCACAGTGACCATCCCCAAGATGCTCTCTAACCTGGTCAGTGAACAGAAGACCATTTCTTTCATTGGCTGCCTTCTGCAGATGTATTTTTTCCACTCACTTGGGGTCACAGAAGCTCTAGTCCTCACGGCGATGGCCATCGACAGGTATGTTGCCATCTGCAACCCCCTGCGCTACGCAATCATTATGACCCCTCGACTATGCACCCAGCTCTCCATTGGCTCTTGCATCTTTGGCTTTCTTATGTTGCTGCCAGAGATTGTATGGATGTCTACTCTTCCATTCTGTGGCCCCAACCAAATTCATCAACTCTTCTGTGACTTCGAACCTGTGTTGCACTTGGCATGTACAGACACATCCATGATTCTGGTTGAAGATGTGATACATGCTATTTCCATTCTGACTTCTGTCTCCATCATTACCCTTTCCTATTTAAGAATCATCACTGTGATCATGAGGATTCCCTCTGGTGAAAGCCGTCAGAAGGCATTCTCCACTTGTGTGGCTCACATTACTATTTTCTTGCTGTTTTTTGGCAGTGTGACACTCATGTACCTGCGCTTCTCTGTTACATTCCCACCAATACTGGACAAGGCCATTGCACTGATGTTTGCTGTTCTTGCCCCGCTTTTCAACCCGATAATCTACAGTCTGAGGAACAGAGACATGAAAGATGCCATCAAGAAAGTCCTGTGTTCTCCAAAGATGTTCAATGTCTCTGGAAGCCAATAAGAGTTCAGACACATCTGTTTAAAGAAATACCATATCCACAAGTTTAAAATTCTAACAAATCAGTTTCTAGAATCACTGTGCATGTCTTGTTTTCATGTTACTGCTTGGGTATTCTTTCCACTTTTGTAACCTAAGACCTATTGTTTCATCTGACAGAGGATGTCTTCTGTGATTTACCTACCTTTATTTCATTTGCAGATTATAATGGAATATTTCCTCTGCTTTGTAAATCCAAATAGCATGGCAGTATCTTCTATGAATCAATAGAGGATACAGGGCTAAACAACAATCATATTTATTCCCTGCACACCTAAAAATTTCTCTTGCCTACTCTTTCATTCTATATTCACAATATCCTTAAATCAGTTATTATACTTTTTATTTTAGAAAGATTAACGATATGCATCAGTGAAGTGGTTTTAGCCAGACCAAGAAGGCTGGCTTCCTACCATTCAGCTCAGAGACCTTTATCCCGCCATAAGAATATATTCTTCTGATATATTACAATGATTATTCGGCACATATAGCTGCTGACCTCATGATGTTTGTGTCCCATTGTTATTATCAACTCTTTTGTGGGTTATTTTTCATATTGTTTTGAAAATTCCAGAACAAACACTCTTGGAAACTTGAAGTTTAAGTAGATAAAATATATGAGTTTAGGACCAAAAAAATAAATGTGTAAATTATGTAAAAATATATAGTTATACCTTGATGTGTTCACTTTTTTAAAATTACTATCACTACTATTAAATACATTCTATCTTATGTTATGTTAAATTGCCATGCCAGTCTCATACCTCAGTGCCTTTGTTCTTATTGCTTTTCTGCTCTGGAATGTTCATCCTGTCCTTTTTCTCTGTCTTGGAGCTTATACTCACCTTTAAAAAGTTCATACATATTTTATCCTCTGGGACAAATGTCCTTGCCTTCCTCCTACAAAACTACACTAATAGTTTCAGGGACTGAGTAAATTGTCTCTAGAAAAAGAAGCTTTGGCCCAGTGCATATGGGAAAAAAACCAAGGACACAGGGCAACTGTCAGTGATATCATAAAAAGCAGGAAGCCAGCCAGAAGGTGATGGAAGAAAAGAATGGAAATATCAGTAGTATAGGACACAAGAAAAAAGCCTCCATCAACTTCAGTCAAGCAGCTAGATGAATCTTAGGACCCCTTTAGGAGTGCTAAAGTGGAAGAAAGAGCTAGCTGTCAACTTCAGGTCAGCTCCAGACCCCATTCCCTTCCATGCCTCAGGGATCCAACTCTATACGTTATCCCCTCTCACGCTTGTAAATTGAAATCTTCTCCTACATTAATGGAGCTTTTTAATATCCATAAGGGAAAATTTTGTATACAGAAAATTACATAGAAATTTCTTTGGTTACAAAATTAAAATTATTTCTGGTAAACATTCAGAAACACAATTCTTTGATCTTTGAATTCCTGCTTTAAAATCTATTAGTATCCAATTTTATCATTTGCTTTTAAAGGTGTTTGACAAATTTTTGGACTGGTTTATAAACTTGGCAGTTAAATCTTTTTAAACTATATTTAAAGGTGATGTACATTCTTTTCTCTTTAAGTATCTCAATTTTCTGACCCAATAAACAAAGTCTCCCCAGGTTTAAAAAATAATCTTTATAGTCTAAAAACAAAAAAAACACACAGAAAACAAAACTCTTATAAATATGTCTAAACCTAAATCCTTTTAAAAGTTTCAATACTGTGATAAACATAGTAAAATTTGTTTTAAATAACAAGCGTAATATCTTGACTAAATGTGTGATTTTTATTGACTATAAACTTTACGCCAATAAAGTTGGTTTAAAAAATATAAATTAATTACAAATTTAAAATTAGAATTACAAGGTAGATCTGATATTGTAATAGATAAAAATACCTTAAGTAATGAAAATACATAAAATACTAAATATACCCAAATTCCTCAGTGCAAAATTTGAATAATGAGTTTTGATTCTAATAAATATTGCTATAATTAGCTCTAAAATCTTGCTGATTTTAAAAGATACTAAACCACTAAGGAATAATCATTTGGCCCATTTCTTTATTCATGAAACAAATATTTACTGAGGCTCCTACGCCAGGCACTATTTTATGTGCTTAAACAACTGAAAAAAAGTCCCTACCCTCATGTAGCTTATACTGTAGTGAGCACCGGTCTAGGACAACATTATTCTGACTGAAGTAGTTTAATAGAGAAGAATCAAAGACAAATTGGAAATTTCAAGTACAGACAACTCTTTCATGGAGTTTAACTAACAATGAAAGCGGAGAAATGGGGTATTCAGAAGCAAGTGAGATCAAAAAATAATTTGTGAGCTGTGATTCATAATAAAGAATGTATTTTAAATCATAATATTGGACTCATGCACATATACATTTACATATTCATATCCATGTTTACAACAAAAAAACTTTTTTCAAAAACATGCTTATTCCATATGATGCTTTGCATCTTTTCAATTCTTTTTTCTTCTATTCTATTTCATTAAAAACATTTCTAGAGGCCAGTCCCGTAACCAAGTGGTTAATCAGCACTCTCTACTTTGGAGGTCCAGGATTCCCCAGTTCGGATCCTGGGCACGACCTATGCACTGCTTATCAAGCCATGCTGTGGCGGCATCCCACATAGAAGAACTAGAATGACCCACCATTAGCATACACAACTATGTACTGGGGCTTTGGGGAGAAAAAAAAAAAAAAAAGAGGAAGATTGGCAACAGATGTTAGGTCAGGGCCAATCTTTCTGAAAAGTAAGTAAAAATACTTTTGAAACTGATTTCACTGGTCACGTATGGGTTATGACCCTAAATTTGAAAACAAAATGAACTTAGGTCTTTAACTCTGATAACTTTGGGTACACATTTAATAGATGGGTTTTATCTTTAACTTTGCATTTATTTGTCATTTCTCATTTATTTATAATAAAGTATTGTACTTTATTAAAAACCAAGTTTTATTTTTAAAAATAATGACAATTTATATGTGATGAAGAAAATATGCACTCTCTGACAGTAGTGATGGGATGTCAAAATGGTATAATCCTTTCTAGAGCAATATAATGATAAGAGTAAAAAGAATTCATAAATATGGATATTCATTTAGAAGTAGGGGCAGGGAGCACTTCTTTGATGAAGCAGCATTTAAGCTGATGCTTGAAGACTAAGAAGCAATCAACCAGGTGCAGCCAATATGCAGAATTTTGTAAGTCATGTTGTGAGATATTGGAATTTATTCCAATTGCCAAGCAAAGACAATCAAGAGATTTAAGTAAGAAATTATATTAGATTAACATTCTTACTGTAGTATGAATAGTGAATGGAAGTGGAGCAAAAGTGGAAGTGGAAATGGTGATTTAAGTGACCCTATTGATTATCTTGTACTACAAAACAAAACCACCCCCAAAATCAGTGGCTTAAAAGAGGAAGTTTATTTATCTCATAATTTATAGGTTGGCAATTTAGGCTAGAATCAAATAGGTGGTTCTTCTAGTCCTGGTTCACTCATGTATCTAGGGTCAGTAGCTGGCTGTCTATAGCTGGATGAACTGGGACAACATTAACTAAGATAAGTATACTTTCTTCCACATGGTCTTTCATCTTCCAGCAGGCTGGTCTGCGTTGTTCACAGGATGGTTGGTTAGGATGTTGAGACAGAGCCTGTATGTGCAGGGCTTCTTGAGGACAAGGCTCAGAACTGGCGTACAAAGCCTTCTGTTGCATTCTATGGCCAAACCAAGTCCCAAGGGAGACCCAGGGGACAGAAAGAGTTTCCACTTCTCGATGGGAATTGCTGCCAAATCACCTTGCAAGGGGCATGGACACAGGGGATTATTAAGATTGTTCCATATTCTTTGCAATATAGAGATTATTGGTATTCTCACATCATGCTAAAGTCTTCATCGGAACCACTGGAACTATTTAGGTATGTGTGGGCTCAAACAGTGAGGTAGTGGTCTACATTTAGAATCTGTGCTAAAGAAGTATCTTCAGCAAAGTAAACTTCTCACAGCACTGCTTCTAACAGGCAACAATGTTAATGTGTCTTCCTCAGGGAACCTCAACAGGCCTTAAAAAATGCCATTATCCTTTCAGAAGGTAGGGAAGTGAAAAAAAAATCCCTAATCTGTAGAAAGCAATACTTCATAAGAATCTGTATTCATGTGTATTTATTCTGAGAAATTTGATAGATTTATCAAAGGAGGCCCACAATTTATGAAGACTCTTGGAGTCCTAACACTAAAGAGAACTAATGAAAAAAGATCAGAGGAGGAGGTTTCCATTAATTAATCCATGGGGAAATGGAATTGCTGTTTTTCTCTAGTCATCAGAGAAAATCCTCCAGTAAAGAAATCTCCCCAAGAAGGCTTTAGAAATAGTTACAATAGTCTTTGTTGATGAACCAGACTTAAACTGCATAAATGCAGGAAAGGGAAGGGACTTCATTGTCTCTGCCAGAGGTAAGAGGATTATGCACAGGAGTTCAAGATGCTGGCTTGTCCTGAGTCAAGGAGAAAGTAAATTCCTTCTGGGGAGAAGGAAAAGACAATTAACTAGTGTTCCTTCTGTTGACTTAAATAACAATATTTGGGGACATATTTGAGATTGCATGAGTGGCTGAATGTAGTTAGGCTCGGAGGGAGGAGATACACTTATAGGATTAAAAATCAGTGATGATGTTATGTTTTGTCCGGGGTGTGATGGATTGAATAATTAAGACATTTCCTCTAGTAATTATATCAATGGTCCTCTCCTTTCACACCCTCAAATTTTTCTAAGTTAATTCTGATCCAGTTGGATACCATTTTACATACTGGTCTCTGTTCCCAGTCAAATGAATATAAACCAAACAAGATCATGAATATAGAGAGGTCAGATATATCAGGGAAGCCAATTACTGAAAATCTTATCCCAGAATATTGACTCAAGTTGAACCGAATCTCTACCCTCAGATCAAATTTTTATGCTCATCTTCCTTTCTCCCAGTGATATTGGGTCAGCTCATTTCTCACCTCCAAGTCTTCAACAGATATGCTTCTAATTGGCACAATAATTTCTGTAGAGAAGAACATTGATTTTGCTAAAATGTAAGCATCCAGATTCTATTAAAAGAATTAACATCAGTTGCTTAGGGGAAATAAATAGAGATTCTAGAAATAAATTAAGACAATATTTGTGACTGCGTTAGAGGTCCAAAATGTCTCAGTTCTAAGGAATTAGTAGTAGACATCTGTATAGTGATTTGCAAATAGAGATGGTGTAAATATTCTTTGCCCCTTCCCCAATGTCTTAATGTGTCAAGGGTTCACTGTTATTGTTAAGAGAGAATTGAACTGTCAGGTGTTAGTAGTGGATTTAAGCAACAGTGAGCCTAAATGAAAGTTACAGTGAAGCTTTTAATCAGTCACTTTGATAGAATGAGCAAAAGTCTAAAACTAGAGAAAGTGCCGAGTCTCCTCACCCTGGTTTCATCTCCCCCATGAAACTGAGCACTGATTAATGGTCAGGTGGACCAGCACAGACATGGAGGTCATTTCACCATTGAAGAAGTGCTGAACAGAAGGCTCCAGTAGTTTTATGGACCCTGACATAAAGGGGAGGACGTGGAATAGACTAAGTCAGAGTGTGGAAAAGTGTTTTCAAGCTTTTCCCTTCCTCCTCCCATAAGGAACCTCAGCAGAGGTGCCTGAAGAAGACATTGGCCCAAGTCTTCAGATACAGACAGCTAGGATGAAGACTCTGGAGTGAAGGTAAACATGCAAAGAGCATGACTGGCCAGGGGAATCTGAGTCCTTGACTGCAATGCACTGGCTTTGCACCAAGTCTGCGGTGGGTAGGGCAGCTTTCCCCTGGGAGTCCTACCTGGGAAAGACTTTGTATCTGTCCATGGTCAGGCCTGGAAAATCAGAAAGGTTTTTAGCCAGGAACCAGAATCCTTAGTGTGTATGTAGTTTTCAGGTGGAGGGTTGAGTAGGAGGATTTACTCCCTTCTTCTTTTATTCCTATGCATTGAACTTAAGTCCAACTCCTTTATTCAAAAATTTTACATGACTTAAATTTCTTCCCTTTCTCTTTCAGTCAATTGCCAACCACAATCTGATTCTTTCTCCTTGGGTCGGAGCCAGTTTAAACCTTCCTGTGAATTTCAAGGCAGCCCTAGTTCTTACATTTTTTTTCTTGGGCTTCTCCAAGTGCCTCCATTCACCTCTTTTAAGCATTGCAGAGTCCAGAAGACCAGGAAAGGCAAGTCTATTCCAATGACTTCCACAGGCTCACACCACTCTCTTTCTCCACTTGGTGTTGGGTTTTGCAAGAGTGATGAGTCAAAGCTACTACTGATGATTTCCCTAAAGATGTGGATCACTACAAAATTTCATTTACCTAGAGCTGAGATTTTCTTAGGAACAAAATACTTTCACTTAGATGTTGTACTTGGAAGCTTGAGTGAAGACTTGTTAATTAAGCTACTAATAAAAAAAACACCATCTAGCCTGGGAAGCTAATCTCTGAACCAACATAGAACAATCTTTAAACCAGGGTTCCAGATCATGCTCGGACATTCTTTCTCAATTCTGACATATTTGGCCATTGTCTAATTTAACAGTATTTTGTCATTGTCCAGGAGTCTCATTCCAATATAGCTACATTCTTACTACTCCCAACTAATCTTATTCTTTCCTATCCTTTGCTATGAATCTCCAATAGCACTTTTTCCCTTAGAAAACAACCTTCTCTATTCCTATAAAGTCTACTTACGTCCTTCCTTAACTGAAATCAATCTCTTATTTTAGTTAATATAGCTTATAAACATGACATTATTAATATTTATTTATTATTTTGTCTCCTTCATTAGCCTATAACCTTCATGAAATTAGAGATATTTTCCTCACTACTGAATTCAACAAACCTACAGTTGTGCTTGCCACTGAGTAGGTACTAAATGAGTATCTGTTTAATGAATTCAAAAATGATAGAGGTAAATCATCTACCTAAAGCATTTATATCTTTGACTCTCATATGAATCAAGTGATCTGACTCTTTACATTTCATCTAGGGAGTGAGCTGTATTTTTCTACCCAGAACAATTAAGGCTGCTGAGAGCATGGTGGGAAGTAACCAAACTTCTATGGTGACAGAGTTTCTCTTCTCTGGATTCCCCCAGTTTGAAGACGGTAGCTTCCTCCTCTTCATTCCTTTGTTCATCATCTACATATTCATTGTTCTTGGGAATCTCATTGTATTTTTTGCAGTGAGGATGGATATTCATCTCCACACTCCCATGTATAATTTCATCAGCATTTTCTCATTTTTGGAGATCTGGTACACCACAGCCACCATTCCCAAGATGCTCTCCAATCTAATCAGTAAGAAAAAGACCATCTCCATAACTGGCTGCCTCTTGCAGATGTACTTCTTTCATTCACTTGGAAATTCAGAGGGGATCTTACTGACCACCATGGCCATTGACAGGTATGTTGCCATCTGTAACCCTCTTCGCTACCCAACTATTATGACCCCCCGGCTGTGTGCTCAGCTCTCTGCAGGCTCCTGCATCTTTGGCTTTCTTGTGTTGCTCCCAGAGATTGCATGGATTTCCACTTTACCCTTCTGTGGCCCCAACCAAATCCATCAGATCTTCTGTGACTTTGAGCCTGTGCTGCGCTTGGCCTGTACAGACACATCCATGATTCTGTTTGAGGATGTGATCCATGCTATCGCCATCATCTTCTCTGTCCTGATTATTGCCCTCTCTTATGTCAGAATCATCACTGTGATCCTGAGGATTCCCTCTGCTGAAGGCCGCCAGAAGGCCTTTTCTACCTGTGCATCTCATCTTGGCGTCTTTCTGTTGTTCTACGGCAGTGTATCCCTCATGTATCTGCGTTTCTCTGCTACTTTCCCACCGATTTTGGACACAGTCATTGCACTGATGTTTGCAGTTCTTGCTCCCTTTTTCAACCCTATCATCTATAGCTTGAGAAATAAAGATATGAATATTGCAATTAAGAAGCTTCTCTGGGGGCCAGCCCAGTGGTGGAGTAGTTAAATTCACATGCTCTACTTCATGGCCCAGGGTTTCCCTGGTTCAAATCCTGTGCGTGAACATGGCACTGCTCGTCACACCATGCTGGTGCAGTGTCCTTCATGCCACAACTAGAAGGATCCACAACTGAAAGAAATACACAACTATATACTGGGGATATTTGGCAGAAAAAGGAAAAATAAAATCTTAAAAAAAAAAGAAGCTTCTCTGCCTTCAGAAAGTGTTTAATGAATTTGCAAGATAATGCTGGCTCATAGGCACCTCTTACTTTGGATGTTAATCTAACATATTAAATCATAAAATTAACATATAAGTCATTCCTTTTCACACTGATATTTTCTGTTTATTTATCTCAGCTCTTCTTCTCACATACATGTTTATTCTATTTATATATGTTCAATTCAGATATCACAGACTACTTGTTTAGACTTGCACAGATGGATAAATAATAGAAAGGGAATATGATGTTTAAGCCATTAAATATATATTTTATGACATTAGTTTTATTGCTATTATATAACCATTATTATTATCCTATAAGCATTAGTAACAGCTACAGACTATAAAACACAGTGCTTAAGAGTATAACATCTGTAGAAGAGGTTAAGGTTTATATTTCACTGGTACCACATACTAGCTTTGTGACCTTGAACAAGTTATTAGTTAATCTTCCTGTATCTTAGTTTTGACATCCATGATATGGATGTAAAAGTAATATATTTTAAAAGTAGAACTTCATATGGTTATTATGAAAATTAAGTGAGTTACTCTATGTAAGTGTGTAGATTAGTGCATAACAGACCAACTGCAAAAATAAGTGTTGCTGTTAATATTCTTTGTCAATAATTGCTGGCATTTGTTATGGATGTTTTAAAAAATGTTAAAAGAGAGAGTTATATATTAAAAATGAAAACTCATACTTAGGAATACTTAATTATGGTTATTATAATGTTTTTGTTACTATTATTTTTCTGGGGTCAAGTAAAGTTCAACTTTAATTTTGCTTTGGTTGTTTAGGTGGAATTCATTCAATTTGATTGAATTAAACTATTTGGTTGAAGGTAGTTTCAAACACATTCTGAAGTGATAATAGATGAGTGGATAGATGAGAGATAAATAGATGATGGAGATAGATATAGATATATACCTTTCTGAGCTATTACTCTTGCTTTCATTTTTGTTTCTTTTGAAATATGTTCTCTGCATTGCCACCAGGAATTAATTTTCTAAAATGCAAGTTTAGATTTCTGTACTAGGTAACAGCTTACACCTACATTTTTAGATTTTCTTCTATATCCTATATAGAAGCATTCTATGTAGAATTCTTAGAATTCTATAGAAATTCTATAGAAATTCTAAAATTCTATAGAAATAAGCAAAATCAGGACTAGATAAACTGTTAGATATCCTACACACTGAAACGTGTTAAGGATATAATAACAAAGATTAAAATATACATAATGTTGCCCAAGAACATTCGTGATGGCTATTTTAACACCCCAAAATGCCATATATCACTTTCCTTTCAATAAAAAGTAAGTAATCATGCATCTTATTGGATAAAGTACCTAAAACACCAGTTGGGTCTGTCTATTGGGTAGTCCAGCAATGAATAAAGATGTATATTTAAAACCTAACAGCAACATCAGAACAAAGAATAAACAAAATAAAATGAAACTAAAATATTATAAGTACTGGAGAAAAAGAGTGCCCTCAGTTGATCCCTAAACTTATATGAATGGGTATGAGATCCAATTGGACAAGGAAATAGGAGAGAAGAACCCAGGAATTAAATGGATAGGGTTCTACACATAAGCTATGGAAAAAAATGATCAAAGCTTGGAAAAGCAGATGCTGAGAACCATGGCCCATTTCAGAACTCAGGATAGAAGGAATGGAATGAAATAGAATCACAATGGAGCTGTATTTGGAGAAGTGTATGAAAAGTAAATCTGAAATACATGAGCTAGAGAAGTGATGAAACACCCAGGTAATCTCAGGCAGCTAAAACAAAAACAAAAAGTGCAACTCCTTGGCACAACAGCAATCATCCATAGCTGATATTAGACTTCATGGCAGACACTTCCATATTTTCTATGAGCAATTCGATCTTTGGCATATTTGTTCTGTAGTAAGTTTTTGTATCCATATATGTTATCTCATACATACATACACACACACACACACACACACACACAGATTGCCTTTAAAAAAATCACTTCAGTCTTCCCCTACACTGTATGTTTTAAGACCATTAACTGTGTTAAATGCATGGCCCAATAATTACTTGACAGATTACTATAATTAAAGAGAGACAGAGATGGAGACAGAGAGATTTGGGGATTGAAAGCAAATGCTCTTTCATCAAACAGACTAACTGTAACTTATAAAAAGAATTAAAATATTTCTTATTTAAATTTTCAAGGAGATTTGTGAAGATGGTATCTGTCAGTAAAAAATACTGGCAAAAAATATAAAAGGAACATTGAAGAATAAATTGAACAGTACAGAAAATGAGAAAAATGACGTAGAAGACTGCCTGGAGAAAATATTCCAGAACTTAATGGAGCCACATGAAGAGGTAAAGGTTAAATAAAAGGAAAGAAAAAAGTATACAGGGAATGTATTCATATATTCTACAGATCATATACGTGATTATAGGAATTCCAGAAGAAAAAAAAAAACAGAGGAAAAATAATAATTGAAAGTAAAGGAAAATATTCCTGAGTTAAAGAATATTTGAATCATCAGCTCAAAAGAGACTGAAGACCATAAGACCTGAAATTGTGAAACTCCTAGAAGAAAACAAAAAGGAAAAGCTTCTGTCTCAACTTTGGTCTTGGCAATGACTTCTTGAATAGGACACCAAAAGCACAGGCAATAGAAGCAAGAATAGACAAGTGAGACGACATCAAACTAAAAACTTCTGCACAGAAAAGGAAACAATCAACAGAATAAAAAGGTAACCTACAGAATGGGAGAAAATATTTGCAAATCTTATATCTGATAAAGGGTTAATTTCCAAAATCTAGAAGGAACTCCTACAACTCAATAACAGAAAAAAAACCCTAATAACCCAATTAAAGAGTGGACAAAGGATTTGAACAGACGTTTCTCCAAAGAAGACATACAAATAGCCACAGATGTATGAAAAGTTGCGTGACATCACTAATCATCATGGAAATGCAAATCAAAACTACAATGAAATATCATCTCACACCTGTTATAATGGCTATTACTAAAAAAACGAAATTAGCTGGTGTTACTGAGGTAGTGGAGAAGTTGAAACCCTTATACACTTTTGGTGGGAATGTAAAATGTTGCAACAGTTATGGGAATTCCTCAAAAAATTAACAATAGAACTACCATATGATCCAGCAATCCCACTTCTGGGTATATATTTGAAAGAATTGACTTCAGGATCTCAAAGAGTTATCGGCATTCCCATGTTCATTGTGGCACTGTTCACAATAGCCAACGTATGGAAACAACCTCAGTGTCCATTGTGAGATAAACTGATAAAGCAAATGTAGTATACTCATACAGAGCAATATTATTCAGCCTTTAAAAAGAAGGAAATCTTGCTATTTGCAACAACATAGATAAGCTTGGAAGACGTTATGCTAAGCGAAACAGGCCAGTCATAGAAGGGCAACTATTGGATGACTCCACTTATACGAGGTATCTAAAATAGTCAAACTAACAGAAACAGAGAATAGAATTATGTTTGTTAGGGGCTGAAGGGTGGGGGGAAAGAGGGAGTGGTTATTCAATGAGTGTAAAATTTCAGTCATGATAGGTGAATAAGTTCTAGACATTACTGTACAACATAGTGCTTATAGTTAAGAATATGGCATTGTGACTTCAAAATTTCTTGAGTATAGATCTCATGTTAAGTGTTTTTAACATATACAGAAAACAAAGGACAAAAAAACCACACACACACACACAAACAAGATGCAAGGAAACTGTGGGAGGGGTTGGATATGCCTGTTACCTTGGTTGTGTTGATCATATCATGGGTGTTTGCATATGTTCAAAAACATCAAATCATATACATTACATATGTGCAATTCTTTGTATACAGAATGCACATAAATAAAGCTGTTAAAAGAAGAGAGAGAGATTTTTTCGTGCTATGCTAAATCTTTAGAAATGCAATTTTTCCAGTTGGAATTTTTGAGTTTCAAGAAAAAATATTGTAAGAAGTCAGTTGAGGAAAGTAGGCCCCAAGTCATAGGAAAAAATGTTAGACAAAACTCAGAGAGAAGGAAAGCATGGTATCTCCCCAGCCCAAAATCTGATACATATTTCCAAGAAGATTATATGATAAAATCAACTAGGTTTGGAAAAAAAAATAAGAACTTTGAATATTCAACAGAGCGGTAGATTGAGCACAAGGAGTACAGAATAATCCTGTGATAAAAGGTGAGATGTTGGCTGTGAATAGAGAGATCGACAGCACCAACGTGAATTGTTTAAGGTAGAGATCCACATGCATTTGTGGCATGAGTGAAAAATGGCGATGTTCCTTCATTTCAATATTGACACAAAATATCAATGACATGTTTATTATGATATGGTGTTATTTTCTATTAAATATTTTTTCAAGAGGCTTTTCTGGTGGTTGTATATTTCCTTCAAGACTTTTCACATCTATATATTCATGTAAGAAGAGCAGGACCATGAAATGTTCTTTACATGGTGCCCTGGTAGAGGCACGCACAGCTGAGACAATAACCACAGTGTTGGAGAGGGTAGCTTACAATGTTTAGGAAGATGAGTACAGATGAATACAAAAAATATTTATTGACACCTTTGATCTGGAAATTTAACGAGAAGAGACTACAGTGGGGACCTTTCTTCTAATTAACTCCGTAAGGGAAAGTGAAGCTCTCCACTGCGATGCAGGGGAGGAATCCCTTATAGATCCTGCTTCCCCTTGCTGCTATTCCCTGGGATGCCCATGAAGATAACTGTAAATCCCCTTTTAGAGGGACTGAAGGGATATCAAGGATGCAGAGACCCAGACAGGCAGAGGAGTCCCTGTGGCCTTTGGTAGAGGTGAGTGCAGAAGACTAAGGCTTGGAGAGGAAAAATTCACTCACGATGCATAAGAATAACCTGAAGACTGCATTATGAAAGAGTGTAGAAGCTCCAAATGTTGCTTGGAGGTAATGGCAAGTTTAGGAAGAAATTCTACCCACTTGGGTGCTGGGCACAGGTATATATGAAACAAGATACCCCATTTATCATGCCATCTTTTGAGAGGTCATTTTATCCAGACTTAATTAGAACTCTCATCAAAACTGCATTGTGGTGCTTCCCTTTCAAAACAGTCCCCAGTTTTCTTTGCTCACTTATCCACGGCTGTCTTGTGGGTTTAATTATAATTGCACCTGGTAGCTTGGTTCCAAGTTAATTTATTTGACACCAACCATTTTTTACACGCCAACCCTGTTTTAGTTGCTGTGAGAAATAAAAGACATTTCACTACCCTAAGAGAGGAACTCAGTCCAGAGAAGGAAAAACAAATAAGTTGATGATTATTATGCAACATGATAAATACAATACAGAAACTCCAAGTATTAATGCCCAATATTTTACAGTGTTTGCTGTATTCTTGACACTACTCTGAGCATTTAAAATATATTTAGACATATTGGTAGAGGCAGTCACGTGTCTGTGAGTTAGAGCATGCCATTAGAAATATGGTGCATGGATTTAAATTCTGATTTTGCCCTTTATCAGCTGAGAATCCCTGGACAAAGTGCTTAACCTGTATGTGCCTAAGTTTTCTCATATGTAAACTGGAGATAATAATCTTATCTCACTAGAACATTATGAGCATTAGATGAGAAGTGTATGCTTGTGCTTGGGACAGTGCTTGCCACAGTAAGTGAGTCAATACAGTATCGTACTATACTATGCTATTATTGTTATTTTAAAGTATTTGGCCATTCTCAGAACCTTATTAGCTAGTATTAATATTTTCTCCATTTTACAAATGAGGAAGTAAAGGCATAGAAAGGCTAAGTAGCTTGAGGTAAGTCACAGAGTTTGAAAGCGGTGGAGAGAATTTAAACCCCGGCAATTTATTTCTGGCATCCGTACTTTCACCAGAATTATACAGTGTTTTTGTGTGAGGAGGGGAGGGGATGGCACGCTATTTTCCAGTTAGAGGAGGTAACACACACAGGAGGGTTTCATGATTTCACAAAGCAGCACAAACATTATTGGGATTACAGGGAGAGAGGAGTCAGAGAATACGAAGAGAGTTCAGTGTCAAATATGTTGGTTTGGAGCTTATGAAAGAGAGTTTGGCTGAAGAAAAATATTTGGGAGTAATAATAGTTGAAATCTTGTAAGTGGGTGAGGTTACCAAGGGAGCATATGGAATTATAGAGGTTGGAATGGATGATGGGAACCCGGGGGGCATAAACACTTGGGGAAGAGTTTAAGAAAAGCAGCCAAGTTAACGCAAGAGAGAAGATGGAAACGAAGAGTAAGGATCAGAGTATGAATAAAAATAAGGGAAACAAATGAAAAAGCCAAAGCCAGAACCACCTCTGAGTGCCACTGGGAGTCAAATTTATTGAGAATGAAATTGCAGAGCAGAGGAGGAAAAGCCTCAAGTAGGAGTGATAATTGTGTGTAGTGCCAGAGAAGACTGAATAGTTTCCCTTAGTAATCTGCAAGGTGCGGCTTAACCTGGTCAGGAGAGCTTCCGTGGAACAGCAGGGAGGAAGCACGCAGCAAAGTGTTACAGAAGAATGAGAGGTGTGCTGAGTTATACTTTATTACCATATCAAGAAGTTGCCAGTTAGGCAATGTTTAGGTCCTTTGCAGGTATTTACTTAATCCTTCAGCATCCCTCTTACATAGGTACTATTTTTAATCTCATTTTGCAAATGAATACTTAAGACTGAAAGATTAAGCAATTTGCCAAAAGACACAGAGGTAATGATAGGCATAACTGGAATTTCAGTGTAGATTCCAGCTCTACATTCTAATCCCCTAGAACAGAGATCTCCAAAGAGAAATGTGCAAGATGGTCCAATTGGTAGGAAGGAAAAATAATATAACTTCTATTATGTTTATTTTTATTCATGCTTCTTACTTTTAAAATTTATTATTATATAATATAATATTTTGAATTATTATGTCATAATATAGAATATGTGTATAACTTATAAATGCAAATACTTACACTAGAGGCTAAACTGAAAATACTTTTAACTAATTTGTGTACCATTAAAAACATTTGGAGACACCTATTTCTGAGATTGTGCTTCTGAAGGAGTAGGTGAGAAAAAAATATCAAATATTGGTCAATATGCACAATAGTGTGAAATTAGGAAAAAAATAAAACCTCCAAGTTATTCCTTGTTATTCATTCAAGTTATTTAGCTATACTTATTCTTTTCTCTTCCACCTCCTTGTGAGCCAGTGTGCCCTTTCCTTCATTCATGGGTAGCTCTGCTGGGGATATGGAGAGTGGAAACCTATTGGCAGTGACTGAATTTATCTTCACTGGCTTTCCCCAGATCCAGGATGGTAGTCTCTTGTACTTCTTTCCTTTACTTTTCATCTACACCTTTATTGTCATTGGGAATCTATTGATCTTCTTTGCTGTAAGACTGGACACCCTTCTCCACAATCCCATGTATAATTTCATCAGTATCTTTTCCTTTCTGGAGATTTGGTACAACACGGTCACTATTCCCAAGATGCTCTCCAACCTCATCAGTGAAAAGAAGACCATTTCCACGACTGGCTGCCTCTTGCAGATACATTTCTTCCATTCACTTGGGAATCCAGAGGGGGTCTTGCTGATCACCATGGCTATTGTCAGATATGTTGCCATCTGCAATCTTCTTTTCTATCAAATGATCATGACAACCCAGCTGTGTGCTCAGCTCTCTGAAGGCTCTTGCATCTTTGGTTTCCTCATCCTACTTCCTGAGATTGTAATGATTTCCACACTGCCTTTCTGTGGCCCAACCAAATCCATCAGATATTCTGTGACTTGGTCCCTGTGCTGAACCTGGCCTGTACAGACACATCCTTGGTCCTGATTGAGGATGTGATCCATGCTGTGGCCATCATCATTACGGTCCTAATCATCGCCTTTCCTCATATAAGAATCATTGCTGTGATCCTGAGGATTCCTTCTGCTGAGGGTCGGCAAAAGGCTTTTTCTGCCTGTGCAGGCCATTTCACAGTCTTCCTGATATTCTTTGGCAGTGTGTCTCTCATGTACTTGTGCTTCAATACCACTTACCCACTAGTTTTGGACACAGCCATTGCACTGATGTTCATGGTCCTTGCCCCAATCTTCAATCCCATCATTTACAGTCTGAGAAACAAGGACACGAAGAATGCAATTAGAAAACTCTTCTGTCTTCAAAAGGAGTTGAACACAGGAAGAAACAGAGGAAGGAACCACAGGTTTCCTTCTGCTGTTTTAATGTTTCTCTAACAGATTAAAATGTGAAATTACTCTATAACTAGCTCTTTGTTACACTGACCCTTTTGTCTGTTACCCTGATTATTTCCCTTATATCTAGGAAAACATAACTATACTCTGTGTCACCATTATGAAACTTGAAGTGTATATAATCAAGAACTTTATTATGGGGTTGAAAGTTTTGCTTTCTTTCTTCTAAAAAATTGTAATTAAAGAAAAAATTGCTTGCCACTGTGGAGAGTTAGAATTGCACTTCAGAAGTTGGCCATGTGCTTCAAGATATTATGTCTCTGTTCAGGTAATAGATCTTGGGCAAGTTTTCTATTTAATTACGGATCATAGATTACCTGGGTAGGTTTGTCCAGATGCAGATATATAAGAAAAAGCAAAAATAATACTTTTAAAGTAAATTATGCTTTTATTTTTAGCTATGCAATTAACTCCATTAGAATAGTAAGCACATATATTTAGTAGGTCTAAATTTTTAATATTGCCAGACATGTTCATAGGAAAACTACAATGTAGAACACTATTTACAGTAATACACTTTGTTACACACAGATACACACAGATATGAATTTTAGTCATTGCACGCGTTTCCAAGGCTAAGTATCTTCAATTTCTTTAACATTTTTAGTCAAAAGCCTTTGCATCTGTTGAATGGTAGTTTCAAAAAACACATGATTCATTTTACTTTTTAACTAAATAACTCTAAAAACTTTCTTTGCCATAGCCAAAACTATTGCCTTAATTTAAGTTTTTATCATCATTTATGCACAACCATTATAATTACCTTTATAAAACACAAGTACAAATTTTGGTATGAAGATAATAATTTTATCCCACATTTAAATTTTCTCCCTCAATAAATCCAATAAAATGACCAAAGCCAAATCCATATTAATTTCTTTAGAGGCCTCGAACCTATAAAGATACACAAAACACAAAACAAGACCTTCACATTAATCCCCCCAAAACAAACGAAAACTTGGGTAAGTCCTGAGAAACAAGAAAAGGCGATTTCAATGGAGAAAATTTAAATGATTTCTTAAAGTCATAGTGTATACGTATATATACAAGGGAATTCAGTATAGGCAAGAGAAGGGTCTATTTGAGAAATGTTTTGGAGTAACATTTTTGGTAAAAGTGTTGGAAATTCCAAACAGAACAACTTGGATTTTGATAGATGTAGATTGGGGCAGGGGTTAATTAATGGATATCTGGAATGTTTCTACTCATCAAGTGGCTGGCTTAGATATCTTTCTCCTAGTCATCCTTTGGTGGATGATGTTCTTAAGTAAAGTTGGGACATCTTAGCTTAAAAAGTCTGCATTTAAGATTCCACAACCAAGAGAAAAAAGGCACATTAGTGGCTGCCTCCACATTGGCCATAAGAATTAGAATTCTGAGTCCTAACAAGGAAACCATTAAAATTAAAGCATTGCTGATAAATGCATCTGTGAATGGAGAGGAGGCTGTTTGATACGATTACACATTTCCAGCCTATATGGCATTTGACACTGTATCCAACAATTTTGAACATGAATTAGATTAATCACAAATGAAAAAACAAACAAAAACCAATAAGCAAACAAAAAATTACACCAATGAAATCTCTACTTGACAAAGGATTGCAATTCACGGCTTCATGGTGGACTCCCAAGGAAATCTGTATTCTTGTTCCATGGGCAACCAGAAATCAGAACTGATATGTTAGATCCTAAGTTTCCAGCAGCATGTGTTGGAAAGGAAAATGGACCACAGGTGCAGGAGAATTCACAGAGAGACCATGGAGCACATATAATGCATTAAAGAGATGCTGCCAAGTACAAAAGCTTGCTATTGTCAGTTAAGTGATACAGAACATTCCAAACTAAAGGAAAACAAATCAAAAGATTTAAAAATGAGGGGGCTGGCCTGATGCTGTAGTGGTTAAGTTTGCATGCTCCGTTTCAGCAGCCTGGAGTTTGCAGATTCAGATCCTGGGCGTGGACTTAGCACTGCTCGTCAAACCACGCTGTGGCAGCATCCCACATAAAACAGAAGATTGGCAACAGATGTTAGCTCAGGGCCAATCTCCCTCACACAAACACACACATACACACACACACTAAGATTTAAAAATGATTCTGTCTAATCTAAAAGTGTGTTGATTTCTACAAATGTCACAAAGGGCTTGATATAGTGCAATTGTTTATCCTTTTCTGGTGGTGCATTAAAAAAATGGGCATGGGCGAGGAGAAGAAACTTTTTCTTGCTTCTGAAAGCAACAAACTTATTGGAATTAGAGAATAAACAGACCATGCAAACACGTCCTCCTGCACTGCTGTCATTGGTGCCCATCTGCCCAACCAAACATGAAGCTGAGTTGTACTGTGGCAACTGTCTTTAGGACTCAAGCCCACAGGTAAGGCTAGTCTGCGAGGTCACAAAAAGGGGGCACTGTTGTCATTCAACACTTTATATGTCTAGATTTCCTAACCCTTGGATAAGGACAAATACAGACAAATTAATTAAGCATTTCTTTTTCTAAAAGCAAATTAAGTTACTCTTCTTCCTTGTTAATTTATGCTTTTTCTCATAGAAATGATTTTATTTCTAGAAACAGTGAACAGATGAACTTCAGATTATATCTGAAAAATAAGCTTGCCAAATGCTGCTGATACTAAAAACAGTTTAGTTATCACGGTAGAAACATAGATAATCTACATTAAATTGCATATTCAAAGGAGGATATAAAATGTTTCTTAGAATTAAATTTCTGTTACTGTACTACGCTCAAGAGAAACTTTAAGGAAAAAAAATGTTTCCTGATTATTTTCAAAGGTTAAAAATAAACATGTCTGGCAAAATGGTAGTTAATATGAATTTGGTTTGACAAAGTATTCTAATTTACCAAATTCAGTAATTAGATGGAGGAAATATCTCTGGTGTTGTCAAAAATATATTCGATCACCACTGTCTGAGCCCTAGATAATGTGTATGCTATGCTAGGCTAGGTTTTGTTGCTTATTGCCTTTGCAGCCTAAGGACAACAGTGCTGGGCTTAGCCCCATTTGCTTTAGATCTTTAAAACAAAATAAATCTATTTTTTCTCCTTCCTCCATCATCATTTGGGAGAGATTCGTAATATTATAAGGCAATGAGTTCACCATATGTTACTGGTACTTTGGATGGACTATTTTCTTGATCAGGAGACATAGGCACTTGGCTGCCCCTTTCAAATCTTTGTTCACTGGTCATGAGCCTTGGGACACTTTTGTATTTCTTAATCTACAGGTTTATTACAAAAAATACAACGTAAAAATAACCCAGTGGAAAAGATGCATCGAGCAATATATGGAGATGGTTTGGGTCTTGGATCTTCCATGCCCTCTCTTAGTGTACGACCCTCCAAAATATACTATATTTCTAATGAGAAAACCTCAGTTTGAAAATTCTTAAGACATGATACATTCTATATAATCTAAAACTCATATGAACTTTACCACAGGGGAGTAAGATGTGTAACTCTGTTTCATGACTAATTGGGAAAAAAATGATTTCGGAAATGTGTCCAATTAATTTTTAATGTCTATATATTTTGTTTGTTTTGAATTTACACAAGTCCCCTACCCCACTCCCAACACCGTGTATGTATTTCTGTGTATATTTAGTGTGTGCCACTTGGGGATTTGTGTGTGTGTGTGTGTGCATGTGTGTAAAAGACAACACTGTATTGGAGCATGCATTTTCAGGTATGTGATGCAACAATTGGAAGGAGGTTAATGCAGCTTAAAAATGAGCATAGACTGTTAATAATAGCAAATATTTAACTTAAGAAAGGATCACAAAAAGTAATTTTAAATATTCTAAATTTAAATATATAATGAAGTTATAGAGGACTTTTAATAGTTGAAGTGTATCAGTTTGTGACAGTAAGGTTAGTGATCAATAAAAAATAATTACAAACTATAAAAATGCAATGGAAGAAATAAAGACAAAACTGAACACTCTAGAAAGCCAAACTAGGGACTTAAAATTTTGAATCGAGAAAATATCATAAAATTCAAAGGAGAAAAAGATAAAGTGTCCTGCAAGATTGATGACATGGATAAATCCTAGAAATGCAATATTAACGAAATTGAAATTCCAGAAAGAGAGAGTATCATAAACTGAGGAGACTCTAAAACTTCTACAATGATTCTAATAGAAAAAATACCGTAAAACAAAGCCAGACAAAAAAACCATTTCTGTTTCTAATTAAAATGGAATAGCTTGTATTAGACTTAACTCTTCACTAAAAATACCAAGGAAGCTGGATAAAACAAACAAAAAACTATTCGGAGGTATTGGACAGCTATCAACACTGAGGCACTTAAGGGCCAAGATCCTTGCAAGAAGAGAAACACACGGTAGAATTTGATATTCAGCAAGTAAATTTTTATTCAGATGTTTTCCAGATATTAAGTGAACAATTAGATCAAGGCCAAGTTGATCGGTGGAGAAGCTCCACTAAAGTTGAGGATTAGGAGGCTGAGAGTCTAAACAGAGTGCAGCAAGGCACAAAGTGCTTGAGGCAGGAGCAAAAATGGGAGTAGTAACCATAAAAAAGGAAAAAGACTTTATAAGTTACCAGGCTATCAGTAGGGACTGCAGAAGGGCTCCTTTCTTGCTGAAAGACTATGCAGAAGGGGACTAGCCTTTAAAAATATTGAAGCCTGTCTCTCAATCAGCTAAATCCATGGTGGTGAAGTTAATGTGCGTGACTGCTTGCTAGAAGCAAAAGTCAATCCTCTTTGAGGAAAATAACATAGTCCACAGCCTCAGTTATTTCTATAATTTTCATAAACAATTTCTGGCATTTGATTTAAAAATTACCTGAAAAACTGAGAGACAAGATCAAAAAACTAAAAATGAACAGGAGAGACAGACTTACAGGAGATCCAGATATTGGAGTTATCAGACGTGCACTTTAGCTTGGGATTATTATGTTTAAGAAAATAGAAGACACAAAAAGTACACACAGTAGATAAGTACATATGTGTGTGTTATATATAACATTTATATACATTATGTGTATTTTTGATTATTACATATATACTTTAAAGTAAATATTTAATTTAAATGTAATACACATGTACAGATATATATTTAAAGTAATTGAACTATTCTAATTAAAAAATAGATTGTTAGCCTTGATTAAAAACAACCTATGTGCTGCTTATAAGATATGTTCTTTAAATATACAGATACAGAGAAGTTGGAATTAGAAGATGAAAAAGTTATGCCATGCCAATATTAAATAAAGTGATATAACTATACTAATGTCAGAACAAAATATACTTAAAGCAAGCAATGTTTATTAATGATACAAGTGTCAATTCACCAAGAAGACTTACGATTCTAAATTTGTATGTTTCAAACAACATAGGCTTAATATTTATGACAAAAATTGATGGAATTATACTGAGCAATAGAAAAATCCACAATGATCGTGAAGGTTCGAAAAACAGTTAGCAAACTATATAAGTGATAAAATAGAATATTTGATTTGTGTAGTGATTAAACAGGTATGTTCACAGAGTAAAAATTCAGTGAGATATGTATTTATAATTTGTGCACTTTTTTTGTACATGAATTATGTATAATTAAATATTTTTTCTAAAAAAATACACAATTATATTTCCATTGGAGAGGGATATCATCTTCTAAATTTTAGTTAGCTAGCTAGCTATCTTTTCTTTACAGTTTTATGTCTTTGTCTTGATTTAGAATTTCTTCATATATACATACACATATATCTATCTATCTATCTATATAGATAGATAGATAGATAGATAGATAGATAGATATCTCCTTAAACTTTTTGTTTCTTCTCTTTGTTCCTTAATATTTTTTAAGAAATTTTTGGATATGGTACAAAGTAAGGATTTCATATTATTTTGTTTTTGATGGATATACTTATGCCCAGATCTCATATTAAATGTCTTCTTCCCCAGTGATAAAATACCACCTTTTTCCTATAAGAAGTCTTTCATTTTTTCCCCCTATTTGTCTCTGGACTGGTTATCTGGTTTTCTAATTTATTGACCTATGCATGTCCTTACACTGTATTGATTGGATAATTGTAGCTTTATGGTAAGTTTCCATATCTAGTAGTTAAAAATTTCTCTCAGTAGTCTTCATTTCCCACATTTTTATGGCCATTTTCAGACATTTACTCTGTCACATAAACTTTTAATTTAGTTTCCATAGTTACTCATCCTACCACAAAGAAACTTCACTGAATTTGCTTTTGAATGGCAAAATATCTATTATTACATTGGAACAACGCTGTTTTATGATGTCTTCCTACACACAGAAGAATTCCATTTTTGGCACAAATTGATATGGTCATAAAGTTTCTGGAGCTATTATTTCTTCATGACCAAGAAGTGAGAAGAAAATTATAGAAAGTTAAGAAAGAATGAGTGGAAGAAAGTGATACACAAGAAGCACATATCGGGCTGGCCTGGTGGCACAGCAGTTAAGTTCACACATTCTGCTTCAGCAGCTGGGGGTTTGCCGGTTCAGATCCCCGGTGTGGACACGGCACTCATTGACAAGCCATGCTGTGGTTGGCGTCCCATGTATAAAGTAGATGAAAATGGGCATGAATGGTAGCTCAGGGCCAGTGTTCCTCAGCAAAAAGAGCAGGGTTGGCAGCAGTTAGCTCAGGGCTAATCTTCCTCAAGAGAAAAAAATGAAGCACATATCAATAAACTCAGCATTCTTCCATCTTCTTCTTTAGTACTGGCAGATTTTTCCAGATAACATATTTTCATGGAAATTGTTCTATTTTTTATTGATTAACTCATCCGCAGTATTTAACATGCCAGTTATTACCTTCAATACTGTCCTAGTTCTTGTGTTTTGGTAAGAACAGTGTCCTATCAAAGCTGTTCTTTGTATAGCACCCCCCTAATTCCATATCAAGATGGAGACTGGATGGTTAAATCATAATGTTGACAAGAAAGAGGATAACAATCGTCACCAGAATCTGTAAGTCTTCCTTGGAGCACTGATTCCCTGTTGACCTGGAGATCTAACAAGAAGAATGTGCAGAGGTGCTCTGATAATTGATCTCATGAGAAAAAAGATGGCTTCTACTTATTACCACAGAATAAAGCCTCAGTGGAGCTCATTTCCCCTTTAGTGTTTTCCTTAAGCTGGCTATAACAACCATTCCAGAGAGGTTGAGAGAACATTTAGGAGTGCAGAAACTCAGGGAAATGGAAGAACCCCACAGTATTTGGCAGAGGTGAGTTTATGGTCACTGAGATCTGGGGATAAAGTATTCATTTCCTATGCTTAGGATGAGACACACACTAAACATTTAATATGTGAAGATTTGGAGATGCTTGAATTATGTCATTGGACTAGAACGTACAAGAAAGTTCCATCTTTGGAGCTCCAGGCTCTGTATATTTACAATCAGAAAAAGGAATTCATTAAAAAGGAAGCTACTTTAAAGGCTTAATATATGCTAGGGTTTGTGAAAGACAAAAGGTTGGTCTTGCCCCAATAGAGGCTCACAATCTAATGAAGTTAAACAAATAACAAGAGTTACCATAAAACACAGTAAAGTTTATGGCAGAGGCCCTCTAGAGGACACATAGATGAGAATAAATCCAAATTTGTGTGTATTTGTTTATATGTGTGTGTGCGTATGTGTGAATACAGAGAAGAAGATAAGAACACTTCAGCAGTCCTAAGGCTTCTGATAGGAAGCAGTGGCTGAGCTGAAACTTGAAGAAAGCCAAGGAGTTGTTCAAATGAAGAAGAGTGAGTAAGAAGGCCTTCGGAAAAAGCGTTAACATTCACAAAAGCAACGATCTAGGAAAAATCACGGTGAGCTCTGAGAATTGCATGAGAGAGTGGCAGATGTGCAATATTGGATATGTGGGTCTAAAGTTCAGGAAACATATCTGTGCTGGAGATAGAGATTTGAAAGAACTGGAAACTATAGAAAGTACGTGTTCATCAGCAGACAATATGGAAGGACGTGATTGTAGAGACCACAGGAGGAACTTGGAGTACACAACCATTTATAGAATGGATGGGTAAAGAATGAGTCCATAACACATAAAATAACAAAACAATGATACAACAAAATACCTGAGCAGAAGCTTCCGTACAGAAGTAAGGCAAACCTGGAAAGAGTGGTTTCATGAGAGCCAAGGGAGAAAATCTTCAACGAGTAGAAATCGGTAGTTTCTGATGCAAAAGTTTAGTCATAATATAAAGACTGAAACTTTTCCATTGTTTTGCAGTTATCATGTGATTGATACACAGGACATAATGGCTTCCATGTGGGAGTAGAGAAAGAAGTCATGCAGCAATTAGTTGAAGAATGAGCAAGATCTAAAGAAGATGTTGTTAATATTATTCTTTCAGAAAACTGTTCTAGGAAGGAAATTATAATAAAAGATATTGAACATTAATACTAGGTACTTTGATATATTAATTCATTTGATACTCTCAACTCTGGTTGCACTAATATTTTTCAACTACAAAAGAAGATACTGAGGCTCAGAGAGATTATGTAACTTGTCCCTTATCACTCAACTAATAAGTGGCAGAATGAGAATTCAGCCTCAGTATGTTTGAGTTGAACCCATGTTACTAATAATTATGCTACACTGTCTCCCAAATAGAAAAAACAACTAGAGATATAGGCAAGTTAGTGCTTATTTTGAATCTGAAAAATGTTAAAAAACAAAAATATCAGCTAACCAAAATAATATTTACATTTTCATTACATTGATTTCCTTCTCTGTCAGCTGGGTATACCCTCTCCTTCATTCATAGGTAGCTCTTCTGGGGATATGGAGAGTGGAAATCTATCAGCAGTGACTGAATTTATCTTCACCGGATTTCCCCAGCTCCAGGAACGTGGCTTCCTGTACATTTTTCCTTTACTTTTCATCTACACCTTTATTGTGATCGGGAACCTAATGATCTTCTTCGCTGTAAGGTTGGATGCCCGCCTTCACAATCCTATGTATAATTTCATCAGTATCTTCTCATTTCTTGAGATGTGGTATACCACGGCCATCATTCCTAAAATGCTCTCCAATCTGATTAGCAAGCAAAAGACCATCTCTTTCAGTGGCTGCCTCTTGCAGATGTACTTCTTCCATTCACTTGGAAACGCTGAAGGAGTCTTGCTGGCTGTCATGGCTATTGACAGGTATGTTGCCATCTGCAACCCACTCCACTACCCAACGGTAATAACCCCTCGACTATGTGCTCAGCTGTCTGCAGACTCTTGTATCTTTGGTTTCCTCGTCCTTCTACCTGAGATTGTGTGGATATCTACTCTACCTTTTTGTGGCCCCAACCAAATCCATCAGATCTTCTGTGATTTCATGCCTTTATTAAATTTAGCCTGTACGGATGCCTCTGTGATCCTGGTACAAGATGTGATTCATGCTCTTGCCATTCTAATAACAGGTCTGATTATTTCTCTTTCTTATATCAGAATTTTCATTGTTATCCTGGGTATCCCTTCAGTTGAGGGCCGTAAAAAGGCCTTTTCCACCTGCTCTTCTCATATTACTGTCTTCCTGCTGTTTTTCGGCAGTGTGGCCCTCATGTATCTCAGATTCTCTGCTACTTATACACCATTCTGGGACAGAACCATTGCTCTGACATTCTCTGTATTTGCTCCCCTTTTCAATCCCATCATATATAGCCTGAGAAATAAGGATATGAAACATGCTATTAAGAAACTCATTTGCGCTCAAAAGGTGTTTAACGTATCCAGCAGGTAATTTAGTCTGCAGTTCTCTATACAAATGGAACATCTTCACAAAATATTGACTTCAAAGAGACTAGAATTTAAAAGAATTATACAGTTAGTCTAACTTTCTTTCCCATGAACTGGTGAATAAACTAGTAAAGAAAGTCCTCTGAGGATTTAAGAGATGATGAAAATAACAATTCCACTCCTTACTTTCTAGCGTAATGGAATGTTTTCTGTATCTCTAATTTTGTTCATTTTTAATTTACTCTTTTACATAAAAGTGATTATTGTACAAATACTAATAATACTAACAGGTATTACTTTCACTACTCAATGTCTTTCTTTGATATCTAATGTCTTTACCGTACTCTTAGTGTCCTTATATAGTCCATGCAGTATAGTGAAAGTATGTGCTAACTCTCCATGATGCTAAGGTTATTTGTCTAAAGCTTTTCAGTAAGTTACTGGACATGAAGAAGAAACAAGAATTCCTGGCACCCAGACCATATATTTTTTCCTGCTATCTTCTTCTTCTTTCCATTCAGCCTTGCTGATAATTTAAGATACATGTACTGGTGTGATCTGCATGTGATGCCGTCATGAATAGGGCCTACATGGACTAAATTTGGTGCCATGTTAACTACTATAAAGAGCAATAGAGCAGATCACATCCTTACTCGTGGGAACTTACTATCTCATGTAACATGAGTGTATAAGAGTGTTAAGACATAATAAAAGCATATATTTACATCTATAGTCAATCAAACATTAACAATTTAATTCACCACTAAAAAATTGTCTATTTTCCCTTTCACATCAGTGCATACATAATTTGCAAGGTAGTTTTAATGTGATACTTATGTGATTTGATAATCAATATTTTAAAACTCAGAAATATATACTAAAATTTATTCATGTTTCCATATATGACAGTTATCATTTTATTGCATAAAGTTCTTTCTGTTTTTAAAAAAATTGTGCTTCAAGATAAATTTCAAGGAGTGGACTTAAAGGAAAGTGTGCAAATGTGTTTATAGCTCACTCTTGGTAAAAATGATTACTTTTGTAAATAGTTATATAAATAATGCATTAATGTAACACTTTCAATACAACTTCAATAGCACGGCAACTGATGTATAGATTAGGTTAAAAGTCCAGTTATTCTGTAGAGCATATCAGTTCTGTTACTGGCTAGTTGAAATTGCAGTACCATTATAATAAGGGACTTGGGTAAATTGAGTTGTTGGCCCTAGTTCTGCACATCCCGGTAAGAGAATTACAAATCCACAACCTTGCAATGAATGGAATCATGGTGGACAGTGTATACTCTCCTGACCCACAACTTTAATTGGCTCTTTTCTTTATTTTACTGTTGGGATATTGATGGACTTTATCGAAACTGAATATGTGCCTTTGTAGTTGGGTTTGTTCCAGGTAGCTGCTTCCTTTTCTGCATTGAACCCATGTGAGACCATAATTCTGAGAGTCACTGGTTCAGAAAATGAGAGACTTGTGGAGCTGACCTGAACATAACCTGCTTGAAAACTGGTGCTTGGAGTCCAAAACCCAGAGCCCAGAGTCTGAAGTACAGTCTAACTCAATCTGTTGCAGCTAATAGACTCATGAAGATGAAGCTAAGTGATAATTGTTCTAATATCCTTGTGTGAAACAATAAATTTCTGTACTCTACTGTATGGGCTTTGTCTGACACTGAATGATCCTAAGATTGCAAAAATTTGATAACTAGTGCTTATGATTGAATTTTAAGATATTCTTTTGTGTTGTATTTTAGAAGTGTACTCTTGATTATTTTTTAAAAGTAATTCTATCATTTTCAGAAAGATTACCCACATCAAATGTGTAGTTATTTAACCATGCTGCTTGTTTTGCACTTTAAGGAACTTTTACACATTAAAGGGATTTGAGGTCACTTAGAAATAGACCGGGTGCTGAAGACCTGAAATTGGATAGTGGGAGAGGAAAAGATGTAAGGAAGTCATTCTTGGGCAGTTACATTCTCCTTTATACACCACTTTCTTCATCATTTTTGTGGCTTATAGTCATCTTGCACTTGATCTGTGCTTGAAAATAAGTTTATGGCATTAAAAATCTTTTAATGTGAAATAAATGCTAAGTACAAAAGCTCTTCAAACCATGTGGAGACAAGAAATATGCACAACATATTGAAGAATTGTAGAAGATTCTTCTTTTTTGTCTTTGTGGCTTGCCATTTGTACATTAGCAAAATATTTTGGCTTAGTCCAAATATAGCACAAAATTCATATGAATTCTATATTATATTCTCTAAGTAGAAACTGCCGTGTTAGGTAAATTAGTATGTCTTTGTTTGAAACCATAATATCACTTCTTATTGCGTATTTATTTCATTTATTTGGGGTCAGAAAAGTCATTATACTTAAAGAGAAGGACTCCTCCAAAGAAACAAGAAAATTGAGAAAACAGAAGAAAATTGGCAAATGACATAGACAAGCAATTTAAAAGGAGAGAAACTCAAACAGCTAATAATTACATAAAGAAATGCTTAACCTCTTTACTAAGGCTCAGTGTTAGAGGGGATACAGAGACAAAGAAACACACATGCCCAGTTGATGAGAATCTAAACTGAAGTAGCCATTCTAGTGAAAAACCTGGTAGAAATTAAATTAAATTCAAGTGTATCCTCTGTCTTAGTAATCATGGGAATATTTCCAGAAGACATATTTTCGCATATGTTTATAAATTGGCATGCATGAAGACATTTGGGTGTTGGGTCGTTGGAAGCAATCTGTGGCCTATTTTGGGGAAAGTAGGTACTTAACATATGATGAGTGAATATTTCAAAGGATCATACAAGTGTTAGATGCTATGAACTTAATGAACACAGAGACACAAATGATTGCTAAAAATTAATGCTGGGTGAAAAAAGTCAGCAATACAAGGAAATCAATTCAATAGAATTTAAGTAAACTAAAAGTAAACGTACACGAAAAACAAATGCATGTTTTAGGAGAATTCATACAAAGAGAAAATATCTTTCAAACAAATTAAAATAGTATACAGAGGGAAAAACAAGAGCGAGAGGAAAATAAATAAAAAACAAATTTCAATGTAAATTTAGATGTAAATATGTATTTTTTTTTTTTTTTTTTACAAAAAGAGATCACATGTGATCAGTGCTTGGAAATTTTGAGTTAACAATACATTTTTTAATGTCTCTCCAAGTCACAGCATGGGTATGTATTATTTCCACATAAAATAACTGCTTCATAATATTCTGTATTAGGGTCATATCTTACGTTATTAATTTAATCCCTACTGGTGCAAATTTAATTTTATTGCAATTACTTCTAATTATAAACAAGGCCACAGTGAAAATCCTTATACGTTTGCATGCTGCAATATTGTTGTAAGATCAGTTTCTAGAGATATAGCTACAGTATCCAATAGTATTCGAGATTTAAAAATTGAATAGATAATATCAAATTAGCATTCCAAATATCATAAAAATGTACACGCCCAGCAACGTTGAGAGTTTATATTTCAATACATCATCCCACATAGTGTATATATCACTGCTTGTAATCTTTGCCAATCTAATTAGGCAAAACAAGACAAATTTAAATATACATGTATTTGAAAATTACCAGAGTAGAATAATCTTGTATACATTTAATAGCCAGTAGTAGCTCTTTTTCCTTGTTGTTTTTAACTGCTTAATTATTCTGTTTCCAATTTTTCTATTGAACCCTTTGTTTTATAAATCTTACTTCATTAAAAAATAACTACATATTTCATTCTTGTTATAATGTTTCAAGGTGCAAAAAAAATTAAAATGTGTACATGGCATATTATAATGTATGAAAATATTGGACTTTTTCAATAAATCTAAAATGGCTGCAACTATGTCAGTTTCTTAGACATAACTTTATGTTATGTACTACTTAAAAGTAACCATTATCTGAGTTTGGAATGGATGATATAGAATTAAATGTAATTGTGGGTTTTCAACTAAATGTGTTATTATGTAAATAACCACTGTGTTTTATAGAGTCTCATAAAACAAATAGAATACTTAAAATTATGCAAATCTTTAAATTCCAATTTAATTTTTGCAGTCATATTTTAATATTGGTGAGAAGGGATATAGCAGATATTGTTGGCTCAGCTGTCTAATCCAAAACCCATACCCAAACTCATTATTCTTTATCCACTGCTGTTAAGGGGTTCTCCCCACTGAGATATTGGCAAAAATCTGCTAGAATTTCTGAGAGAGCTTCTGCTGATTGACTCCCAATCAGACAAGTTTGTGCCTTGAATGAATAAATTATACCTGGTACTTAGAGATTCATTTTGCAACCATAAGGAAAATCCAAGAAAATGATTTGTCAGTTTGGGATCAAATAAGCTAAGAGCATTACTAACTGATACAAGTATAAAGTATAGTTTAATTACAGAGTTAGAATCAATAAAAAATCATCTTTTGAAGAACAATGTTAGCATAAGTTATCAATGTGAACACATGATTTTTAGTGAAATATATGTCTAGCTGTCAATTCCCATGTGAAATATACTCAAAGGAAAAAAAATGTAATTTATTTTCTTAAAATTCAGTTTTGGATTTCTAATAGCTTTTTTCAATAAAGAAATCAGAACTTTTCGAAGGAGAGCTTATTCTATATCATGGGGAAGGAGACAGTCAAAGAGAGAAAGTCTTGTGGCCTCAGGCAAGGTTGCTTTCAATAGATTCTGGAGTGAAATATAAAAAGATAAATTAAAATTTGAAAAATACACATATTATCAATTAAAAATAAGCTTATAAAATCTTATGTCCATAATGATACTCAAAAATACAGCAATTCAATTTAAATGTTTTTCTCATCAAATAATTAATGTAGGTTATTTGAAATTATTCAGAAAAAATATAACTCTATAGAAGAATTATATGAAGATTTAAAATATAAGCAAAATCTATCAAAGTACATTTACACTCAGGAATAAAACAAACAAACAAATAAATAAATAAACAAATGATCAGCACTATGGATAGACCTTGAGAAATTCTATTATATCAAATGGCCATATGCTTATACTTATTATATATATTATGCTTATACTTATTATTGATATGTTAAAGAGTATTAAAGTAGATTATAAAAAACACGTAGAACTGTGTTAACGTTTGTCACTCCCAGAAGTAAATAGCCCTTCTGACAGATCATAATAATCCATGTTATTATCTTTATAATCTATAGGATAAATTCATGTCAAGTTTCATCCAGAGACACAGCTCAAACAAAGTTAGAAATTGCAGTTAAAGGACAGTAAGGCCCACAAGAGTCCCTGAATTTACCTACTTTCATAAGACCACTACAGATATCTTCCAAATTACTAACCACCCAAAACTTCATCATTTTTATATCTAACACCAACCAGCTTCAGTCTTGAGCCCTGGAAAGCTGAGTTTGCAATTAAAACTTCAGAAAAAGTGAGAGACTTCTCTGATATCACCATTCTTCTAACAAAAGAAAATAGTTAATGAGTTTCGTCCATGGGACAGAGAAGAGATTTTCCTGAAACATACTCTGTAACACAGAGCACAGAGCTAAAGAAATAGTACCAGTCCGGGAACCATTTTTCTGCCAAAAAAGATTCTCCCAATAACAGAAACCAGGACATAAAAGCATAGTAGTGGCTCTGATTCCAGGCTTCTAGAGTTGAAATCTGGTTCTAATGTTTATTACTTGTGTGACTCTCAACAGGCTACTTAACCTCTCAATGCCACAGTGTTATCATCTGTAAAATTAGTATAACCCATAGTTCTTTTCAAGATTAAATCAATTCATACAGTTAATACACTTCCTGGCTCATAGTAAGTGCTCAATAAATGTTGTCTTTTATTATTAAGGTCATCTATACATAACAACCTACTCACGCAGTTTTCTTTCAGTAAACATAGAATGTTTTTCTAAGGTATTAGTAACCACTAGTCTTTGATCTTCATTTCTCTTATCCATATCATCCCTGGGCTGCCAAACTCTCTTCGTTAACATTGCATTGCTGTCTCTACAAGACTAATGGCATCCTTTTCTTCCCAAGTCTGACAATTCATAGAAATCCTCTAATTTACCCTTCTCCCTGCTGCCCTCCAACCCACGCACACAAAGAAAACTAACAAGAAGAGAAGAATGTAGGAAGAATTCTACTCCAGGACATACTTGTGTATTGTTCTTCTTAAAATAATATATGTTATTAGTTAAAAGTGAATACATAAAATACTGTAGGATCTTGGCTTTGTGAATTCAACATTAGAAACCTCTTATTACTGGTAAAAGACAATAGAGAGAGATCTGGGGAAGTAAACAGTAGACTTGGTGTCTAAAATAAAAGGTAAGCTGTCAGATTCTGACTTCATAAGACAGTGAGAGTCACTTCAGAGACAACTTTGTAGAGAATACAAAGAGAGTATATTCCCTGCCGGCACATCAGGGAGGCCTCCCACTTTTCCTTCTTCCGAGCCTTATCTATATGAGAGCGAGTTCTCTGGGAATCGAGCAGATCTGGGACTGAATCTTCAGTTCACCATTTCCAGACCAAGAACCTTAAGAAGTTATGTTCTTTTAGACTTAGTTATACCTGACAAACCCTTTTCTAAATTCATGAGGGAAAATTAATTGCCCTCTGCAAGCACTTTGTTCTTGTATCTGTTAGGGAGCTTATTATTTTGTGATGTGTTCATTTGTACCCATTTCTATGTTAAACTGTGATTTTCTGAACGAAAGGAATCACATTACATTAACCGTTTTTACTCTCAGAAGTTTTAGTGAATAAATGAAAGACAGTGGAAACAATCTTGATAGAGTACCATACAAAGCTGTTAATTTGCTTTAACCTTTGGGAGACTACCCTGCCTGTCATTTCTCTTCCTGAAAAGGCCTCTGACCTCTATGTTCAAAAAAAGACAAAACAGGGGCAAAAAATCAATGTTATTAGCTGAAACACTGCCTCTAAATTTCAATATGGGACTAGTAGGTGGAACATTAAAAAGGCCAGTTGGTTTTCCTAAATTCAGCTGAATTACCTAGAAATAAGTAAGCAGGATATAAGCCCAGATCCCTCTTTACATTGTTCCACAAATCTCCTCCCCTCTACTGTATCAATGTCCTTCAAATCTGAGTTTTGGATATTCAGCATTTTGATTCATTTAAAGCCAATCTAACCAGAAGTGCCACAGAAAAGTAAATAGGAAGAAAAACATTTATTCCAATGCCTCGAGCTTCTAGGCTATCTCATTTGTGCTGGATTGGAATTCCCTGGATTTTGCACTTCCCTAATTACCAGCCTGTACTATTTTTCCTAATTGGACCATCATGAGAATGATTGTTTTCCTACTTATCTTAATTCACCTGTGTAGAATTCCCAAAAGAATCTATCTTCCCATGCTAGACATGCTCAGGGAAAAATGCACACATACACACATGTTGTACAGGGAGAGAGCTCTGCAGGGACAGTCAGATTTATATATCACTGACTCATGAAGGAAATGCAGTTTAGATGGACGACTCAGGGTAGAAGCATAGCGGAAGGACAAAAGACAACTGTCTTAGTAGCTCTGTATAGTTGACCACATCAGGGTAGTGAGAGAGAGACTTTTCACTCATGCTGATTCCAACTCTGGAACCCAACAGCAGCAAAGTCAGTGAATTAGCTAATTTTGGGAAATGGGAGGTAGACAGAGAAAGAACAACATACCCATAGAACAAAAGATAGCCCTAGAGTGCATGTAAATATTGTGAGCAACTGTTGGGAAGGTTGAGCAAGGAGGAATTAGGAAATATTGTTATAGGGAAAGTTAGTACAAAGTGTAAAGGTTTCAATCACTGAATTTCTCAGGAAATGGGTGAGCTTCAAATGGGGCCAAAGCTCGAGGGATTGTTTTAAAATCACAAATGAGCATTGTGACTGTTTTCTGAAATGTTTCTGGAATCAGTATTTCAGGAATCAAATAAGATTTCCAATTAGCTGTTGGGCATTAACATCATTGACATTTGACTAGACTTCTTATCACTGAGTTTGTATAAAAACAGAGGAGTGTGGGATGGGTAAAGTCTAATAGTTTTTCTTTTTGGTTCAGATCTTCCTTATCCTTTCTTTAGCTTGACCATATCTCTTCAGGAGATAAGGGAATTAGGCATGGGTCTGCTCAGAAGGCATCTTCTTGAAATAGTATCCTGGTTCAGTTCATAGAAGTCTGTCCTGAGAGTCATAGTTAGCAAATGTGGTGACTACTATTGGGGATATCGAGACTTATGGGAAAGACCAGATATGTATATGAAAAATCAAGAAAACTTAAAAAGAAAAATACATCTATCTATATAACTATAGCCAGATAGAAAGATATAGATATATCACAGGGAATAGAAATAGAATGATTAGAGATATGTGGGCTTAGCTTGTTAGAACTAGAAAAGATGCATGTAGGATTTGGTTAGCTTAAAAAGGAGGCACAGATTGGAAGGGAGATGCGGATTTTCAGGTAGGAAAGATTCCCTTTAGGAATATTCACAGATCGGAAAATGAAAGTGATATGTTTGGAATAACAACAGGTTTGCTAAACTGGATTGGTAATTAACAATTTGCCATAGCAACAGGAGATAAGATGGCTTGTTTTCTACAGACATAGCAAAAAAGTAATTTCAGTACTGTATTAAAGGGAGATGACATAGTTAAGAGTTTGATGGGGTTTAGCCACATAATCAATGAACAAATACATCTATAGTTAATATAAATTAGAAACTATTAATAAAGTGACCTTTCCTAAGGCATGCATAAAGCAAGATTATTAATCAATGACAGACAATAGAGTTTATTATTTCCTATTTCAGTGATTAGGAAAAAGTTATCCTAGAGGATTTGTGATTGTTTCCTTTTTAAAGAAGGAATAAATTTGAAGGAATAGAATGATAAGAATGTAAAACTTAAGTATAGAAGGGAAGTCACATGGGCAATCTGGTGCTCTGGCAAGATTAACCCTGAGAGAATGAGGTTATGTGAAAAAAGACTGGAAGCAGAGACATTTGAAAATCCGTTACAATAGTGTTAAACATTATGACCAGGCATCACATTAGGGTGAAGACAACAGAAATAAAAGATATAGTGATTTAGCAAGAAAAAATAAGTGAAGCAGGCCTTGATGATTCATTGGGTTTGAGAAATGAGGGGACAATATATATAAAAATGAGTAAAGTTGGTATCTAAAGGAACAAAAATGAGAAAGTCAGTAAGGAAAACTAGTTGAGGGCTGGGCGTAAGGATGGTGTATTAGCTTGCTAAGGTTGCCATAACAAAGTATCATAGACTAAGTGGCTTAAACAGTAGGTATTTACTCTCTTGTGATAGTTTTTCTCCTCTGAATATTCTCTGAATCATGGTTTATATGTATGTATGTATGTATATCTATATCTATATCTATATCTATATCTATATAGAGAGAGAGAGAGAGAGGATTTAGAGGCAGAAAGGAGAGGAAGAGAGTGGAATTCACAAATGATGGTTTGTCTTTGTCATCAAAATATTCAATTAAATCATATGCCAAGAATCAGATGAGGAACTGGAAACTTGAGGAAAGAATTTTGAAACAGTTGTAGGCAGATCATTAGGGAATCAATAAGACTTGAATATGGGAAAGAACATGACCTTGCTACTCCTTCAATGCCTTGTTTAGTTCAATGCGTGTTTAAATGTAATGATTTTAAAATGTGGTCTCCTAACCAGCAGGATCAGCATCATCTGGAAATTTGCTGGACATGCAAATTCTTTGTCCCTATCCCAGACCCAATGAATTAGAAACTCTCAGGATGGGGACCAGCAATCTGAGATTTAACGAGCCCTCCAAATGATTCTGATGCATCCTAAAATTTGAGAATCACTGGTCTAAAATATTGACTGTGCTTTCCGACTGGTTTTCTTCCATACTACATCAGTTGTAAACATCTATGGAATATGGACTATTTCCTTCATCCTTTGTCTTTCTCTACATCTGCAATACAGGGATCTATCCAGAGGCTGACATTTGGTAAGTGTATTTATTCTGTGACCGATATTAGACATCTCCTAGAAGGCCTGAGTGCACTGAGAGTTGAACTCCTCAATTCCCACCTTGAGATGGAGAGCCTCAATCAAACTGCTACTCAGGAGTTTATCTTCTCTGCTTTCCCTTATTCTTGGGGAGACTCTGTCATGTGTTTTGTTCCACTTCTCTTCATATATACTTTCATTATTATTGGAAACCTGGTCATCATCTCAGTGGTCCAGCTGAATGCTCACCTCCACACTCCCATGTACTTTTTTATCAATGCCCTTTCTTTCCTGGAGATTTGGTATACCACAGCCACCATACCAAAGATGCTCTCTAGCCTGCTTAGTGAGAAGAAAAGCATTTCCTTAAATGGTTGTCTCCTGCAGATGTATTTCTTCCATGCCACAGGCATCAGTGAGGTTTGTCTCTTGACAGCTATGGCCTTTGACCGTTACCTGGCCATCTGTAGCCCTCTTCATTATCCCACTATCATGACCTCCCAGCTATGTGCCCAACTGACTTTAAGTTGCTGTGTCTGTGGCTTTATCACACCCCTCCCTGAGATTGCCTGGATCTCCACACTACCGTTTTGTGGCTCGAATCACCTTGAGCACATCTTTTGTGACTTCCTCCCAGTGCTACGCCTGGCTTGCACAGACACACAAACCATCATCATGATTCAGGTAGTGGATGTTGTCCACGCAGTGGAGATTGTTACAGCTGTGATGCTCATTTTCATGTCCTACATTGGTATCGTGGCTGTAATTCTACGTATTCGTTCAGCTGAAGGCCGCCGCAAGGCCTTTTCCACATGCGTCTCCCACCTCACTGTCTTTTTGCTCTTCTTTGGCAGTGTGGCTCTCATGTACCTACGCTTCTCTGCCACCTACTCCTTATTCTGGGATACAGCCATTGCTCTGGCTTTTGCAGTTTTGTCCCCCTTCTTCAACCCCATTATCTACAGTCTGAGGAATAAAGAGATAAAGGAAGCTATAAAAAAGCACATGGGTCAAGCTAAAATCTTTTTTCATCAGTCCAGGGACCCCAAGTAAAATCTAATAGTCAGGAGTCTGTATAGTTGTTGGTTCCTTTTATCCTTAACTCTCTGTAATCTTTCTTTTCTCATCACCTTTTTACTGAAACTGGGCTCTCAAAAGTCATCAATAAATAAAATTCACTAATAACTGAATTCAATAGTTTCTTTCAGTCCTTATCCAATTTTATGTATTTTTGGATCTGACTTTGTTAATTATACTTTCTGCCACTCGATTTATTCATGATAAATTCATTTTGTGGAGATGATCTGGGTAAATATTAACTTTAATTTTAACACCCTTGAAACATTTGTTTTGTAAGATATGGTATTTGAAAAATCTTCTTCATAAGAATCAGTTCTCTGAGGCCGGCCCTGTAGTGCAGCAAAGTGCGCACGTTCCACTTCGGCAGCCCGGGGTTCGCAGGTTCGAATCCCAGGTGCAGATATGGCACCACTTGGCAAGCCATGCTGTGGCAGGCGTCCCACATATAAAATAGAGGAAGATGGGCACAGATGTTAGCTCAGGGCCAGTCTTCCTCAGCAAAAAGAGAAGGACTGGCAGAAGTTAGCTCTGGGCTAATATTCTCAAAAAAAAAAAAGCATAAGTTGTCACCACGGTACTGCCAATGGATATAGTCGAAGAATAATTTCTAAACCGAGTATTCATGTATTGATCAATAGCAGTCTAGACATATTTTAGCAGATTCTATCACGAAGTCTTTTCACCATTTGTACCTCGGCAATACTACACAATGTTAATTTGATATCTGGGTGGATAACAGGTGTGAAGACCATCTTCGTGTGCTTGCATCCAACTGTAGAGAGCCTATGTGTGTCAAGTTAGTAGAGGCCATTTTGTCAAACACCAAATCAACTTAATCAATATTGATGACAGCAAGAAGCTAGGAGCATGTGTAGGCTTCTTCAAAACTGAGAGAAGAAAAATTGACATAAAGTGGTTGGTTGAAGTTGTGTGATAGTTAAGGACTATGGCAGAGAATCTCAGGTTAAGGAGGTTATTGAAGAATACTTTAAATTCCAAAAATGAATGTAAAAAAATTGACTTTAAAGAGAAAACCAATATAACTAATGTATTTATTAACTAATCAGTATTTTTTCATGATAAATCAAAAAACATAATCTTTGTTTTCTCTGTAATCAAATGTATGGTATTTATTAGTTAAGCAATAAATATCCGTTGAATGAATAAACTGATACCACCATGCTGCATTCTGATTGTTCCAGACAGTTGATCAACTGTAGTGGACAACAGCTCTTCCCTTTCCATCTTTTCTCTCTCTTCTTTCAGAATGCAGGACTCTGTTTTTCATCCTATTTTGTTTGAGGGCTCTTTCTCCTGCTGATGCTTCTTCTAATACATGCTTCATAAAGGGTGATTTTCTCTAGGACTCGGTCCTCAGCTGGGATGGGATAAAGCTTATTACTATGCAAATGTTAGTAGATTTTCACCCTTCCCTAGCCACCTACCTGAATCCTATAGTTGTCAGCCTCATTTTCCCATTCTTGTCACATAGCCACTACCTCATCCTGATCCCTAAATCTTAGGATACGTAAAAGTCAGATGGAAAGACAGAAGTGAAGGGAAAGTTCTTATAGAAGAGGCTAATGCTATCTAATAAAGAGCTCTGACAGAGAAGAGAAGGAAAATGAGAGAAAAGCTATAGGTTGAGGGTGGAGAGGTCTTGGTAAAAGAAAGTCTTTGGAGAATACCTGGTGTAAAAAATAAAAGAAGAGAGAAAAAGGGACACAAGAAGTGTTGCTGGGTTTAAGTAGTATATCTATTCTCAATGTATTTCAAAAGAAATGAGAAATGAAATTAGCTTATTGATAGATTGACCAATTAATTATGTTAATTGTACTTTTCTAAGTGAAATATTGTTACAGAATTGATACACATAAATCTCCAGTATATGAAAGTGTTGCACAATTTTCTTATCTGTTCTTTTTTAATTTTAATTATATAGCCCTTTCCTATATATTATCAGTGTCTCCCAAAATTAATACAGCTTAATTTATCTCACAGTATGTATGCACGAACATTCTAAAACTTCATTGCAGGCTGAACGCTTTAAAATGTTCGTCATTATACACCTAGGAAATTATATATTTCTTTGGTATTTTACTCTTAAGCTCAAAGTTTCTTCTTGAACCACTAGTCTAACCTATTCATTTATACATATTCAAAGCCTGATACCACTAACACTTTCACCACGTTTCCTCTATAATACAAAAATTCTCATTATGGTTACCTGATTATAACATTCCCATCAACCATAGGGACTTTAAACTAACCCTGTCTTGGGCATTACAAAGAACTTGCTCTATACACAAGAGCAACCTGGGAAGGGTAGAAAAGGTATATATGGTATAATTATAAATAAAGATTAATTGGTTAATCATTCATTACATGCCTACTCTATCCTAATTGCTGTTCTAGGCATTACATATAAAACTATAGCAAAACAACCCCCAAAATCTTTGCACTCATGAAATCTGAATATGAGTGAATGGTAGCCAGTAACCTAAATAAAATACAATTGTATGTTCAATGGTAAGAAGTGATGGTATGGAGAAAAAATAGTAAATAGGTCAGGGAATAGGGAGTTTTGGGGCTGGCATATGATTAATTTTAAATAGGCAAATCAGGAATGGCCTCTCTCAGCAGTTGGTATTTGAGTAATGACTAAAAGAAGTGCAGGAAAAGAAACGCTAGGCATGTAGATGTTTCAAGGAAGAATGTTCTAGGAAGAGGGAATAGAAGTGCAAAGGCTCTGAGGTAGGGGCATTCCAGTGTCATGTGGATAGAGTGACTGAGGTGAGTGTGGAGAAATAGATGATGAAGTTGGAAAAATCATTGTGGGGGAAGAATTATGTAAAAACTAAATTACCGCTGTAAAGGTTTTTGACTTTCACTTGGAGCAAAGTGAGAATCCATTGGAGGGTTTTTGGCAGATATTATTTAATTATTTTATGGCATTATTTAATTTACTTTTTAGTAGGATTTTTCTCATGGTGCTGAGGACAGACTGAAATGGGGCAAGGGCAGAAGTAAAGAAGCTCGGAGGCTATCGCAAGAATCTGGGCAAGGGTTGATGGCTTGGACCAGGGTAGCAGTGTGAATGTTTTAAGAAGTAGTTGGATGCTGTATACATTGTGAAGGTGTCACTGAAGGACGTTGCTGACTGGCTGGATGTGGATTGTGAGAGAGAGGAGACAAGACTGACTCCAAGAAATTTGGCCTGAAGAATTGGAAGGAGATGGTTCCATTAACTGGGATAAGGCATTTGTTTCATATATGTATTTGTTTATTTCCTACCTTATTCTAAAATGTATTGGAGATCAAGTTGTCAAGTATGCTCTCTTACTCCAATTATATCTTTCTCTTTCTACATGTTATTTGCTTGGACTACATAGGATGTGCCCACTCAGAAGAAGTGAATTTGTTGCATTCATCTCCAGAAAAAACGGAGATGACAAATTTTTCCTCTGTTTTTAGAATTCAGGTCAAAGTTGCCATATAGTTGTGAATCAAACTTGCTCAGCCATATGCTATTTATCTGTCTACTTTTAATAAAATTCACTCCCACCCATATCTACTAGCACTTAGTGCAAAACATCGGGTTAAAATGGAGTATACAAAGTGATTGGAGAAGCAGATATGATATTGCAATATTAGCCATGACACAGAAAGTGCAAAATTTATTTCCATGGGAGTACCATGAAGAGAAAAATTTAATCTAAGTAGAATCATTCACAAAGAGGTAGTATTTGAGCTTAACTCTGATTTATTCTTTTTCTGAGCAAGAGAGGGGGTGATATGAAGGGAAGGTGAAGGATATTAATTCTTTCTAGGCAGAAAAGAAATATAAAGAGAAAAAATTCTGCTAATTATAAAAGTGTGTTCTTAGGTAACAGGCAGTTGACTACATAAGCTGAATCTCATAGTGTGGCTGGCCAGGAGGAGCATAGCAATTTGTCTGTTTGGAACATTGGCTGTTTTTTAGGGATCCCTCTCATTCGAGCTTTAAGCAGAGCACATGGAACATAGCGGGCTCTCACCAAATATGTGAATGAATGAATGAAAAATATAATAAATGAATGATTTGAATATCCAATTAAATCTCTAAACTCACTGTCCAGGAGTCTCATTTCTTCTTTTTTTTTAAGATTGACACCTGAGCTAACATCTGTTGCCAATCTTTTTTCTTTTCTTCTTCTTCCCGAAACATGTCACAGATAATCCACTCAAATTTCTATGACTGGCATATACTTAGATGCTAAATAGGACTTTCATTGATATCCTGGGAATTCAGTCCCTTAAATAAAAGAATTAAATTTCATAGTTCAGTCTGAATGGCTATTAAGGAAAATAATGTTTAGTCCAGGCACTTTGCTCCTACTTTCCTTTATTCTAATGAAAAATAATATTTTTTAGCCCAGCTATTTTTACCCTGAGTTGGGCCATGTCACCAAATATGCTGTTTTTATAAGGTTTGTAAGGATTTAGGCTTACATGGCTTCCTTCAGGGTCACTACACAGAGATAATTATTAGTGGATGGGGACATCAAGCAATTTTATCTGAGATCTTCTAATGATACATTGCAAATCATTCTTTAAAAGATAAGCACATATTTCTGAGAAAGTATCTCATGTCATATCTTTGCTCTTTACATTCTGATTTTCAAAATTAATGATTCAAAGTGAAATGTATGACTTGAAGTAGTTGAAATATATGCAGTTGGCATTATTTATGTCAATTAACTATAGTGATTCTTTTACTCTGTAAGTTTAAATACAAAGTGTTTTTAAATGACCCATCTAATTCATGTCAAATAATAATTCTCTGGAGTAGGTAGATTAGTCCTTACTATCCCCATAATGTACTTAATAAAATTTAAGCAAACTTCCAGTGATCATCTGACAATTAAATGGTGGAAGAAAGCTTTCAAATTAGATGGTTCAGTTTCAAATACAGAATACTTTCCATTATCTCAAGCTTTCAATCACATGGTTCATTGTATAAAGGAAATATTGTGGGTTTGGTTTTTCTTATTCAATGCAGTAATGCCAAATAAATAAAACAGAAAAATAATAAAATAAATAAAGGAGAATGAGAACTGATAAAGGTAGGGAAAAAAAGGACTGCAAACTTGAAAAACATATAAATTTCCAAATACAGTTTAGGGACAAATGACTTTAGAGGACCTGAAGTAGTAAGAGTTAGAGTGGAAACAGCTAATTGCAGAAAGTTGTTTTTTTTTTTTTTTAAATGATGTTGTGTAATATTCTGACGCATTTGGAAGTCAAACTTGGAGACATTTTTAAATGAGAACTAATTCTGGAGAAACAAGAAATAAAATTTTAAAAATAATAAAATAATGATGATTTCTATTCCATAGAGAAGAAATTAGTTTTACATTAAAGTTAACCTAGTTTTCCTTGTTGGTAAATGAGCTGAGAAAGTTGGACTCCAAAAAATCTACGGGAAACGTCATGTGAATGTTAGTGATACAATTTGGAGAGACTTCAGAAGTTTCAGATATAAAGCATCTCTTAGAGTTTCTGAGTTCGAGAAAAGAAGATCTGATAACTGAGCAGAGGCTGAGGCAAGCTGGGTAGTGCTGATTAAAGTAATGTGTGAAGTACAGATCTGCCCAGAGCTGATAACCATGACCAAGTGCAACAGCCCTCCAAATTACTCCCACCCTTGTAAAACTGAATACAAGACTTCTCTTTAATGAAGCTGGTTGTGAGCAACTCTAGCTTCCTCTGTAACCTCTCAGCACTCATTTAGGTACAGTGCAACATGCGGTTTTATAGATTGTACATGATTCTATACCTCCATGCTATCTCTCATGCATTCTTTACCTGAGTCTTCTCTTATTATGGTCTTTATGTGATCAGAGCCAATAATAATTCTTGGGAAACAATAAAAGTGGCAAGAAGGTCAGTGGTCCAAGTGTTAAGCCACCAGAGTTTAAGATTTTCTCATCATGTCCTCCTATCAATCCCAAGAGCACCCTAATACTCACAGTAACAATGGTAAACAATGCTCAGGGACTGGAGAAACCATGTCAATCTAAAGGGCCTGAGAAGATAGGATGGGACTGAATTTAACGTCAGCAGCTGCCAGAGGAACAGCTTGAGTGCTGTTAGAGAAACTTTTACCGTGAGTATCTTGGCTGCAATGACTGAAAACTCAAAGAACTCTTGTTTTAATGTGTAAAACCTCTTCTCTGACTGTCTCCTGTGCACTTCCACATTGCTACCTGCTCTAAAGGCTATTGTTCTTATCCACTTTTATTTTATTTCGTGATGACCAATCCTGCTGGTTGGGCCCTATTCTTTGGAGACAAGGTTATCACATAGTTGGCACTCTTGGTGAGAGGATCCTGAAAAAGGACAACCAGAAATGTTGATGAACTAAAAGAAGGTTGACTAAAACAGATGAGGAGCAGAGTGTCTTGATGGTCACACTGGCATGGATTTCACGCTTTGTTTAAATACTTATAAACCAAACAACCATGGGATGAGACCACCTCTCAGAGACTGTTTTCTCATATAAAAATGGGGATGATAATACTTGCTTCACAGAATTGTCTAAAGATTAGACATTAATGTATATTAATCATGTCAATATATGAACTAAGATATGGTAGATTCTAATCAATAGTGGTTCTTATCTCTTAGATAAAGATTAAATAATGTCACCTCCCCATCCCAACTCCAGATAGAGGTTCCTCTGTTCATGTGCTATAATGCACTGTCTAAGATTTGTGTTCCTTTCTTTAGTACCCAAATTTGGTTTGAATATAATGAACCTATGTGGAAAAGCGAAGTAATATTAGACTTTCAAGAGGGGAATTTAAATGTCTCTCAGTTTCTTTGGGTGAGATGATCCAGGAACAGGGAAAACCAGAAATGTAGAACCACTATCTACTCTAGTAGACCATGAAAGCTAGATCATTTAAACTGGATTTATACTGAAATGAAATTTGGCATGGATAGCCCCACAGGCTTGTAGGAGGGTTGGAACTATCCCACTACTTTCTTTTTGTTTGTTTGTTGCATTCTTGTAAAGTTGCCAAAAAAGCACATGCTTTTGGAGAAAAATTTCTGCCTCCTTTTCTCTCCACTAAAAATAATATATAAAATAGGATGACTTTTATCTCACATTTTAGAAGTCTGTCCCATTTTCAAATATTTTGTGACTTCGTTAGTTTTTCAAGTAAGGTATCCTAAGTTTTGTTTCATCAAATACAAATAAATACACATATATCCTAATTCTTTTGTTCCTTCCATTTAAATGATTAGGGTACAGCTAAATAAGACTTTTTAAACTGTAATCTGTGAGACCAAGACTAAAATTTTCTTCCTACTTTGACAAAGACTCTACAGCAAGAATTAGGATATTTTGTTGACTTAAAGACTGTTAAACATTTGCAGTTGGGTTTTAATGAAGTTGTTGAGTTATTTTTCCTAGAGATAGGTTGGAACAAGGACTCCTGAGTTCTTGTAATTCTCTACAAAGACAGAAGAATGAACAACCCAGAATTCTTTCCTGATTTATATTTCTCAGACACAAAATCTAAAATGAATTAAAGAAAAAAAACACAGTCCTAACACAGCCACTTTCTCTTACATCTATAAGTATGTTTTTCCTTTGTGATTTTTGATCTAAAAACCTTGCTTTCTTTTTTTATTCTGAAGTCTTATTAAGAAAGTTTGAGAGCCATATAGTTACCCAAACTGCTGAGTCACCCAGCAACTGTGAAAGTTAGCGGCTGCCTCTGCTGAATCTGTCTCCTGAAGATAATGTTGATTGTAGCTGGCGGGATTCTGGGCCCAAGTAAGAGAACTTTTTTTTTGGTCTCTGCCGCGTATGCAACATTTCTGTCATCTCTATCTGAGTTAGACTAGACAATTCCATGTGAATTGTTTCTCTTTCTTTCTGTCTGTCTCTTTTGGATACATTTTATCTTGCCACGCTCTTGACTTTTAGGAAAAGCAGAACACTTTCCAAAGGAAACTGTGAGTACAGAATTCCTTACAGTGTAATTTGTCACTAATATAGTTAGGAAGTCTCTCTCCTTTGAACTTTCTTTACTGTCTTTGACAGGATAATTAAGAATTGTTTTTTGGCTTTTAAGAAATAGAGAAGTTCAATTTAATTCTTTTTTTTTTAATGTCTAGTCTTCTAAAAGCTGACCTTAAGCTTTAGCTATATAGCACCAAACCTCCGCAATGATCTGTTTATGAGGGTTCCATGCAGAGAATAACGAGGTAACTTGGAGCAAAATAATACACAATTAAGATTTGAATCTTCATAGGATGATTTAATTCTACAGCCAAACTAGTAAAGGCCATCCACAGAGTAGGGATTACACTTAGGAAAAAGGAAACTAAAATTTAAACTTTGTATTGAATGTTCTGGCTGAGGTAAGCTAGAGGAAAATATACCTAAATCCAGACGAATGAAGGTGGATCCTACAGAGATTTTGTAAGATATTGTCACAAACAGTTTGGATCTCACTATAAGGGAAGAGATATTTTATGCAGTTTGACAGTACTAGCTTTATATTGCACAAGCCAATTATTGAGATGCTAATAATTTAAAATTTGTAATACTTGTGTAGAAGATGTACTGAACTTTTGACTTGTAGTGTTTGTGAATAAAGCAAATAAAAGAGTAAATGATATATGAGACATACTTTTAAGTAATAAGAAAATATTTCCAAACTTTTTTGTATATCACTCATCAAGTTAATTGCAAGTCATTTTTAATTATTCATTAAATTACGTTCAGAATGATCAGTACTTGTCAACACCCTTTTTAACCTTTGAAAACAATAAAATTGCATTTATGTTATCCATCTAAAACTCTGTGATTTTGCTACTTTAAACTTCTCTTCCATCATTAGTCCAATTTCATTCTATTTGTAGAACTGAATCAATGTTGGCATAAGTTTATGTGAAAAGTTGGAAGTGTTCTGAATGATCAAGATATTTTAGCCTAGATGGTAGCTGTGTATGGTTAAAATTATATAAATGTATCACAATCCTTTTAACAGAATTTACAGGCTTAAAGATATCTTAACATAAGTCCAATATGAATAAATGCCTTGGGACATATAAAAGGGACAACAAATTAGAGATTTGAGAACCAGCAATAGACAGAAGCTTTTTAATTTGCAGGCTATGGCGAGTGGTGGGCCAAAGGTGCTGGAAACAGCAGAGGAGATCCAGGAGAGGCGTCGCGAGGTGTTAAATCGGTACCAGAGGTTCAAGGAGCTGGTTGCTGAGAGGGGTCAGAAGCTTGAAGAGTCTTATCACTACCAGGTTTTCAGACGAGATGCAGATGACCTGGAGAAATGGATCATGGAGAAACTTAAGATTGCAGAGGATAAGAGCTATGAAGACCCAACTAACATACAGGTCACTCAGTTCCATTGACTTCCCCAGAGCAGACCCTAAGATCTCTAGGGAGGGAAACACCCTTTTAATATAAGAGTACATCTGGTTAATTGTAGGGGGATGACGTAATAGAAAGATTAGACTGTATGTTAAGGACAGTAATTCTGCCTCTAAATAGACCATGTCCTCAACTCCTTCAGCCTCAGTGTCTGATGTACAAAGGAAATTCATTCTAGATAGCATTCTGTGAGTGTAATATTCAGTTGAAGTTAAGCTATGGGCCAAACAGTGACTGAGAGATCAAAATGATTTCAGTATTTTGTGACATGAAGGATGGAATTGAGGTGAATAGATATCTATGCTTCTGAAATAACTGCTCTCTCCTCTCCTCAGAAAGACATGAGTAAACCAAGGTTTTTCCTGTTTTTTTTTTTTTTTTTTTTTTTTTCCCAAATGGCTATTCATGCCCCTTGTGAAGTCCAAATGAGAGGTCCGAGGAGGAGAGATTTAGCAGAAGCTCTCACTGCTACCTGTATTATGACATGTGGTGCAGTCATGATCAGAAGAAAAGGTTACATGCCTAAAAGGGGTAATTGATGTTGGCGAAAGAGCACCTGGAACAGGGACAAAATGATATGTATTAAATGGAGTAATTTATATATGACAACAATAGCATAATTTGGCATGCAAAAACCTCTCAATAAAAATAAAAAGCCATTATTGTTATGATCATCTCCCTCATTGTGCTCTACTTTCAACAGCACTTAGCTCTTTTCTGAAGAGGAAGTCCTTTTTTCTGAAGAGGAAAACCTCTGTGTTACATTCTTTCATTCCCACAGAAGGCAATTGAGACTTTAAAACAACAGGATATGTAGTGGAAATTCCCCAAAAGAAGTGGGGGGAGGAAAAAATCTTCCTAACTGAGCCTGGGGCCCTTTGAAAACCTACGTGCAGTGGTTCTTCCTAGAGTAACCATTTCTTTTAGGATGTGATCTTCCAGCAATGGTCATGGGTTATCACTTAAGCTAGGTTGGGAAACAAGTAGTTCTGCCTAAAAGCAAAATGAAGAGCAAGAGGACCTCTTCATGGTCCAGGAGACTGGGCTTCATTCACTATAAACTCCAATTTCTAAACTTCAGGGGAAATATCAGAAGTATGAATCCTTTGAAGCAGAGGTACAAGCAAAATCAAGGGTCATTCCTGAACTGGAAGAAATCTGGAGAGTTCGATTTACTGAGGGACATTTTGCCCATGAGGACACGAAGGTAAATGTATGGTAGGGTTCTTGAATAGAAGTTTCTAGTTGTTGATTATGTTATCAGGGTTTTAATTGATTATATTGGATATAAACCTTGATGTAGTTGGCTTAGAATAAGGGCTTCTGCCTCTTATCTTCTACTGGGATTGGGGCAGGAAAAATGATGGAATGTCATTGTGTCCCTTGGGGTGGGGAGAAGAGCTAAGATACAAATGCTGTCTGTGATGGCATCACATTCCTCTTTATGCCATGCAGGATAAATTGGCTCAAGATCAAGCCCACTTCAACCTGGTTCTACATGTCCCAGATGAATTGGCTTCCCAAATGACCTTTCTAATTATTTGTATGACTTCAGATTCCTTGTCCCTTAAACTCTTCAAACAAGGGATGCTCTCCCATATGAATTTTCTCTGAAATCTTTCTCCCTTTGTCTATGATGCCTCGTTCTCTTCACAGCCCAATGCTATAACCACTATAGTAATTCTCTAAACCTTCATGGTTGAAAAACTCTTAAAATCATTCGTCTTCAGAAAGTCCTCCCTGAACACTAAAGATCACCACCACTTTGGAGCACATTATTAATGTATCAGCTCTTTTCTGACTTAATCTATGTATGCTTCCAATATGTTTTTGTTGATATAGCCAACTCAGGATCTTTTTTGTAAGAGTGAATGTTTTACTGTTTAGTTTTTTAATTGTTAAAACAAATTTGTATTACATGTTCAAAAATTGAGAATGGTCTTTCTGTATTTAGCATACAAATTCTATCCCATTTTACTGTCAACAAAATATGGTCAAGGAATATAGACTTTAACTAGAATAAAACCTTATTAGAAAGAGGAATCTCTAACAAGAAAATCACAAAACTTATTTCTTGATATAAGATAGAAATCATTTTTGTATTATTTGCAGTTTTTTTGTGCCACGAATTCCCTACTTTAATTAAAATATTTGAAAAATGTTTGAAACATCTTCACATCCATCAGAATCACTGGGGTTATGTCAGATTGTATTGTGCAGGATTCAGAGAAAAATGTGGTCTACATGCTACCTTGAGCAATCGAGTAGTTGAAAGATACAAGGTTCTTGAAGACATGACATAGACAACAACTTCAATTTTACAAGATATGTACTACAGGATCTTCAAGCTAACCTGGCATCAAAGCCCTCAAGTATATAGTCTCAAAATCCTCTTATTGCTTTGGTACTGCTGATTCCCTTTATAAGCCCGAAAAATTGTAGCTCTTATACTTTCTGGAAAACAGTTCGTGCTGTTTCTTATGTGACTTTGCCAGGGCTTAGAACACCTCTGCTCATCATCTACCTATCAAAATTCTATCTGTTCCTCAAGGTTCAGTTAAAATGAGCATTCTTCCACAAATACTTACTTTATCTTGTCTTATTGTTTGTAATCACTTCATCCTCTAAAACCCCAAAGCATTGCTAAAAAGTTTTATCTTATGAAAGATAATATATGGCTGGGTTTAATAGCTATTTCCATACAAATCCTATTTCCTCCTTTAAATATTTGTTGAGGAATTAATGCACACATGAATGGGAGGAGACGTTTTTATCCAGGTCCCTCCCTATACAAGTCTCTGAGTCTGCACTTGCTCCACATTCTCTGTGACTGAGTGGTTTTGCTTCTCCTCCCCACAGAAACATCTGGATGAACTGTGCCGTCTGTGGGACCTGTTGTTAGAGCTGACTCAGGAGAAGGGTATCCTGCTGCTGCGGGCCCTGAAGTTCCACCAGTACTTCCAAGAGTGTGCTGACATCTTGGAGTGGATTGCAGACAAGGTATGGGGACATACAAGACTTCCTACCTCTGTGTCCTAGGCATTCATGTAAACTTAATGCAGACTATTCATAAAGAAGTCAGTGTATCTGTTCCTGGACTTTGTTCCTTGAAAGATGGAGGAATTTTGAGAAGATTTAGGAGTATTTTGGGAGTTATTAACATTGTTTGTCAAATGTGAGGCATAAGTCTAAATGTATGGACCTGAATATAGAGAAGGCAGGACTTATGCAGAAACTGTGCATTGAAAGATGATCTAGTCTTGTCTCTTTTCTACTGTCCATGATCCTTAATTCCTTCTCCTAGATTTTTGCTCTTATCATGGATCCAGGCTGAGGATATTGCCAGCACTTTACCTAGAACCTTATATCTGAGTGCCTATAACTGTGGAGTTTTCCATTTTTCCAAATAGATAGAGCAATATTATAGTTAGGACTGAAGATTAACACAAGCAAGTGCTTAGCACAGCGCTTTTGTAGTTATTCAGTATGTTGAATTGAGTAGAACCAGGACAAATTCACTTTTATGTTTCAAATGTATGTTTTATCTTCCAAAATGTAAAAGGGTCCTTCCATGGGCTGGGACCAACAATGCCCCTGGTCTTTCTGAAGGGTTACCACAAAGAACACTGTCCTTTGGGCTACGGTGTCGCCTCAGGAAATGTACTCCTGATTCTGGCTTTTTCCTGAAGGGATTCTCCCAGGCTCCACCAGTATCTCTTTCCAGGGTATCCTGGGAATGTAGGCAAGGATTTTGGGCATTTGACCTGCAGCAATTCCTAAATGTTTGCTGGTGACTCAGTAAAATTTTCTGTGTCTACAGGAAGCTATTGTGACATCCGTGGAGCTGGGTGAGGATTGGGAGCACACAGAGATTCTGCATAGGAAGTTTGAAGAGTTCCAAGGGGACCTAACAGCTCGAAAGAGGAGAGTGGATGCAGTGAACCAATATGCCAATGAGTGTGCTGAGGTGAGGTGGGGAACAAAAGAGTCATTCTAGGGAAAGAGTATGATCTTCAAGAGTAACTTCTGGCCATTAGTAGGAGCGACATGAAAGTTATAGGACATTGTGAGAAAACAGAGGGATTCAAGTCCCTGGAGTAACATGCCCAGAGCAGTTTCTTCTCTCTGGATTCATCCCTTGCCAGCCCATGGATTCAGAGGTGTGAGTGGTATATGTGTGTGTGCATGTGTGGAGGAAGTAAATCCACAATAAGATAACTCCTGCACTGTTCAGTAGACTAATTACTCATGCTTATGCAACACTCTTTCTTCATGAAGAAGAACCATAATAAAGTAGTGAAGAATATGAAATAATGGTGGGCTATTATGATATATATGATATGATACATGATTTTTTGTGAGGTGGGAGGGAAAGGAGGCAGATTTACCTTCATAGACTTAAGAGAATTCTTAAATAAGTTTTCAATATCTAAGCAGACAAATACTCAATGTGTGAATAATTACCCTAGTATATGCAAGAAAACTGGGAAGCCTGTCTGATTTTGCATGTATATAAAGGAAAATGGAACTCCAGCAGTTGGTTATTATATTTTTCCATTTATGATTTCTTTGTCACTGCAGCTCTATAATGGGAATGATCTGTCTGTGTTAAAAAAAACAAAAAAAAAAACAAGATTACAGGATAAATGGGTACTGGAGTAGGAAAAGTAACCTGTTTCTCAATTTTTTTCCAGGCCACATTTCCAACAGTCCTTAAATGTTCTCCCTCCAACACCTTTCTCTTATTGTGGAGATTTTTTGGTTATGTATTACTATGTACCAAACTGCCACGAAACTTAAAATACCAAACGTTATTTGCTTCTGATTGAGTCAGACTCACCGATTCATGATTCAGTGACTCAGCTGCTCAGCTGGACAGTTCTCCAGACCTCACCTGGTATTCTTAAGTGGCTGCATTTATTGTTGGCTCAGTTCAGGTGGAGGAGCCAAAATGGCCTTGCTCCCATGTCTGGGGCCTTGGCAAGGATAAGGAAGCCTTTGTCCACATGGCCTCTCATTTTTCAGTAAACCATGCTCCTTTTTGTGTCAGTGTTCCAAGAAGGTGAGAATAGAAGCTGAAAATCCTCCTGAGGTCTAAGTGCTGGGGCTCAGGGAATATCATTTCCGCTGTATGCTATTGGTAAGCAAGTTACAGGCCAACCCGAATCCAAAGTGAGGAAATAAACTTCACCTCTTGAAAAGAGGACCTTGTGGCAAAATAATGTGACCGCATTTTCTAATCTACCATAGGAAGTATTAAAACAATACAGGGTGTATTGTCTGTTCTTTTGGAGTTGGGCCCACACAGCTACAATGGAAAGGGCCATACACTCAGGAAGGAGAACGTAGAAAATTCTGTCTGAAGAGGCTTTGGAATGGGAATGGAACTGAGAATAAACAGGGACTTTGGCATATGGGGACTACTCAAAATTGGCAAGTATCAAAATAAGTTGATGTTGCTAGCTTAATCTAGTATTCATAAATCTCATTGCTTCAGATAGTTTGCAAGAAGGTGTGAAATTTTCCGCAAAATTATATATGTATTCATGTGTATACAACTCTGAGAAGAGAGAAATAGCTTTCATTGGATTCTCAAAGATGTCAGGACCCAAAAGAGTTAAGAACCACCATACAGGAGTTTTGGAAAATTCAGTCATATTTCACAAAAGGAATTTTCTCTTCTGTTCTTTGGTTTCTAGGATTTTCAGGGGATTTAGCAGGCCTCAACAAGGTGGAGTTGTGAAAATAACCACGTGGTTGGGCAACCTGTGTTAGTAGGTTAGTCCAGTGCTGTGGGCAAAAAACAATATCTGGAAGATTGGCTTCCTAGATTTTGGTAATGTGGATCAGGTTAGAGCTAGGGAACAAGGCTAAGGAGAAGGTCAGTATCTGGCTAAATGGTCGTTCTCCACTTCTGATAAAGTATGAACCAATATGAAATGAGAAGCGTTTAAATGATTTTTGGAATAATCTCATCTTTGTATAATTCCAGCACTGCTTTCCTCCCACAGGAGAACCATCCTAAGCTGACTTTGATTAAGCAAAAGCAGGATGAGGTGAATACTGCCTGGGAACGTCTCTACAGTCTGGCTCTCAAGCGACAGAAAACACTGTCCGATGCTACAGACTTCCAGCGATTCAAAAGGTATGAATCTTGCCACCACAGTATAGGAAGCTCTGCAACAGCACCATGTTTGTTATTTGTGTTAGCCTGTGTCTACTGTTAGCAATCCTTGGCCAATATCTCAAAACAAAGAAGATCATGTGCTTGCCTTTAAGATAGCAATGGAGAGAATAGTTAAGAAAACTGACACCCACCATAGAGCCAAGTTTGTGGCAAATGGATCTCAAAGCAATAAAAATAACACTAGTGAATTAGTGATGGAAGCTCTTCAGAGACAAAGAAAGCAGATTAAGAATTGGATGGGATGGAAGGTGGAGTTGGGAAGAAAGACATGCATGAAGAGCTGACCCTGACATGGGAAGTATATCTGGAGGCTCAATAGTCAGGATGCCTGGGTCCCTACATCTCAATGGAAACAGTTAAAAGCAAGAATTCTTTACATTACCTTTTATTAGTGTGTAGGAATACATGGTAATTGCTAACTGGGTGAAGTAGAGTGGTCCTTGCCATGTGCTCTGTTTGCCCTGCAATGCCTGGCATCTCCTTTTGTTGGAGCTCATGTGGATATCTATCTGCCAGGGATGTGACTGAAGCCATCCTGTGGACCAAGGAGAAAGAGCCTCAGCTTACCTCTGAAGACTATGGCAAAGATCTTGTTAGCTCAGAGGCACTGTTTCACAGCCACAAGACACTTAAGAGGAACCTCGCAGTCATGGATGACAAGGTAAGTACTTTTGGAGGAATGGCTAGCCCTTTGAGCTAGAGGAAGCATTTAGTGGTCATCTTGCCTCCAGAGGACACAGTAAATTCACTTTTCAATGAAGGAGAAATTCTGTGGCCCTTGAATATACCTCCTCCTTCTAGTTCATAACTCGTATGTGGATATTGGATATCTCTTATTTTTATTTGAATTACTTTTATTTAAATATTTCAGAAAATATTGTGTTTTTTGTAATGTATTTTATGATTAAAAAAAAAAAAAGATACCTCCAAGAATGGTTTGCTACTCTCACTCCGTACTCTGTGGCCAGAGAATATTTCCTTTTATCTGATCATATTTTCTTCTGTTGCAGGTGAATCCTGCTTTTTTTCCTTCACTCAGTAGATAATGGAAGACATTTCTTCTTCCCCTTTTATAGTAAACATGGAGCTTACTAAACCCACCTTTGGGTTCTCTTCTGAAACCTGGAAAAACCCAGTTCTGATACTTAGAGGAGCAGACATAGGCATACTAGAACCTGGAGCAAGCTTGTATTATTGAATGATTCCAATCCTAACTTTTTCTCCTCACAGTTTTAACCAGAACTTAAGCAAATTATTCCTGAGTGTCTACAGTGGAGTCAGCCAGCAGGCAGATCCCCACTTGCTGTGCTTTAACCATAGCTCTGTCCCTGAGTCCAGTTTCTGAAAACTCTTCCACCATTCTATTTCTTCTTTAATTCTGGCTCATTTTTTTTAACCTTTTGTCTTTTTTTCTAATAATCTAAAATAAAATCTTGTGATTTGATGAGTAATGGAGATGAAATACTAAATTCTAGATAACACCTGATTATAGTTGAGTATAATGAAAGGACTAATAGCAAACGTGGAAAGTCACTCATATTCACTCATATTTTTGCCCTATTGTACTCAAAATGGTCTGGCACTAATGGAACTTTCTTGGCAGAAATTTTCCTGGGTAGAAATTTCTTTCTGATTCCTACAATAATATTTACAGAAATTGTATAGAGGGTAGCGAAGGAGCTCTATAAAATAAATTATAATTTATTTTATTATGAAAGGAAGATTATAAAACAAGAAAATGCATGTGAAGTGCTTAGCACAATAAGAGACAAAAAAGTGCTCAGTCAATTTTTATTATTAATATAGTGCATTAGTATATTAATTGAAATATGTCACTATTAATTCATTGATGTATTACTATTATTCATATGATTTTTTTGTTACATCCCTCCCATGAAACTTTGCCAGGAGGATTTTGAGTGCTTGGATTTCCCACTAGGTTTTTGTTTTGTCCCAAAGGTGAAAGAGTTATATGCCAAAGCAGAGAAGCTTAAGCTTTCTCATCCTTCGGATGCACCTCAGATCAAGCAAATGAAAGAGGATCTGGCCTCCTCCTGGAAGAACATTCAGGCCTTGGATACCAACAGATTTGCAAAACTGCAGGCTTCTTACGGGTGGGAAAACCCTCCTCTCTATTGCTCTACTTATCTCTACAGGGTCCAGGTATAATACAAAAAGCAGAAATAAAAGAGTGAAAGAAGTAAAACAATGAGAGATTTAGCCTTCCTGCTTGCTCAGTAGAGGCAAAAGAAGATTTAATTTGCCAAGGGAAGTCCTTTGCAAGCTGATATAATGTTCAGCATGACGCCTCCCCTCTCTTGCACTCCTTCTGTCCTCCTCTGTTTGTATAGTTGTAGGAGGCTATGAAGTGGCCCATGGAGCTGGAAAAGCAGCTGGAGAAATGTCAAAATCCTGACTCTAACTGAAATGAATTTCAATTTCTAAGCTGAAGAGCATGAAAATAAATCTAGAGGGGCAGGCCCCATGGCGCAGTGGTTGGGTTCAGCAAGCCTCACTTCAGCTGCCTGAATTTGTGGGTTTGGATCCTGGACATGGACCTACACCACTCATTGGCCATGCTTTGGTATGACCCACATGCAGAATAGAGGAAGATTGGCACAGATATTAGCTCATGGCTAATCTTCCTCAAACAAAAAAAAGATGAAAAATGGTGATGGATGTTAGCTCAGGGCAGATCTTCCTCATCAAAAAAATAAAAAAAATAAAAAATAAAATAGTAATTAAAAAATCTAGAATTTTTTCCTGAATGTGGGTTAGCTTGCCAAAAAACTGGGTGTCATGTCAGTGGTCAATTTTCAGAATTAGTCGTTAAATTACCAGAAAACATTATTTATCTATCTCATTGTTATGATTTAAAATTAAATGATGAGCATTTAATTTTTGAATAGGTAACCATTTTAGTGGTTTTTGTTTTTTACTGAAAGAGTTTAGGGTGAACTAAGATATATGAGGGCTCCTAATCCTAACTCTAGGCCCCCTCCTCACAAGGTGCTTCCTGTTATTTATCTATTATTTGCTTATTTATTGGCCTCTTTAAGAATATTTTACTCCACCTTATGTGCCTCTTGGATAGGTGTGATCTCGTGATATTGGAGATGCAATTCCCATGTGCCTCATCACACAATGACACATCTACTCAAGGAATAGACAACCCGAAGTGAAGGCCTTGCAACCTGTGCCACTAACAGAACTGGAAGCACATCAGGGAAATGGGAGCAATCATCTTAGCTCAACCCAACCCTGACTTTTTGTTCAAAGTCCATTTACGTCTACTTTCTCCTTCCTGTCCTTTACTTTACCTTTCCCTCAGGTACCAGCGGTTCTTATCTGACTATGATGAGCTCTCAGGCTGGATGAAGGAGAAGACCACTCTCATCAATGCTGATGAGCTGCCCACAGATGTGGCTGGTGGGGAAGCCCTGCTAGACAGGCATCAGCAGCACAAGGTAGACAGGAAAGGCCTCCCCAGTAGGAGGAAAAGGGAGGTGCCCTGACTCAATGCCGAGAATATTGGAAGGTTTCTTGCTGCATTTTAAGATATTTTGTCTTCCGGCCACAGCATGAGATTGACTCTTACGATGACCGATTTCAATCCGCTGATGAGACTGGTCAAGCCCTGTTGGATGTAAATCATGAAGCCTCTGTGGAAGTTCAGGAAAAGGTAATGTAGTTTAACAAATTTCATGAAATTTTGATAGCTATTTAGCCCCCACTTAATCTCATAATAATATGATAATCTCTGAATGGGAAGAAGATAGAAGTCATATAAACGTGTTAATAATATGGGCCTAAATTTCACACTGCTTCCTTCTCAAATTGCTTTAGCTAAATTGAGTCATATGAAATTCTCAGGACATGCTGTGTGCTTCCTCACGTCTGAGCTTTCATTTCACAAACCTACCTACTTTCATCTTGATACCTTCTACCTAATAAGAAACTTCCATACCATCTTGCCTTGTCACATATGCTCCACTTTATCACTTTCCAATGCTTATCTCTAGAGTGTAAATTCTATGAGGACTGCACCTTATTCATCTTTGGGTTCCCTAAGGTGCTAGCACAGTGCCTGGCACATGGTTGGCACCTGTGCCTTTTCTTTTCTCCTCCATACAACCTCAGATCAAACTGATTTTCCTATATCTGTGTGTCTCAAATTTACATTAAATAACAAGAAAGCTTTAAACACTCAGAATTCCATTGATGGAAGAATCAGGTTAGCCATTACGCTAATCTCCTGGATCACAGGGGCTCCTCTCAACCCCCTGACCCAGAGAGATTTTGCTCCAATCACAGAGTCACAGGAACTCCCTGGGATAATAATTAAAATAAGATTTGCAGGTTCTTTGCATTTCATTAGACTCCAAGCTCAGCCTTAAGCACTATGATGGATGAGATTGAGGTGACCATATTTTGAATTCCCCCCAGAACTCTATGGGAACATTATATTATGGATTTCTGTTACTAACAATTTTCTGCCAAAGGAATAGCAGGACCCTAAGTCCTTAAAAATTTATCTGTTGTCTTGGGATTCTGAGAATTTGTGCTCTTTTTGATAGAGTTAATACAGCATATGTGTTAATAAGATGGAATTCCTTGGGCAGATGCTCGGGCAGAAACAAAAGCTTTTACAAGTGAGAATGACACTTTTTTCTTGATGGTTCTTATTTGCTTTCAGAGAAGAATGCAAATTTATCAGTCTGATATTTTAACTACTCTAGAACTTGAACTTCACCAAATGTCCACCCTTTTTAGACACTGCACTTTACTCTGTAGCACTTTGTGTAATCTAACAACTATTTAGAGTAATTATTTGCTCATGGCTTTCTGTCTTCCTGTAATCCTGATCCCCCCTCCCTGCCCTTTAAATCTGTTTGGTATGATACATCCTATGCTTCTTCTCCCTGATTCTTCCAATCAGAATTAATCTTTTCTTGTTTATTTATACATATTAAGTGTGTTGTACCTCTTTTATGGTATTTATCCCATTTTTCCTAGACAACAGTTATTTGCTTAAAGGTTGGAGCCTTAAGAGAAAAGCCTATTTCCTGTTCACTTTTTGTATCCTTCGAAAGACCTTGCATTTACTAGATGCCCAGTAAATGTAGGATAAAATAAATTCATTAAATATCTTCTCAATACATTATCTCTTTCTTCTAAAGATGACAGAACTTGCCAATCAGTGGGCCGCGCTGTTGGAACTGTGGGACAAGCGTCAGCATCAGTATGAGCAGTGCTTGGACTTGCACCTCTTCTACCGTGACAGTGAGCAAGTGGACAGTTGGATGAGTAGACAAGAGGTAACAGGAGGGGCTCAGCAAGCCTCCAAAATCATTTCTCCCATTCCTCGTTACCACTATGACTACTATCAGCACCCTCAGAAGCACTTCTGTGGTCTGAAGCAGTTCCCGGGAACTGGAGAGTGATCCACAAGGAGAAGAAAAGGTTGACCCTCTCTGTAAGGTTCCAGAATTCCCTCATGGACAAATGTATAGAAAACCTACCCAAATACATAGCAGAGTGGCTTTAACCTCAACTGAACACAAAGAAAAGTATTTTGCAAAAGGAGTCAGAGAGAGAAATTTGTGATGAGTCAGGCAGAATTAACCAGAGATTTCCTGGAGCAGGTGATTGGTCTTCTCAAGGCAGCTTTGAGATCTCAGACTGGTATCTAGATTGGTTGGGAGAATTCTATGTGGACAAATGTGATAAAGTTTATGAGAGGTCTGGGAAGGAAGTCTAAATGTCCTGCTATTTGATATTAGTCTCTACTTACTACATTACTTCATGTTAATTCCCATCTTGCTCTCCAACCCCCTCACCTCTTTTTGTAGTCCTTGTCTCAGAGATATTCCAAAGGGAATGTTTCTCACCATTGATGCACAGCTGAGATATATGTTTCTGTCTTCTATAGGCTTTCCTGGAAAACGAAGACCTGGGAAACTCCTTGGGTAGTGTAGAAGCCCTTCTTCAGAAGCATGATGACTTCGAGGAAGCCTTTACTGCCCAGGAGGAGAAGATCACAGTAAGAAATGGGCCCTGGTTGGGGAATTGACTTAATGTTTGTATATATCATCTCATACAATACCTATCCTTAGGTAGAATCACTGATAACTATCAGACATTACATGAGAATTATCCTTAAAAGAGAAGATATCAGGAAAAATAATCATACCCATTTTTATCACCACATCTCTTATTCAACCAAGCGTGTTTATAAAGTTTTTAAATAGTTCAAGCCATTTATATTGTCTAATGAAGTGCGTGATTGTCTTTTTTATGCAATGTAAGTAGAAACTATTGAATCCATATCTGACATAGAATCACTACTTAAAAGTTAAAAATGTTTGAAATTTACTGTTTTAGTGTTTTCTTCTCCAGTAATGTCTTTTTCGTTTTCTCTAGTAATATCTAAATATCTAAGTAATATCTATTCTATTCCTGTATAAGTATATCTTCATCTTTGTGTTTCTAATCTAACTCTACTACAGTTTTCCTGTGAACTATAATTTACAATGTCCCAGAAACTGGTCAATGTATATGCAGGGCTCAGAGAAGGGTGAGGAAGACTTTTTTGGTCCAATATACTCTGTCTTTGACTGTCTTCCAGGATGGTGCTGGCTTTAAGCTCACACACACACATACTATCACCACCAGCAACAACAACAAAAACAATAAGATTCCCAGTCTTCTCTGTTAATCCTCAGTCATACAAGCTTAATACGGTCCTTATCAATCCATAGGATTGTTCTGATGACTCTCATTGGTAAAAGCAAACAGTGTCTTGTTTATAAAATGCTATAATTTATTTTAGATCATTTTCCTATTCTCAATCAACTAATCCATCCTGAGCTCTAGCAATTTTAGGAGTTCATAAATGAAGATGAGTGAAAATTCACCTCTACAATTTCTGACTCCTCTCCCTGTGCAGCTAGAGATATAAATGTGTATATATATATATATAAAATATATGATGGATAGATACGTAAATAGACTGGCAACTGAACATGGCTATATTGAGAGTGCTTCCTCTTGTAAATTTAAGAGACAATCCAATACTCATCTTTCAGTCACATTAAAATTCACTTACCATAACCTAGATTTTAAAAATATTGTGGCATGGAGAGGGTAATTAACTTCCCTGAGATATATGTTTTGAAATGCAATTTATAATAGAAATCAGAACTAGGACATAGATCTTCTGATCCTGAAACTTGTGCTCTTTGCAATGTGGGAAGCTCTCCCATATTGCTATGCTTGCTCTTTAAATAGCTAGCTAAACTGTATCCACTTACTCAGTGGCCACTGAGGGAAAATCACTCTGGTTGTTTTTTCAGACCTTAGACAAGACTGCAACCAAACTGATTGATAATAAGCATTATGATTCAGAGAACATCGCTTCTATCCGTGACCTGGTATGTTCAAGGTACCAAATGTGCATCTACCTGTGCACTGGGGTCATAGAAACTGTTGGGTTGACGGTGATAAAGGTGGGTGGTAAATCTCATTTGTCCATATTTGGTTTTGCTGACAGTGAGTTTGTTCATGGTTTTTGCAGCTGTTGGTTCGGCGGGATGTCCTACGTGAAAGAGCTGCTGTTCGACGCAGATTGCTGAAGGAGTCTTTGCTTCTGCAGCAGATGTATCAGGACTCAGATGACCTAAAGAACTGGATCAACAAGAAGAAAAAGTTGGCAGATGATGAAGAATACAAAGTAGGAGGATTTTCAGACCCTGGACATATTCATTGGACTTATGTTTCATGGAATTAGAGTCTTGAAGTTGAAATGATGATAAGGTTCAACTAGTGAACTTCATTTTACAGATGAACAGACAGTCTCAGAGAAGGGCAATGACTCCCTTAAGGTTATATATCTAGCTAAAAGCCAAGAATCTAGTTTCTTGTTTCCACATATGCTGCTGCCTCTCACCCCTTTTCTCTGGTACAATTTCTAATGGTTCTTAACAGAATGGTGGAAGGAAGGGACTGCTCCTCATTTAGCTGCTTATTGTCCCTGGATCACCTCTTCTGCTCCCCTCTGCACCCTTATAGTAGGAAAATATTGTATCTAAGCCCAATGTGCATTCAAGTTTACTGAAATCTACTGTGAACTTAAAAGTAACCTAAGAGTTTGGTATAATATAGACATACAGTTTTGTTGCTAGAAGGGAACAACTCCTTATTTTATAGATGAGGAAATCAGAGATTTTAAATGGAAAGTGAATTGCCCAAAGTTATCCAGTTATTTAGAAGGCAGTTTAACATCAGCGTTAGAAGCACAAATTCTGGAGAAGGTGCCCCTGGGCTTGAATTCTCTCCCTCTTCAGTTTTAGGTTATATGACTTTGGGAAATTCCTGAATTACCTCTGAGCCATAGATTTCTCTACCCTGTGGTTGTGTAAAACAGATGTTTTTTACTCATGAATGTTATATCATATAAACTATTATTTCACACATATATATACTCACAAGCTTTCACATTTACAGTCAGGGCTAGAATTAGTCTCTTGGTTTCTAGGCCAATATCTATTCACAATATTCACTTTTCTAAATCTCATGTAGTCTTAAATGTATACCTCTGATCTCTTTGGTCTTATATCTTTATAGAACTATGAGCATCTTATCTGTACCTTTCATTCTGTGAAACTTGGTAATATGTGTTAGTGTTCTTTAGAGGAGTTATGGTTCCAGTGTATACAGCGTAAACAGATCTTCTCTCTTTGGAGCCAATGAATGGATGGTTCATGTACTAGCGCAGGGATAGAAAAAAAGTTCATCTTTTGTGACAGATCTGATTGATTGTTAATATTTGCATGGAGTGTCATATTCAAAATGATCTTGAGTAAAGATCTAGGTTCTGTAGAAATAAAAGCAGGGATTGATTAGCCAAGTTCGCCACGTGTAGAGAAGGAGGGATTGGTCACAAGAGTTTCCTAAGCATTCTCTAGCTCTGTACTTGGACCAGGACAGGTCTCGCTTGTTTTCTCTTCTTAGTACAGTTATATTTACAGTGAGAAGTAACCCCCATTCTCAAAATTTCTGCCCCATTTTCTGGTTTCCTTTTATTTTTTGTCTTGTCTCAGGATATACAGAACTTGAAGAGCCAGGTACAAAAGCAACAAGCCTTTGAAGAAGAACTGGCAGCTAATGAGATTCTGCTCAATAACCTAAAAATGACTGTCCAGAAAATGATTGAGGATGATCACTATGCCTCTGACACTGCAGCCGCTCGTGTGAGTGAAGTTGCCAGCCTCTGGGAGAAATTGCTGCAGGCTACAGCACAGAGAGGTTAGAAGCAGAGGTTTTGGTGAAAAGTTACTTCCTAAATTCTGAAACCTACTGTTTTCATCTTTTACCACCTCGAATTTACCTGGTGACCTCTATGAGAGGAGATGCTACTCATTTGCTTCCCCTATTGGTCAAGAAATTTTTGAAATCCAATCTAAATTTATCCCACTATATATTTATATAATTTTATGTTTTCTTCATGTGTGTAGAATTTTTTAAGGGAAATTCCTTTTGTTTTCTTCACTCTTCTCCCACTTTTTCTTCTTTCTCTTGAATAAATATTCAGGAACCATGACTTCAGTATTGCCTATGCACCTAAAACTAGTGTCCTTAAATTAGATTTTATATATTTTGGTTCTAAAGATGAGACAAGATCTTATGACTTAGGTTATTAAATTAGACATTAAAAGATTGTCAATGCCACATGTGATGTTCCTACGATATTTCATTCTTATAAATAGGGCTTGATGACTTGTTGCTTTTGTCACCTGTCTGAAAGTGTTCAGCCTCTGCTGTAAGCTCTTAAAAAAAAAATTCCCACCTGTCTGCTTAAACAGTCTCTACTTACACATAACCTTCCATCTTCCTGTGCAAAATTAATCAATTGTCATAGTTGACACAAATAATGAGGTTCCCCTGTGAATATTCCCCTTGTTATGAACATCATCTATAGATAAGACTCTGCCTTGGTTACAGAAGAGGTACATAATACTGATTTTGTTGAATGTCACCCTGATTTTTGGTTTAGGAAAAAATTCCAATTTGGCTATAACAATAAGTTGCAGCTACTCTCCACTATCAGGAGATAGAAATAATTGCTTTACATAAATAATGCAAATAATTTCTATAAAGCCATAGAATAAAGAATTTAGCTGAGTACAGTGAGGATAATTAGGACATTTTATGGAAGAGAAAATTGTGTGGTGTGGTGTGGTTTGCGATGAAGGACAGGTACAAAAAAGGGAGGTAACAGGGTTCTGAGAAAGGCATTTATAAAAAGACATTTCAAAATTTCAAATTGAGCCAACTCAAAGTTTGATACTTCTCTTGGAAAGTGCAGTGTTTGGGTTTGAATACTTTTGAAAGGGAGGTCTCCAAAGAGAGTAGCAAGTGACATATGAAAATACCTAACATGGTTAAAATGCAGTAGCTCTATACCTCATCAGGGAATAAACTTATTGTTTATCTTTGTTTTGAGAGCACTACTACTTTCAAAAACAAATACCATTTAAATTCTACAAATTTAAGGTGATTTTTTGCGTAATCAAACGTGAGACAGTTGTATATTTTCCCACTGCAATGTCAAAATGTTATATTGCTCCTTAAGTTGATGGAAGCTATATTATTGTGCAATGAGAAGCAGTTATGCTACCTGTCTGACACCTAGTGTCTTCTCCCAGGGACTGAGTTGGAGAAAGCCAACAAGCTGCTGCAATTTGAAAATAATGCAGAAGATCTGAAGCACTGGCTGATGGAGGTTAAGTGGCAGGCTACCTCTGAGGACTATGGGAAAGGCCTGGCAGATGTACAGAATCTACTCAGGAAACATGGGCTTCTGGAGTCTGCTGTGGCTGTTCGTCAGGTTTGTTGCTTGCTCTTTGGCGACTTGTAGGCTAAAACACTTGTATATGCTCTGAGCACACTCGTAATAAGTAGTTATTATTAAAAGAGAAAGAGAGAAGAAACCAAAAGTAAATATTTTAAAATTTTACTTGGTCAACTGTCTCTTCCCAATATCTCTTCTAATCCAACCATTCTCCTGGGTGCCTGATGTCTTTTGTCAGAAGCCCATAGCTGATAAGACTTTGTTGAATCTTCCAAATGTAACTCCATATTCTCAATCTGGAAACCTGGGTTGTATATATAGCCTTGTTACTGACTAGTTATGTGATCTTTCATGTGTCTTTTCACCTTTTTAACTCTGTATCCTTATCTGTGAAATAAGGATTTGGATAAAATTGCCTCTTCTTGTTCTGGCATTCTGCAACTCAAAGTTTGAAAATATCTTTAATCTTACCTTTTTTTTTTTTTTTTTTTTTTTTAGCTAAGAAAATCGAAACCCATTGAAGTAAACTGGTTTCTCTGATGTCACAGAGAAAATTAGCAACAGAGCTGGGACTATGATGCAGATGTCCAGGCTCTTAGTTTTATGGTTATCCCCTGACATCCCATCAGACTATTATTTATTAATACTGTATCCAATAGGTTTCTAGAGTATAGACACTGTATGTGAGTATCTGGAGAACTCAGTGGAAATCTATTTTCACTTCACTCAATTTCTCATCCCAGGAATTCTACCTTGTATGTAAAGATGATTCTGCTGTTTCCTAGAAGTTCCCACTGATCTATCTTGTTAAAATACAGTTTTATGATGTCTGTTCTTTGGTCACTCAGAGTGAAATAGGGAAGAAAGAATAATCTACAGAAAACAGAAAAAGCAAAACAAACACAGTCACTCATATAGCTCTAAGAATGGCTTGATGGGGTTTGAAATAAAGTAAAAGGCTGGAGGTTGGAAAACCATATAAAGATAGCTTTTAAATCTAAGTGGAGGAGGAGAGTTTGCAATGATTTTCAAAGGAGGGAAAAGATGAGATATGGTGAAAAGTAAACAAAAATATACAAAGAAGAGGAACAGCCTGTTTAAACATGTAATAGAAGTATGTTACTCTGGGAGAGTTAGGGCAGCAAATCACCAAGAATTCATTCTCCTATTTGGGATAGAGGCTGAGATATAATGCTTGAAGAGGAAATTTTCAATGTGGAATATTACAGTGGAAAAGATCTTCAATACCCTCTAGCCCAAAGTCCTCATTATGTAGATGAGGAAACTAAGATCAAAAAAAGTGAAAGAGCTTTCCCAAGATCAAATGGCAATTGACTAGCAACCAAGAATAGAAGTCACGTCTTCTATCTCCTCAGTCTAGGGCATCTTGCTCTACAGTAGAGATTTTCAAGTAGTAAAGTGGATCCATAATGATAATGATAATTATGATGTTTTAATTCACTCTGTTACACTATGATGTTTTCCAAAGTTAATGTGTTTCTCCTAAGAGATGAGAACAGTTCCTTAGTGAGAGATTTTAATTTTAATTCTTTATGAAGCCTTAATTCTGTATGGAGAAGTGAGTATATGTTTTCAGAAGCCATTGATGGCCAATGGTTTGTTCCAAATCGAGAGGAGATAAATCAAACCCTTTATAGGTTGAACACTGGATAGCAAAATAGAATAAATAAAACCAATGCCTTCTATTCATCTATCTCTTGAAGAACTTTTCTTATGTACCACCACCTCATACCCCAAAAAACAAACCAAACAAACAAACAAAAATCTTATCTCTACTGTGCTTCTACCAGACCAGTTATAGTTGACCTCACTAATAAAGATGAAATACATCTTGTATCTATTTTAGCATATAGGAATGTGGCTAAAATTTTATTTCCAGGAAGATCCTTCAAAATCCTGTTTCTGTATTCCTCCTTTCTTAGATACAGCCTGAATGGGGGCTATGATTTACTCAAATTCACACTACTAGGTGGTGGGCCAGGCAGGGCCTTCGCATTTCTCTTTCTGAGATTCTGACATTTGTTTTTGTAACATTACATTTCATCTCATAAGCATTGTTCCTGCTATGCCACAAACGTAAGCCTCAGAAGTATCCAGGTTGTTTACAATTAAGGCTCATTTTAAAGAGAGAGAAAGTAGGTGGATGGGGAACTAAGAAAAAGCCTCACACTGTTTTCCTTGGGGCCACAATTTATCGATACTACCAAACAATTAAGGCTCTATAGTCTGGTTTTTATAATTTCTTTGGCTCTATAAATATTTTGTCCTTTTTGAAATATGGTTTAAGAACTACTTTCCTTTAAATAGCTCTTTGTTTGATGAAGTAGTCCTCAATGTAGCAACTCCTCCCACTCTATTTCACTCTGTTTGATTAGAAGTCCTAACATATTACATATGCGAGCAGATTCTCCCCATGACCCACCCCACCAAACCCCCATCTCTTTCTACTAAATGATGGGATTTCCTGACACCCATTTTATTTCTCCCTCAGGATCAAGTGAACACCCTTAAAGACCTGGCAACATATTTTGAAGAAATAGGCCATCCCGATGCTGTGGACATACAGGAAATGCGGGAGTCCCTGGTGTCCCAGTTTGAAGGCCTGAAAGAGCCACTGGCCACCCGGAAGAAGAAACTCATTGACCTTCTCCTCCTGCATCAGATCTACAGAGACACAGAGGACGAGGAGGCCTGGATCCAAGAGACTGAACCCTCAGCAGCTTCCACCTACCTTGGTTAGTACAGCCTGAGCAGGCTGAGCTGTAAGGAGAAGTCGACGGTCTGCAGATTGTTTGAGAGGTCTGAGATACAGCAGTGAGAGGGGAAAAGTTTGCTCTCAGCTCTTTCCCCTCAACTCATGAAAACTTTGCCAGTCTTCCATAAAAAGATTTTTTAAAAATTCATACTGAAAAGTTTACCTCCTAAAACCAGACATGAACAGCACCATGAATTTAACACCTCTGGGAAGAGCTAGAATGCTCAGCTTTTTGCTACTTCTTCTAACTTTTTTATTGCCAAGGTCGTTGGCTGAGCAGCCATGGTTAGTGTTTGAGGTACCAAGTGTTTTTGTCTATATTGTCAATGACTCTTTTATAGCTATATGAGCTATTACAAGGATAAAAGTGTTGAAGCAGTGGATAAAGTGCAAATTTTCCTTCATTTGGAAGCTATCAGTTCACCATTGTCAGCGCCAGGACACTTGCAATGAAATACAAAAAAAGTGCACATAAATATAATTCAAACAATATGCATATGTTGGGAACATCTATAAGGGGCTGAACAATGATAACAATGGAGATGCTAGTCTGGAAAAACTTCCTAGAAAGGAAAGGATCTCTTTGAAGGGTGGACTGGCATGAAGAATTTCTGGAGAGGCATATAGTGTGAAGCCAGGGAGGGAAATTTTGGAAAGAAGAGAGGTAAAGCATGGATAGAAGACAGGGAGGATGAAGTAGACAGCTGGAACTGGGGATCTTCGATGGGGAAGGAAATTAACAATCCGTAGTTTTTGTTATGTGATTGTTAATGTTAAGCAATGAGTGAGGCACTTTTTTAAAGTTATTTGTAATCATAACCAAAAAAAAAAATCTTCAGAACAGATAACATTGTACCATTTTCATGGTGAAAAAACCTAGTTTAGAGAATTTAATAATTTTCTGACACCTATAGAAGCTAGTAAGTGGAAGATACTGCTTTTTACACCACAATATGCTGAAAGAAAATTGGTTACACAATATTGGAAATTTGAGCTGAAAAGTTACTTACCTTTCTACCTATTTTCCAAAAAGAATAGTGATTTATTCATTATCTTTTATAGAATAATGAATTAAATTTTCTTAGTACAAAGAGGCAAGAGGAAGAACAAAGCTGAACAGAATTAATTCAGACAAATGGTATAAATTTCAGGTGGCCCACTCAATCATTAGAACCTCAAAGGGAAGAACTCAAAGATCCAAGAGATATAAAGAAGGGGAATAGTCTCTTCTTATTCCAAACACTAAAACGATACCAGAACTTGAAATTTTTTTTCTCTGTAGGCAAGGATTTGATTGCCTCCAAGAATCTTCTGAACAGACACCAAGTCATCCAGGCTGACATTGCCAGCCATGAGCCACGCATTCAGTTGATAATGGAGAGAGGAAACAAAATGGTAGAGGAAGGTATGTAAGATTCAGATTGGGTTTCCCAATCATCACTATGCCAAACTTATGGAAGAAGTTTGTTCAATTTTAGGGCTTCAAGGGAATTTAAAGATATCTGACCCCACCTTTCCATCCAGTACAGAAATTCCCCTTGGGCATTTCTGACAGAAGATTATACGATGTTCTTTGTATATTCTAGTAGTAGGAACCTCCTTACCTCATAAGCCAGTCATTTCTAGTATTCTGTAAAGCCAAAATTATTTAAGTAAAATATTTTTATTTTAATAATCAATACGTTTTCTACAGAAGTTATAGAATTCAGAATTTGAATTACAAAGTCCCGTAAAACAAGTCAGGTCCCTTTCCCACATAGGAACTTCCGGATCTGTGAAGACATGTCTTAGGTTTCCAATGTCTTATTGTCTTTATGGTAAATAGCAACATTTTCTTAAATTTCTTACTTTGTATAGTCTTAATGTCTCTCCTCCTTCTGGTCTCCCATCTTCAAAAATCCTTACTGCTTAAATATGGTTTTCAGAATCTAACATCATATGCCAGATATGGTATAAGCAATGCAGATTGCATTGGGATTTTTCCTCTATTAATTCAGGAATAAATTGCTGCCAACCAGTGTCCAGCTATAAAAAGTATAGTTTAAAATTCAGATTGCTGAGCAACAATTCAGATTTCAAGAATATTTCAAAACTAAAAATGTTTATTTGGGGTTCCTAAGTACTATAGTGACTGTCTTTTTTTTCCCCCCTTGAAATCTCCAAATGTAACTGTGGATTTTATTTATTTCTCCTTTCAGTTCTATCAGTTTGTTTCATGTATTTCGAAGCTGTTATTGCTGGCACAGACACTTAAACTTGTTATGTCCTCTTGATGAATTTAAATCTTTAATATTATAACCTAGTCCTCTTTATCCCTGGTGATACCCTAAAGGCTACTTAGTGCAACTTTAATTTAGCCACTCCAGCTGTCTCTATCCTTTTGTTTATACTCTGTTTTTTTTGTATTTAAAGCAGATTTCTTATAGATAGCATATCCTTAGGCTTTGCTTTTCTTTTATGCAATTTGATAATCTCTCCCTTTTAATGAGTGTTTACAGCATTTACATTTAATGCCATTTGCAGTAACATGGGTGGACCTTGAAGGTATTATGCTAAGTGGAATAAGTCAGACAGAGAAAGCCAAATACCTTATGATTTAACTTGTATGTGGAAAATTAAAACAAACATATAGATATAGAGATTAGATTGGTGGTTACCAGAAGGGAAGGGGGAAGGTGGAAGGTGAAAGGAGTAAAAGGGCACACATGTATGGTGACGAACGATAATTAGTCTTTGGATGATTAACGTGATGTAGTCCACACAGAAATTGAAATATAATGATGTACACCTGAAATTTATATAATGTTATAAACCAATGTTACCTCCATTTTTTAAAAAAAGCAATTATCAATATGCTTAAGTTTAAATCTAGCATCACGGCTATTTTTTCTTTGTCAGTCTCTACTTTCTTTGCATTAATTATGCATTTGTTATGATTCCATTTTATCTCCATAGTTGTTTATTAGCTATAGTTGTGTGGGGTGTGTGGGTATGTTTATTGTAGGATACTGATTCTCTATTTGTGGTTTTGTGGTTTTCATAATGATGCTAAGATGTTATTTGCCTTTCCCACATTCATTCATAAGTGTACAGTGAACTTTACTGGAGTCTACATGATGTGTGATAATGCCATTGCTTCAATGGTTAATGGAATATATACTTGTGTATTTTGTTTTAAAATTTTGTTTTGATTTCTGATATGGTAACCATTAATAGATATCACTATATAATCAAAAACTTTTAGGGGTCCTCAATAATTTTTAAAATTATAAAGGGCCATAGCAACGGAGAATGGATTGGTGGTTTCCATGGGGCGGTGGGGGGGGGGGGGGTGGTGAGGCAAAAGGGGTGATTAGGCTCACATGTGTGGGGATGCACTATAATTAGTTTTTGGGTGGTGAACATGATGTAATCTACACAGAATTTGAAATATATTATGATGTACATCCGAAAGATATATAATGTTATAATCCAATGTTACTGCAATTAGAAAAAATTATAAAGGTATTCCAGGAGCAAAAATTTAAGTCACTGCTCTAGGTTTTAAACTATAGATCTTTAACTTACCACAGTCTAGCTTCATATAGTATCTCACCATTTCATGTGTAGAATAAGAGCCTTAAACATGTTTCTATTTCTCCCCTTTCATCCTTTGTACATTCATGTCACACATTTTAATTTTACATATCTTTTAAAGCCCACCATGCATTGTTATTAATTTGGCTTTAATAATAAATTAGCTTTGAAAGAGATTAAGAAATGAGGAAAAAATCCTTTAATATTTACTCACATATTTGTGTTCTTCATTCTTTTGTCTCCATTCGTATCTTTACCTTTATAACTTTCCTTCTAAATATTTCCTCTAATATTTCTTGTAGTGCAGGTCTGCTAGCCATAAATTTTCTAGGCTTTTATTGGTCTAAGACTTCACTTTGCCTTGATTTTTGGAACAAATTTTCACTCGATCTGAAATTCTTGGTTGACAGTGTCTTTCTTTCAGTACTTTAAAGATGCTACTGCATTGTCTTCTGACTTGCAGCGTTTCTGATGAGAAGTCTACTATCATAACTATCTTTGCTCCTCCATATGTAATGTATATATTTTTTCCTCTGACTCTTTCAAGCTTTTTATCACTGGTTTTCAGCACTTTGATTACCATATGACTTGGTGTGGTTTTCTTTGTTTCTTCAGCTTGGGCAATCATTGAGCTTCTTGGATGTGCTTTCTTATGGTACTTCTAGGGGAGCCTTTATTCTGGAACTAATCTAGAGATTAGTCCACTACTAAGGTGTAACCCTTCTGAAGACTCTACCTCCTGCATTATAACATCTTTCCACCTTGGTGGGTGCTAATTTTAATTATTCACAGCCCTATGTGACCCTTAGGAATTTTTTGGCCTACTGCTTTCCTACTGTCATCCTTTCTTCACCCTTGAGAAGTTTTCTTACACATGTGTGCTAAGGAGTAATCAGTCAAATACCCTAGGGGGGCCTTTCTGCATTATCTTCAAAGCTCCATTTCTGTGCAGTACCTTCTCTTCAGGACTGTTCCACAAGCTCCAACTATCTTGTCTTCTTCCAACTCTGCTCTCTGCCTCCTCAACCCAGTGTGGCTGCTAGTTCTGCTTGGGTTAGTCTTTCCAGAACTGCAGCCTAGGACCTGCCTCAGGCATGAACTGCGACAATCATAGGGCCTATCTCATTTTTACCCTTCTCTCGGCAGTTATGGTCCTCTGCCTATTGTCTGAAAATCATTGCATCTATAGTCTGTTCTGTTTTGTAGCTGTTTAGAGGGGATAACAATTCCTGTAGTAATAAGTCCCTTGGGGGCAGAAATGGAAATCTGCTGAATTTCTGTTTAGTCTAGAGAATACATATTCTTGGATCTCTGACTAGTGCCTACACATAGGTATTCCATTTTCAAGTCTGTATATTGTAGGCTGTAACACCCCATTCACCACCACATGTACACACCTATCCTCCATTAGTGCCTATTAGTGCTTAATCTTGCTTACAACATTCCAATTCCCAGGAATTTAGGTAAAAATAATGTCATATTGACTACGTGCAGCATCATTCTCATGCTTCCTTTCTCTCTTCAATCAAAAGGATTGAAGTGTAGTGGACATTAATGAAGGTAACACTCACTTATTTTCCAACCACTCCATAGGACACTTTGCTGCAGAAGATGTGGCCTCAAAGGTTAAGAGTTTGAATGAGAATATGGAGTCTCTCCAGGCTCGAGCTGCTAGACGGCAGAATGATCTTGAGGCCATTGTCCAGTTCCAGCAGTACCTGGCTGACCTGCATGAAGCAGAAGCATGGATTAGAGAGAAGGAACCTATTGTAGACAACACTAACTATGGAGCTGATGAAGAAGCAGCTGAGGTAAGGTGGGCATGGGAATAAACCTTGTCTAATACTCACCGAATGATACCAAATTAGATTGTAGGACAGCTACAGTTTCTGTTACATTATTTGGAGTTTCCAGTGTGATAGCCTTTGGCCTTCCTCTGCAGGGATAACCTCAGAGTTGATGGAGGTCCCAAAAGATACACTACATTTTCCTAATCCCACAGAAATCCATAGATTCCTTAGAGATTATCTAAACCTGAAAAAGCATGACTAGAGATCCGTGCCTGTCTTGGTCCCATCCTAAACTGCCCAAACTAACCTTGGGATTTCACAAACTAACCATGGCTTTAGGATATAAGCACCTTAATTACTTTATTGAAATAAAATCAGGCAGACATGTTAGGGCAAGAAGAACGTCAAAGGTCAGAATTACCCTTTATATCCATTCCTTTGTTCTGTTCATTGTCCAGTGGTAAGCTAGTATAGTATTTCACAAATCTTTGGCACTAGAAATAATTGAAATGGGCATCTAATATAATGTTAATGTTTAATCCTACAAAGTAACATTATCAGCAGTCTCCTCTTTGAGCTGGGGTGTGTTGATAAAATGCTTGTGCAATTTTGACCTTGTTTTGATTAAAGCAAAATATTGAAATTTTTGTTCATTTGACTCCTATTTGATACTTGCAAATTTAGAGTTAAAAAAAAAAGAAAGAACTTTACATACAGATGGAAAGTGTCTCTTACCAGGAATTAGGACAATTGGTATAACCCGAAATAGTAGTTGAAGCACTTCCCAGGAATGTTTAGTGTTCTTCCCGTATTTGCTTCTGATGATCTTCCCATCAACAAATCCAGGCTCTTCTAAAGAAGCATGAGGCCTTTCTAGTGGATCTCAAAGCATTTGGAAACAGTATGAAAGCTCTACGGGATCAGGCAGAAGCCTTCCAGGTAAGGACTTAGGGTTGACAAGAATCACATTCCTCACCACAGAAGAAAAGGAATTCTCTTTGTTACTGATTTTTATTTCCTATAACCCAGGAAGCAATTGCAAAGAAAATGGTAAGTTTTATGATCCTTATAGGCAGGAATTGTAGCATCTTTGTAGCATGTACAGAATTTAGTAGACAAGTTCTCAATAAGTGCTATCAAGTGTTCGTTAATGTATTTTTTGCTTTCCTTTTTCCTTCCTTTTATCTTTCTATTCCTCTTTCTTTCTTCCTTCCTTTATTCACATCTCTCCTTCTTATGTTTTTCCTGATTTCTTTCCTTCCTTCTTTAGTTTTTTTTATACCAACACTTATTAAAAGTCTGACACATGCAAGTATGAATAAAAATAATCCTGACTTGCAGGGAAATTACGGTATATTAGGTGATCAGAAATTTTAACAAATAAGTGCACATAATAGCTACATGAACAGGAAAAATGGTCTCAAACAAAGGAGTGTTCCGTTCTCTTGGAATAAGAATGCTCGAAGATAGGAACATTTTCATAGCTGAGACAAACCAGTTTATCTGAGTTACTTAAAAAAAAAGGTGGTTTGCTATGCAGACAAAGATGAGAAGGGCCTTTGTAGTCAATGAGCTGTGAGAGCAAAAGCACTGAAGCATAAAATAGTCAAGCAGTTTTTGGAAACTGGAAATACAAATAGTTGAGAATATGAGAATGGCTAGGGCGCAAGGTGAAAAGGAATGTCCCGAAGAGTGACGAAGCTGGGATCAATTAAATGATACAAGTGTCTCCTGTGTGTAGTGGAAGAAAAAAGAAAAACACTTCTTACATTCAAGGAATTCTTTCTAATGAGAGGCTCTGAATTCATACACTGGGGGTAGACAAAAGACATGGACCCACATGTCAAGTCATATATATTTTTACAGAATTTCTACTCTGTGCCTTCATCAAGCCGTGCACAGAGGGTATCTAAACAAGAATGGGTGGACTTATGAATTGTACATTATGAGGAAACACAGTACTTGAAGGATATAAAATCAAAGAGATCTGCAAGGGGAGGTAAACCTTCAATCTTCAACTCCAGTCTGAAGAAGGTGTGGGTCATTACTTATGAAAGGGCTGTATATTGTGTTCATTCTTTCGGAGATAAGATGTTTGCAGGAAGTAAAAATCAGAGACGACTACACCGTGGAGAGCAGGTTGCTTGCTAAAGAGAAATACAAGATATTTGATCTCAGTTTATGTTCTCAATTTTTAAAATTCTGTGGTGTTTCCTATGTTGTAGATCACTCATCTCTAAAAAAGAAATCCCACAGTTCCTTGAAATAATAGTGTAAAGGCCTGGGGTTGGAAGGATTTTCAATAGAAGCCCAGGGAATGGAGATGGTGTTGAGAGATAGTGGGTCTTTCACTTTCTCAAACAATTTTTTGAAATGTTGATGTGTATAATCCTTTATTACCAGCTTTAAGAACTGGTGTCTTAGAGTACTTAATATATTTCCAACAAACTACATGCTTACTTGCTTACTCTCTGTTCAAACTTCCCAGCTCGTTTGTCCCCTGAGAAGTGTTGGATTGAGCAGTATCGCTGAAAACAACATATTGTGATCTCTCTGTACTGGCAGCTATGTAAGAGCTTCCAACCAGAGGCAACTCTCTCCTGTTAGGCCCAGGGACTGCCTACCACTGTTAGGCTGTACAGGAATATATTTCCAATGGGTGACTGACATGTTCTGCTTCTTGTTTTTATTCAGCAACAACAGGCTGCACCAGTGGAAGGAGCTGCTCGAGAAGTGAGGGTTATGGCTTTATATGACTTCCAGGCCCGCAGCAACCGAGAAGTCACCATGAAGAAAGGTGATGTCTTAACTCTGCTCAGTTCCATCAACAAGGTGACTTTCCTTTCTAACCTTCTTCCCACCATGTAGTTCTTCCACAGTCATCTCTCCCAACCCTCCCAGATATGTATATTTTGGCCAGCCAACATTTTTCTCTTGTTATCTCTCTTAAATAACCATAATTTACTGATTACTTTCTTTCCTCCAGATATTATGTATGATCCTGTACGCACATATCTTTTGGGATAATAATACCAGTTTTACAGTTAACCAGATGAAGACTCAAGGAGCTTAAGTAACTAGTCTAAAGACATATAAGCTATGAGGGGCAATTCTGTAATATATTTACAAGAATTATCTGTCCCTTTCTCTTTGTCTCTTTGCATGTTCCTCTTCTGTACCTGTGTTCCTAGTGATGGAACAACAATGGCTGAGGTCAAGGGAAGCTTGATCAAGGACAAGTCTTTTGTCAGCTTGATTTTCTTTAGACCTTATGTCTGTGAGAATATTGATAAAATATTGGCTAGGATTTTAACTATATTTTTCATAATTGCTCAAGTAATTTTTATATTCTAATATTAATTTATCTCCAAAAATGATTGGGAAGAAAAGAGGAGAGTTTCAGATATCGTTACTTTGAAGGCAAGTGAATTTTTTAGAGAAGCAAGATGTTTTATTATCAAATAAGCTGTGTACCAGTGCCCACAGGCTTCTCCATTTCAGTACATTATTCTCTGAGGAGTTTAACTCTAGAGTGGTTAGTATAGCAACACTCCAAAAATACTCTGCGGGGATCAGGGGGATACTTAAACATAAAGCATTTGCATAAGTGAAATTCAGGGCAACACACAATTTTCAGAGAGATGAGGAGGAGAAGTTCTTGCACAATACTGTCATATACAGCTGCTCCACCCACAAGAAGCCCAGTTCAATTCTGGCTCTGTGGGTTTTTTGTAAATTCCTAGTAGACAGAGTGCCCCATCATTAAAAGAACTGTCACTAGTTTTTGAAAACCTCATCAAAATTAAGAGGCTAACATCAAATGTCAGATTCCTCGATTTCAAAGGCTCATCTCTGCAATTCCTGAAACTCCTTATTTACCTTATTTGTAATGTATGAAAATTATTTGCCACCCATAAGCAAAGGTTTGCTTCTCTTGGCCATTAGCCCATGTCCATGCCTAAAGACTTAGTTATGAGAGTTGAAGCCTCTCCTATTTGTAGCTTTTCCAAGAACTAAGGAAGGAGTGGGGATCTGCTCTCCCTTCAGGACTGGTGGAAGGTGGAAGCTGATGATCACCAGGGCTTTGTGCCAGCTGTCTATGTCAGGAAGCTGGCCCATGATGAGTTTCCTATGCTCCCTCAGCGGCAGCGAGAAGAACCAGGCAGCATCACCCAGCGCCAGGAACAGATTGAGAAACAGTAAGTTCTGGAGGCTGGAGAACTGGACAGTCTTTGGCCAAACATTTCCTACTGGCCAAAGACACTTCTCATGACTCTGCATCTGTTAGACTAGAGATGTCCTGCAAGTTTGCAGATTTTAAGAGCTAAAAGTAAACTTAGTGTCCTTCAGATACTTCAGTTTTGATATGAGGAAAGGGAAGCCCAGAACCATTAAATCAATTGCCTGAGGTCAGACACTTAATTAAGCCACATCTTCTGACTCCCCACCTGGCATTCTTTCAAGGTTATTGAAAGGTCTTTTGACCTTCATATAAATTTTGTTTACTATACCAGGCTGTTTCATATCCAGTTGTCCACAGCCCTGTGGAACTTTCACTTACATATAATGGGGAAGGGATGTTGCCAGTCTCACTACTGGAACATTAATATTTTTATTATTTTTAGGTGGAACGCTGTGTGTATGTCTCTGTTTGCAATGCTATTTTCATTCTATCTTTATTTCCTCCTCTCCTTTACCATTCTTCAATTGATTTTTCCTTTACCTCCTTTTTGTCCCTTTCATTCTCTCCCTCTCTCACCCTACTTCTACTCTTCTGTGTTTTCTTCACTTTTTTTTCCATCTTTCCCATTCTTTTCATTTCTCCACTCAGGTATCGCTCCCTCCTTGATCGGGCAGAAGAACGCAGACGTCGTCTATTGCAACGATACAATGAGTTTTTGCTGGCCTATGAGGCAGGAGACATGCTGGACTGGATCCGAGAGAAAAAGGCAGAAAACACTGGGGTAGACCTAGATGATGTTTGGGAGCTGCAGAAAAAGTTTGATGAGTTCCAAACGGTGAGAAAGAGGAACCTTCTCCTCTAGACAGCTTTTTAAGGATTATCATTTTTCTCTTTTATCTTATAACTCCTCTTAAGCAACTCCTTAATTTCATATTTACTAAATATCCTCCCCAAAGCCACTGACGGTTCCATATTTCACATCTTCCTCTGGGTATTGTAGATGCAAAGAGGGTGCTGAGGAAACTAATGACCCTAACTTTGCAGCCACAGTCCCTGCCACTCCCAAATACTACTGGGAGTGCTGGTCTCCTAAAAACTTGTCCTATACTGTACTGTGTTCATGCTGATGCCCAGGTTGAGATGGGGTGTTTTGGGACTCTGTGTAAGGTCTATTTATGGGGCAGAAGTTGGGGTGAGAAGATGGGAATAACAACCTGACTTTACAGCTGGACAATTCCTAAGTTTCTGCCTACCTAAAACCCTTCCATTCTCCTATATTCTCTCAGATTCATTCTATTATCTTAACTAGCATCAGTATAAACTCCTTTTTCTTTTCTTTTTTTATGATACCTTCCAAATGGAATTCAAAGCAATAGATAGATAGGTGATAAATATAGAGATAGAAATAGAGTTTATATATGTGTGTGTCTGTGTGTGTGTAGTTTTGGAAAATATAAGAATGAGAAAAATAAGAGTAAAATTATAAAAGAAAACTAGGAATGAGACTTCCATGAGAAAACTCATTGAAAGTTCATTGTATAACGTAATTAAAAATATCATCACCATAGACATGGTGATGAGCCCCCTTGAGCTGTTTCTTACAAATACTTTAATATAAAGAGATTGCAACTCAGTCAGTGGTATTCTGTAGAAGGTGAAGGAGTTTATATTGGTAGGAAAGAATATTATATGCTGCAAGTATAGACACCTCTGGTGATGTAATTTAATCTGTAGTGATATTTTTAAGAAATCAAGGAAACTGTAGGTACTCCATACTCCAGGTAAATAAAAGTTTTCTTGCCAGGTTTTTGATAGCCACCAGTTGTCAGGGAGTTTAAAGGTTCTCTTACTTGTGGTAGAATGGAGTAAGGTGGTTTGTTGTGGATGGCAAGTGAAGTTAGCAATATGTTTTAATATTTAGCCAAATTGAAGGTGAGATAAGCAGATAAGTATAAAAGATTCTTGAGAAGGGGATTTACATTGCTTTGGACAAATTTTTCCGTCCAGGATTTGAAGACCAATGAGCCCCGGCTGAAGGATATCAACAACATAGCTGATGATCTTCTATTTGAAGGCCTTCTAACACCAGAAGGAACTCAAATACGGAAGGTAACTAAGTTCTCCTTCCTTTTCTCCTCAGTACTAGGTTGAGCTTTGGGAGTCTTCCTCTAACTTATACTCAACTTCATATTCCATAAATCAGGTAGAACATGGAGAAGGGAATGGGAACATGGAGCTGACTACAAGAAAGATCAAAGACAATAGTCCAAATAGTCCAGCCATGTAAACATTTGAGCTGATCAGAAATCCTTAAATTTCAATACATGCTCCACCTCCCCCCGACCACCACAGACACAACAAATTCATTGCTTACATACATGATACAAAGAAAATGCAGATAAAGGAGCTGTGATAGTAAGAAGGGGTTAATCAAGAAACATTACTGAAACAGATCGGCTCTGATAAAATCTGATGAAAGAAGGAGAAGAATATAGATCAGCAGAGATGGAGGAGGGGCATTCTAGACCTGATTCAGATTTGGACTTATGGTTCCATAAAAGATCTAGTGAATATTTATGCAATGTCTAGTCCAGCTCTCTGGATTGTCATAAACCAGTAAAGATGAGTTTTCTCCCTCTTTTTGTGGTAGTGGACACGGGGTAAGAGGGAGAAGGAATGTGCATAGGAACAATTTATTTATTCTCTGCAGAAAGTAGGGCTCTAAGAGGCTTCTTGGTTTAGTCAATTCAGGGTGCAGAAAGCTATTATATTTCTCCTTGAGAATACCTTCTAACTACCAAGGCAACACTTTCCACTTATTTTCAGGGGTTGTGATGTAGTCTTTGTGGCAGCAAACATCAATCGCTACTCCAGGGTTGATGGCTCCATCCTGGAACATTAGTTTGGGAAGGAAAGTAATCCCTTTCTTAACTGCACTGGCATAAATGAGGCCCTAGCTCAAGCTTTCCAAGAAAGAAATAAGCTTATGTAATTTATGAAAGAAAGAACATGAAAACTATCATAATTTAAACCCCATCTAGCCTTCACACACCACAGAACTATCTGTGTTAGCTCCCTAGCTAAAATGTGATATGTTTGCCTCTTTTAGGAGTTGAATACCCGCTGGGACTCCTTGCAGCGGCTTGCAGATGAACAGCGCCAGATGCTGGGCAGTGCCCATGCTGTCCAGATGTTTCACAGGTGAGAATTTTAACCCTAAAAAGCAGTGCTGCTCTAGAACCCACTCAAAAATCCTTAAGTGTGATTACTATAGAACAGTCATAGCCATTAGTATAACCCTTCTTCCTGAGACAGGGATAGTAGGAGATCAGGTGTTTCAGGAGTACATCCCTCACTTCGCACATAGGATACTCCCAGACAATCAACTTCAATTTTCTAGTGCCTAGGTTTGGGCCCTGGTATGTAATTAGCAGTCTATATACTTTTTCATGGTAGTGGATGAAACTTGAAGTAGAAACAAGAGGTTTAAGTAATTGTATTCCTGTACCAGAAGTAGACAGTAAAGGACAACAGACATCACATTGACTCTAACTGTTGATTCAACAATTTTTTATGTCTGATTTCCAAATTTGTGTCTACGCTAAGAAACATACATGTAACTAAATAAGTAAACAAACATACCAACAAACAAAATGGAAACCAAACACTTTCACTGTGTATAAATATATTTTGGAATATTCAGAAAAGGGAAAATTGAAATGTAGATGAGTCTGGTTGTTTCAAATGGCTTAAGATGGAAAGCCTTGAAACATAATAGTTAAGCATGTGGCTCTGCAATCTGGCTGCCTGGTTCAAACTTAGGATCCACCACTTAGCAGTGGTATAACCCTGCGCAAATAGCCTCTTTAAGCTTCAGTTTTCTCATATGTAAAATGGGAACAGTAATAGTAACCATGCCTCAAGTAGTCGTTGTGAAGAGTCAATAAACCCAAGTTCTAACACGTTAAAAAAGATGGTGATGCTGTTGGTAGTGATGAATTCCTTATGAGCCCAGTTATTCTGCCTCTGGTACACATTATTACTCCTAAACTCTGTTCTTGTGTACCAGAGACGCAGATGAAACGAAGGAGCAGATTGAAAAGAAGTGCAAGACCCTCAGTGCCGCTGATCCTGGCTCAGACCTGTTCAGTGTTCAGGCTCTTCTGCGACAGCATGAGGGCTTTGAGAGAGATCTCGCACCCCTGGGGGAAAAGGTGAGACATGTGCTTCCAAGCTTTTCCAGCACTTTCCTCTTCATGTTTATTCCTATCAACACCCTCGTCCTCGGTTTTGTTCCCCTATCCTTTCTTCTTACATTTCTCTTTACCTTATTCCATACTTGTTCTTGTACACTGTCCCTAAGGCAAGGCCACTAAAAGGACATCCCCCAGGAACATTAACGTGGAGGAAAAACATATTGGAAATGAACTTTCTGTTGTCCAAGTACCTCTTCAGTGGGTTCCAAGTGACCAGAATGTACAAAAGATAGTTGGAGGCCAGCAGCCTAAGATAAACAGGAAATTGCCATACTCAGGATGACCAGAACTATGCCTGAGCATGATGCAGAGTTTCTTTCACAAGTAATTAGATGAGCTTAATCCTACTCCAACCAAAAATGAACTCCAAAGCATTCCAGATACACTCTCCAGTGCTCCAGATGAACCAGAGGCATCGTGCATCTTGGCATTATCATGCAGAGCAAAAAGAAGCACAGAAAATGTCTATATTGGAAAGATGTTTGCATTAAATTCAGGACCTTTGGGTCCATAATTTGTATTGCTACTAACTAGCAGTCACTTAACCACCCTGCCTAACAGCCTTCTAATCTTAAAAAAGTATGGTAATGCCATTTTGACTGCTTCATCAAGTTATCATGTGTACCAAAGGGTTGGTGTTATTTCATAAAGTAATAAGAGGTTCTTGTACCTCACTGATGTCTATTTGAAGAGTGAGCACCACTAAGGCTCAGGCTGATTCTTTTGCTAGAATTTAGGCATGACTCTAGGCTGATTATCAGAGCTCTTGCATCTTCCCAGGTGACTGTATTGGGGGCAACAGCAGAGTGGCTCTGTGAGGCCCACCCAGATGCCATTGATGACCTGAATAAGAAGCGAATGGAGCTGAATGAGGCCTGGGACAACCTGCTGGGGTGTACAAAGGATCGTAAGGAGAATCTAAATGAGGCCCAAAAATTCTACCTGTTCCTCAGCAAGGCCAGGTAAAGCTCAAAAGGAAGAGCTCCACCAGGTGGGGTGGGCAATTTTCATGTCTAGCCTCTGAGTAGAGCTTCCAGGAGCAGTCCCTGTATGGGTACTCTTCACTGCTGGATTTGGTGGGCACCTTTCTGTCCAGATCTCACCTCTGGTTAGGCACAAAACTCCCAGGTTCAGTACTTTAAGCCATAAAATACTGAGGTTTGAAGAAATGTAATCCCATCTAGGCCAATTAAGTAAGCTTCTACAGAGTGCATACTATATGATGTGTTCTGTCAGGAGTTGTAGGATACAGGGGTTTTCATTTTATTAGAGAGAGAGAGAAGGATACAGATAACCATGGTAGAACATAATACAACCCAAACATGCATCCTAACAAATATATGGATCTACACAAAGACACAAGGAGAAGAAAGGTGCAGCATGTCTGTGAAGTGAGAGCAGCTGGAGCACAGGGTTTGTGTGTCAGAGGGGTAAGGAGAAGTAGCAGGAGAGAAATTTAGAAATGTTGAGATGAAATCCTAGAGAATTTTCAATGTCTTACTAAAGAGTCTAGACCTTTTCACAGTCTAGCAAATACATACTTTATCTGTGGAACAATTCCCACATTCTGTCCCATAGTATCAGTCTGCTAGGAGGAGAATTTAGGATTGAGGGTTCAGAAAGTAGTAGCTCACAATGCAATACTTTTGAAGAAAAAACCGAGTCAAATTTTGGCAAATGATTTTGGTTGCACTTGGCAACCCCTTTCCCAATACACCATCTCTGGAAAGCTATAGTTTTTCACACAGTATAAATAAACAACGTCCATACTCATTCCCCAAAAGCATATAAATGTGCATATATCCCTGTATATACAGAGTCTATCTGGACTTCAGATTCCAAATTAAAGGCCACCTCTTTTCCTTTATAAAGTCACACTTTTCAATCTTGGAAAAGTAATAATCCCACTCACAGAGCAACTCTAATATCTTATTTTACCTCTTTATGACACTTTTGCTTTTCAGGGTTTTTTTTAGTAGGTATTAGTGTCTAAATTTTGTTTGCTTTTTTCTTTCTTTTAATCTAAAGCGTGAGCTCCTAGAAGACATAAATATGTCTTTTACACAATGTTTGCTAGCTGGTAAGCACCAACAAAACTTAGTTGTTTGAATAAGTGAATAAAACAGTTTACAAAAGAGGAGACTTTTCTGCCCTAGAGTTCATGATTCCTATTTAGCATCAAGAGTAGGGCACTCTTTATGAGATGCTTAATTTGACCATCATATATAATTTTAACTCAATGCATGGTTATTTGACATTTACCCTCTAGTGAGGATGGACCTTAGCCCTCCTTGTCTAACATCTTGATGTCTAAAAGAGTAGGAAATAGGCCCTGATTTAGGTAACAACATAGAGTGTCTGTGTGTGTGCATGTGTGTGCATGTGTGAGTGTGTGTGTGTGTGTGGTGGGCAGAAGCATGTGCTGGATTCTATTGGGAATAAAAGGAAGAGGAAGGACTTGTCTTCCTTTAGATTCCATAATAAGATGATCTTTAAATCCAAGAATCCACTTTAAAGGAACAGGAATAATTAAGAGTAATGGAATATGTACTGGTCCAGAATTCTAGTGTCTTGGTTCTAGTTCGGATGTCTTGTAGTTATATCACACAGACGAATCACTTACCTTCTGTCAGCTGACTCCCTCATCTCCAAAATGGAAGAAAAATAATTCTCAGAATTCTATACAAGATAGTTACAAGAATTGAAAGAGATAATATATGTGAAGAGATTTTTCAAATGCAAGGGGTTGCTACTGTTGTCAGGCAATGAAAATAACAAACCTAAGATCTGTGAAGTTTATAAAGCCAAATAGAAAGTGTTAATCTGGAAATGTTTTCTAGAGAGGAAAAAGCCCAAGGACAGACAGCCCTGTAGCAAGTTGCAAGGTTTTCTTGTCACTCTCAACATTTCTATTTCTCTAGGGACCTACAGAATTGGATCAGTGGCATTCATGGCATGGTATCATCACAGGAGCTGGCTGAAGATTTAATTGGCACAGAGATCTTGATAGAGCGACATCAGGTATGGCTACAAAAGTCATAGCCACTGATCACATGACCTCACAACCATCCCTCACTTAACAACTTTGGTGAGATGTCATTGGCCTCACCAGTCTCCTCCTCATTTTTCCCACAGGATCATCATGCTGACATGAATGCCAAGGCTCCCACCTTCCAGGACTTAGAAGATTTTGCTACAGAACTTATAATCAGTGGTCACCATGCCAGTCCTGAAATTGAAGAAAAGCTTAAAGCTGTCAGGATAGAGAGGGATGATTTGGAGAAAGCTTGGGAACAACGCAAGAAGATGCTAGATCAGTGTCTGGAATTGCAGGTACAGGAAATTCCTAGGCATTAAGCAGGATTGGCCTCAGTCTGTTCTGTCTATGAAATTTTACATGGTTAGTACTGGCACTCTTTTCACTGGACTTCTCCTCCTATAAATGCAAGGATGTCTCTTGACTATCTGACATTGCATTCTCTGCTTTGTAGCTTGATCATTTGATATTCTTTGCTCCTATCTCTATTAGAAGTGCCAAATAAAATAAGAGGGAGTCCTGGGCATGAAGTGGGGTTATTATAATTTATTTATTGATTGAGGGTTTGATTGATTGATTTTTATTGAGAACCTACTCTGTGCAGGGCCCTGCGAACACAAAAGTTGGTAGGATTTTCCATTTTCTTAAGAAGATAAATTATACATGTAGAAAGATCATCCTAGTATAGTAAGATGACTATTAATAAAACAAAATGTATGAATGTTTTGAGGCTAAAGAAGAGGGAGTGATTAATGTTTTTGAGAGAAGGAAGTAAGAGTGTCACAGACTACTCTGAAGCATAGTGTTTACCAGAGTCTTAAAGAAATAACCAGCCAATATTCACCAGATGTAGGATATGGGAAATAACACCCCAAGAAAGGAATATAGCTTATATAAAAATTGTGTTTTCAGGTAAGAGTAAAAGGTCAAGTATAGCTAAGATTCATGGTATGAATGCTTCTTGGAAGAATATAAGCACCACTTAGAGGATTTCTTATATAATATCAAAGGAGAGGGTGAGATAATTTCCTCTGTCCCCTTGGAATGATATATCATATACCTCTACCTTCATTCCCCATAGTTGTTCCAAGGGAACTGTGATCAGGCTGAGAGCTGGATGGTGGCACGTGAGAATGTCCTGAGGTCAGATGATAAAGGTTTCTTAGACAGTCTAGAGGCCTTGATGAAGAAACGTGATGATTTGGACACAGCAATCACTACCCAGGTAATAACAAGTAATACAAGAGTTCCAATAATAACTGTTAGTAATAATAAGAGAAATCTTACGTGAGTCTGTAGTTTTATGATTTATAAGTATTTTTATTCCCATTTACTTCTTACAGAAAAGTTTTGGTTGCACTTGGCAACCCCTTTCCCAATACACCATCTCTTGACACTGTGTCTTAGTCTTGTCGAAGACATAATGTGGCATTGAAATTTCTTACTTTAAGTTCAGCCTTTTAAAACCCAACTTTTAGAATTGGAAGTGACTTTGCGTGCTGTCTATTCCAATATCCCACCCAAGGCAGGAAGTGGGATATTGGCCATGGGAAGTGTGTGTTCTTTAAGGAACTCAGTACTACACAAGTAGCCCATCTCAGAATCATTATCAATGTTTCTCCTCTTGTTGAGTTGAAAGCCACCTCCTTGTAAGGTGTTTACCCTTTGGCCTGGTTTTGTTTCCTTTCGTCTAGCCACAAAGAATATCTCTGCTTTTTTCCAGGAGGGGTCAGGGTTGCAATAAGGGCATCATCTCCAGCCACCTGGGCTTTTTATTTTTCCCTTGTCTAGGAAAAGAAGATCACAGAACTAGAACATTTTGCTGAACGGCTCATAGCTGATGACCACTATGCCAAGGAAGAGATTGCTGCTCAGCTCCAACATGTGCTAGACAGGTCAGACCTGAGAAATTGTTTTGTGAGCTATAGAAAGATGTAGCAAAGTGCTCTCTTTGCTAGCATTAAGGATTGGGGTAACACTGAGTTCTTCTTATTTCTAGACGCCTAAAACTATCTTGAAACTTTAGAAAACTTTCTGACTTCATAAAATAAAGACAGAGAAGTTACCTTAGAAATTACCTGGCTTAGCCACTGTGTTTATACTTGAAAATGATGAAATGATGTTATACATAACATATAAACATATAAATAATGAGAGGAGAAGGAACAAGTTGGAAAATGGGAAGATTCATGGATATGGTATCAGAGTTTGGGAGAAGGGTAGAGAGCAGAGAGTGATCTGGCCACCTCCTCCAGGTGGAAGGCACTGAAAGCACAGCTGACTGCTGAGCGGATGAAACTCGGCGACTATGCTGACCTGAAACAATTCTACCGTGACCTTGAAGACCTGGAAGAATGGATCAGCAGTATGCTGCCCATAGCCTGTGATGAATCCTACAAAGACCCCACCAACATTCAGGCAAGTTCAAAATAGGAATCTTGGAAAACTTCAGCATACCCAGATTGTTGGATGATTAGCCATCTCCCTATACTGAATATTTCTTTAACTGTTGAGGCCACTGTCTGTGACCTCAGGGACTTCTGAGGCAAATGGGGAGCAGGTCTTCAGAAGTCATTATCGGGGCTGGCCCAGTGGTGCAGAGGTTAAGTTTGCACTTTCTGCTTCAGTGGCCCAGGGTTCACCGCTTTGGATCCCAGGAGTGGACCTACACACCAATTGCCAAGCCATGCTGTCTGTGGTAGGCATCCCACATATAAAGTAGAGGAAAATGGACATGGACGTTAGCTCAGAGCCAATCTTCCTCAGCAAAGAAAAAGAGGAGGATTGGTAGCAGATGTTAGCTCAGGGCTAATCTTCCTTAAAAAAAAAAAAAGAAGTCATCATCACTTTGGTTATGATAGAAACACTAACTCTTCTTTATAAACAGAATTTACCTTATCTTGCTTCTCTAAATAAGATGGCAATTTAGTTTCTGCTTTCCCTTCAGAGGAAATACCTGAAGCACCAAACCTTTGAAAATGATGTCTATGGCCAAGCTGAGCATGTGAACCGAGTCATCAACATGGGGAATTCCCTGATTGAGCGGCGGGCATGTGATGGCAAGGAAGAGATCGTGAAGGTAGGGATTCTGCTCAAGATGGGTTGGGGGCTACAAAGGCACAGGAAGAGAAATTTTTTACTTTTCAATGTTTTCATGTATAGGGATATGAAAGATGTTCTGTTAATAGTCTTCCCTCTTATTGTTGCACAAAGAAGGAGGAAAACAGTGATGCTCAGATCCTATGACTGCAATCATAGTCAGTACCAAGAACTCCAAAAAAGCTTTAGACTTAATTCCTAAGTATTATGCTTGTTTTACATTTTCTATCCCTACTGCCAAAAGTTTTCTGGCATTTAGACATCAGTTGCTGTAATCAGCCCAGGACCCTTTCTTCAAATTTTTTCCTAACATTTCTTGTTGTTTTCCTAGATTAAACATAAATTATTTAAAATGTATGACATTCAAATACTGGCAGATTTTGACTAGTACCTTACTCCAGAGCCGTCCTACATTATCCTTTCAAGTTGTCATAGGACCCAGGATCCTAAAAACTATAATGACCCCTCAATTTCTTTGGGTTAGGGTCAATTGGAAGAGCTGCAGAAACACTGGGATGACCTGTATACAAGAACAATTGACAAAGGAGAGAAGCTCAACGAGGCTAGTCGCCAACAAAGGTTCAACACAGGCATCCGAGACTTTGAGTTCTGGCTCTCAGAGGTGATTGCACCTGAAAATGGTGGGGACATGGGAGCTACTGAATACTTGTCAGATAAATGGATTTATGCATGAACAGTTTGCTTGACTCTTCATGGGAAAAGTTTGAGGGCATAGTTGCTAATCTTGTTCTCCTTAAAGATAGTTTTCATCTGGAAGCTTTATTGCTTATTCTTCCATTCCCAGGCAGAGACACTGCTGGCCATGAAAGATCAGGCAAGGGACTTGGCATCTGCAGGAAACCTGCTCAAGAAGCATCAGCTATTGGAAACAGAGATGTTGACCCGAGAGGTAAGTGGTGCTGCAATCCAAGTCCTCTGGGAGGAATGGAAATGTTTCTGATTTTCCTCTCTTCTATCTTAAGAGATAGCTTAAGAACATAGCCTTGCAAAACTGACCTTAGTGTTCTCAGCCAGCAGTTATAACCACGTCAAACACATGCATTGCAGAGTTGTTGCAACAGTCACTGTTAACCAATGATCGTTAAACTATAGATTCTAAGACTCCAGGAAGTGTATCCTGAAAGCTATCTTTTTAAAATTTTTTTACTGATGCATGCATATAAACTCACCATCACCCAAAGCCACATATTTCACCTGTCTTTGAAAGAAAATGGAAGTTTATTTCATAGAATCAGAGAGAAAAACAATAAAATCAGATGGGGATGTATGCGGTAAAGTTGAACTACATATAAACTCTGGAAAGTCTATGGAGAATTCAAGTTGCATTCAAATGTCAAGCAGAGATTTGTCCCATGAACAGTGGTAAACATGCTGGCAGGTGTTAATTTTATACAGGAGGATTTTATGTTATCAGTTTTATTTGGTGATACAGATACTCACAGAAAGGACAAGAAGCCTAAGTCATTCTAAGTGCAAGATTTCAGGTCTTGATGATATTCCCTGTGACAGCAGGCAGAGTTAGAATGAAAACAGACACAGAAGAGGCTGGGTTTGCTCTGTGCCCAGTCTAAGAACGTTACCAATAGAGTAGTTCTTGTTATATATTTCAGCCAATCAATCTACATCAAATTCAGTACTGTGAAGAAGACGGTCCTGTTTGGGGACAGTGTGCTTACCCACCAAGGTGTTATTTTCTAGTTGAGGAGAGGAAGCAAATATATGGGAAACCATCAGAAAGAAGAACAGGACACAGAAGGACAAATGTGCAGCTTGAGTAATGTAGTCACGCTATCTATATTGTCTTCTGAACTTGGCCTTATCCAATGAGTTAAAAGAGCATAAAATCAAATTCAATATCTTTGAAAACAATCTATTTGACCCAGTCTTTGAACTTGAGCCAGCAGTGGTTAAAGTCAAGGATCTACTTAATGCCTGTACTAATCTATTCACTGAGTGCACTGGGACTTTCTAGGATGCACTCAAGGACCTGAATCAGCTGGCTACGGATCTGCTCTCCAGTGGGACATTCAACGTTGAGCAGATTGTGGAGAAAAGGGATAATGTCAACGACCGCTTCCTGAATGTCCAGAACTTAGCAGCTGCACACCATGAGAAACTGAAAGAGGACTATGCCTTGTTCCAGTTCTTCCAAGACCTGGATAATGAGGAATCCTGGATACAGTATGTACTGCCAACTCATGTTGTGTGAATAATCCAGAATAGATAATCTACCAAACATGTTCTTATTTGATGCTGAAATGAAATATATAATCGTTTCTTGCAGTTGGTATTACTTCTTAATCATGTGTGCCTTAGCCTAAAGTTAACATTGGTTTTATTTTACCCAAATTCTCTCACTGGATGCAGGCAGAGGGAGACAAGCATGGATGCAGTGGGCAATGGTTCACATACGTTCTGGGAACAAAAGGAATGTTCTAGACAATTCATAGAATGTGTAATGCTCATGAAGATAGCTGGGCATTTACAACTTACTAGGCTGACGAGATCACTGTTGTTATTCTTTCTGTATCCTATGTATCTTTTGTGACACCAAACTGGACACTGTACAGAGAATGTTACATGGTACCTGCTATAGTTTCATTACTGATTCTATTTTTTATTTTTTTGAGTAAGATTAGCCCTGAGCTAACATCCACTGCCAATTCTCCTCTTTTTGCTGAGGAAGACTGGCCCTGAGCTAACATCCATTCCCATCTTCCTCTACTTTATATGTGGCATGCCTACCACAGCATGGCTTAACAAGCAGTGCATATGTTCGTACCTGGTGAACCCTGGGCCTCCAAAACGGAACGTGTGAACTTAACCACTGTGCCACCTGGATGGCCCCACTAATTCTATTTTTGCTGTAAAAAATATGATTGAGAAAATCTTAGTAAATCAAATTATTTTCTCTACATCTCATTAAGCTTGCCTCATCATGTTCCTCTTCTACAAACCCGATGATTCTTACTAGTAATCAATGAATTAGAGGGAAGCACTGTACATAGGGCAGAAGTAGGACATTTTGGAACCTTTTTAGAAACAGTAGGATAATACTACTTTGTCTGTGTAGTGTTTGGTTGTGCTTTGTGGTGCTGGTCAAATATTTTATGCTCAGAACCAACCCACCTGCCATGACTTCTATAGCATCAGCTCTTTACACCCATTCTACCTAAACTCATTATTGATATTAACGGCCAAAATAATAAAAGCCATGAAGGTCATATATGTACATGTGTTTCTTTATATATGTGTATGCTGTGTGTGTAATTTTCACTTTTTGTTTTGGAAAGAAAAATATTAGTGTATGTTCTTGACCAAAGACAGAAAGATACAGAGTTAGACAGGAAGAGGAACTAATGGGAAGGCTATTATGGCTGTGCATATCATGGAGATTAGTATGTTATTTTAATTTGTATGTATTGGCATAAGTCAGAAATTTCACTGAAAGCCTCTGGCATTAATTATCTTTGTGGTTATTTTTACCAGAATGTTCCAGAATTTACCACCTCCCCACCCCTAGCCACACATACACTCTTAGAAAACAATTGTTCCAGGATGACCTCAGATGTCTAAACTCTAAATTTTTTGTTTTCTTCCTTGGTCCCAGGGACAGGTTGAGTCGAGTGAGCTCTGAGGACGATGTGAAGGATCTGCCGGGGGTTCAGAACCTAATGAAGAAGCACAAACGCCTAGAAGGGGAACTGGTGGCACATGAACCTGCCATCCAGGTATGGATAGTCAAATATGAACCTGGAAAGACATAGATAGTCAGAAATAGTAGACCTTCTTGGGCAAATAGGATGATGCTACAAACTGTGAAGGGGCAGGCCAAGGTCACACAGAAAGTCAGTCATAGAGTTCATAAGTGTTCTCTTCTCCTTCACAATTTGTCTCCTTGAATAGAAGATTTCTGCACAGGAACCCGTGCTTTTCCCTGGATGGAGCACTCTTATACTTCAGGGCACCGTTGTTGACAATTGGGATGCAGGTTGGGACATCTGGAAAAGCTGTACTTGAGCCAAGCCATGTGGGAAGAAGGCAACTCTGGGTCTGGTTTGGCAGCAGGATCAGCCTGCGACTGTGAATAATCCATAAAGCAGATCATGGAGAGTAGCCCAGTGTAAACACTGAGAGATTGGTCCAAATACTGGGGGAAGTTTAGCATGATAGATCTTGTTGCAACTTTCTTCACTTTTCCAAGATTTTCAGGACAACCCTAAGAACCACGGAGTTTAGAAATGATCTGGAGGGTAGGAAGGACTAGATACTTTGCCAGAAAACTATGACTAAATGGGGAGAGACTGTGGGATAATGCAACATGGAGGGGGTGTGTTCTTCAGAATGTGCTGGATATGGCAGAGAAGCTAGGTGACAAGGCTGCTGTGGGACAAGAAGAGATCCAGAAGCGACTTGCTCAGTTTGTTGAACACTGGGAGAAGCTCAAAGAGTTGGCCAAGGCTCGGTGAGTATGGGGATAGGAGGTTCAGTTCTCTTCCTGGGTTGTAGGTATTGAATGCAGCATTGACTTCTCTCCCCAACTACGCATCTCTATTTATCTTCTAAGTCACTGCTCAAATGCCACATCATCCATGAAGCTTTCCCTCATTTCTCCAAGGAAAAAGTGATTACTGCTTGTGTTCTGAATATACCTCTACTCCTGCACTTACTTGTAGCTGTCTTTTATCATTGTTACCCTGCAGATGCTATACTTCATACCGGGTTATTCTCCCCATGTCTGTTCTACTTAAATATGTCCTTAGTTTTAGCATTGCATGCAGCACTTCATAATGTTTTCCCTTAGAGCCATATGCCCAATTAGAACCATATAGGCAAGAAGAATAATTTCTGCCTATAATTTCATGCTTGTTGGCAGTAGGAAGACATATTTTTCTGGGGAATAAAAGAGAGATTCTAGCATTTTATGATACTTTCATTGTATAAGAAGAACGGCGGTGCTCAGAGTAGAGACACTGCTTCACTGCTGTTATTCTCCAATTATGAAATCTTGACATTTGGTTTGGACAAGGTTTCCTTCCCCCAACAAAGATTCCTAGGGAGTAGATGATGCCACAAAACTGGACTTCTGGGGGCAAGGGTCTCCCGCTTGTCACAGGAGCTCAGCAGTGCTGACCAATAGGCACATGTCAGATTGTTCTGTGGCCCAGATCAACTGTGGCCGCCTTGTGAGATTGTGCTGCTCTGCTACACTCCCACTGCCTACTAATTTCTTCTTATCCTTACTGGGGCTTACTGCCCTGTTATAGAGGGCTTCAACTGGCAGAGTCTCTAGAATACTTGCAGTTCAAGGAGAATGCTAAGGAAGAGGAAGCTTGGATCCGTGAAAAGGAAGCTATCGTTGCCCAAGGGGAGTCTGGAGACACATTGGCTGCTACTCAGGTGAGCAACAGGCTGAATGGATCAATTTTCTTCTCTTTAATTTGAATCTTTTCTTAAGTAGCTCATGTTTTCACCTGGGAAATTATAATATTTTTCCTTGTGGGAGAAGATGATGGAAATACTGCTAATTCTACCAATTTTAAATATGAAAAATCAAGGTCCAGAGATGTAAGTGACTTGCCCAAGATCATGGAACCAATCAGGTGTGAACGCAGGGCTGAAAGCTTAATCTATGCTTTGTGCTCTCTCTGTGAGTTAAAGTCTTTCCTTATAGTGACAGATTTCCTAAGATTCTCTCAAATGCTAATATTGCACTGAATTGGAAAAATTCTTATGTCTGGCCTTTGGTGGTAGTTTGTAGAAAATATAACTTTAGAAGGGTTTGGTGCGTAGAGTATTTACACAATTTAAAGATACTTTTAAATACAGGATTCAGTTTCCCAGTAAAGAAATGAACAAGTTTTCAGTGTGATCTTGAGTTAAGGTGGATTTTTACAGCTTTTGAGAGAAGGATTATAAGATAATACTGTTTTGGGACCTTGAGAACTGTGCCCACTAGCCTTAAAACTTGGAGATTTACCAAGAATTCTTTGTGGAGATTAATTCACTTTTATGAGATGTTGTAAGGAAAGGCCTAAACTGGCAAAAGAAAGCTTAAAACCTGAATAGCATGTAATTCAAACTAACAAGTCCTCTTATTTGGAAAGTCTTCTGTCACATGTGCACACCACTGTACATTTTCAAGCAGTTTAAGGTTTCATATCAAACACTCTCAAAGGCTTCTCCTTTTTAAAATTAAGCTTTTTATTTTGAGAATTGTAGATTCACATGCAGTTGTAAGAAATAATACAAAGAGGTCCCATGTACATATTATCCAGTTTCCTCCAATGGCAACATCTAGCAAAACTATAATACCATGTTACAACCAGGACATTGACATGGATGCAGTCAAGATTCAGACCATTATCATCACCACAAGGATCCCTCATGTTTTTTTTATAGCCACACCCACTTTCTTCCTGCCTCTACCCATTCCTTAATCCCTGACAACCACTGATTTGTTCTGCATTTCTATAATTTCATCATTTCAAGAATGTTACATAAGTGAAATCATACAGTAGGGAACTTTGGGGGACTGGCTTTTTCACTCAGCATAATTCTCTGGTGATTCATTCAGCTTATCGTGTGTTACAATAGTTCCTTCATGTTCATCGCTGAGTAATATTTCATGGTATGGATGTACCATGGTTTAATCATTCACCTGTTGAAGGATATTGTTTCCATTTCTTGCCTATTATGATGTCTCACTGTGGTATTAATGTGCATTTCCCTAATGGCTAGTGATGTTTAACGTTATTTTATGTGCTTATTTGCCATCTGATTATTTTCTTCAGTGAAATATATTGTCATGTCTTTTGCTCATTTTCTAGTTGGATCATTCCTTTATTTGTTTAACTATAGAAGGAAACTTAAGAGTTCTTTATATGGATTGTGCTTTTGTATAATGTCTAAAAATTCATTACCTGGTCCTAGATCACAAAGATCTTCTCCCATGCCTTTTTCCAAAAGTTTAGAGATTTACATTTTAATTTTAAACTCATCATCCATTTTGAGCTCATTTTCATCTGATACGAGACATAGGTCAAGGCTAATTATTTTGCCCACAAATGTCCAATTGCTCTAGCACCTTTCATTGAAAAAGCTTTCTTCTTACTGCAGAAGAATTGCTTTCATACTTTTTTATATTATTATATTTGAAGTGAGTTTTTTGTAGAAAGCATATAGTTGGGTCAAATTTTTAAATCAACTCTACCAATCTCTGTCTTTTAATTAGTATATTTAGACCATTACATTCAAAGGCTCATTTTAATAAGTTTTAAAACTGACATACAAATACCAATAAAAGGCTTTATAAGAACTTATTGCTAATAATCCTCATGAGTTACCTTAAGATATCTATCTAGATAGTCCTTCTACGTCCTCATTCATGAAGAAAAAATTGACTTTCTGCATTTTTAGTTTCCTGGGCCCATACATGTTGGCTAAGATGAGAAAAGAGAGTTTATTTAATATTGAATTTAGCTTTGCTTCCAATTACCTCATCTTCTCCTTAAATAAAGAGACTTTATTTCATTTATTATATAAAAACACACATATATAAAAATGGCTAAATCAGACAGTGTTTTATTGTGTATCATCTGACCAATCATCATTTACAGTTTCTGCATAAATATGAAAATAATAAAATCATAAAATATAATGTAGCACATCTTGTATTAAAAGGAATAACCATCTTATTTTAATGCCTAAGAACACCATGTGTTAGAAATTCCTTTATTTTCAAAATGTGATAGTTAAAAACTATATTAGTCATACAAAATCCATTTCTTCCCTTAGCCTGGATTAGCATGTGGTGTAGAAGAAAAGAATGGGTGGGATGCCTTTATGACAGGAGGAAGAAAGTCAGCAGTGGTAGCAGTGGTAGCTGTGGATGGTAGTGATGGTGGTGATGGTGGTGAGGGCTGGTATAAATGACACTTAGGAAAATACAACAAAAGATGGAAAAGTACTACTTGTCATGCTTCCTCCTCACCCCTTTCTCCATCCTACCAGCTACACAGACATCATGGTTCCAGAGAGCAGTTAGAAACAGAGAAGATTTGGAATGATATTCAAAGACAGCTCAATGCTTTACCTTCCTTTAGGATCCATTCTTAGTATAGGATGTTCTTGATATTTTTCTGCTAGATACAATGTTTCATTCAATTATACAAGTTTCAATGTGGAGAAATCCTTATACATGACCTTGATCAACACACTCATTCCAAAATCCAGAAAAGCTTAAGTTCACATTGTAGGGGAGGAAGACATTTCCTTTACCCACTCTAGGTCCTGCTGACTAGGCTAAGAATTAAATTCACAGGAGACAGAATAACAGGAGAAAATTAAACAAAGCTTTATAACATGTATACGTGGGAGAGACTCAGGAAAACTGACCAACTCACCAAAATGGCAAATGTTCTCATCTTAAATACCATCTTCAGCTACAAAGGAGGATGTTTGGGTGGGGGGGTGTCAGTCATGGGAGATTACCAGAAAAGTACAGTAAACAAGAGTAAGGTTATTATGTAGATTTAAGTCCTTGCCTTCTGTATTGCTAAGAGTTTCTAAAGATAAGGTCATCCCCTCTTCTTCCTGGTGGAGAGAGGGAGACACCTTTCCAGATGGAGATTTCCTTTACAAATGTAAATGTCTCTTAACAAAGGGTAACTTCTACTTTCCAGAGTTCCTCTCATGTCTGCAGTTTTTAAAAGTAATCAGCCGAAAATAATCCTCATCCCAAAGAGACATATCTTGGGGTGGCCAATTCCAATCCCCCACAACATAGTAAGTTAGAAGGAGTGTCACTTGAATTCCTGTGACTGTTTTTTTTTTTTTTTTCTGTAAAGATTGTCCTTTTTGGCAAGTGAAGAGTTATGGGAAAAGAATTTAGTGGAGATGTACAGGAAGAAGTGGACACTCACCAATTCTGCCAAGTTAGCTGAATGGCATCAAAGGGACTCAGAATACGGGTGGGATGGATTGTTCAGCCTTGCATGCTTTGATTCTCACTGACTCATTTACTCAGAGCTTGCTAAAGAAGCATGAAGCATTGGATAATGACTTTGCTGTCCATGAGACCAGAGTGCAAAGTGTGTGTGCTCAAGGAGAAGACATCCTGGGCAAGGTGAGTGCCTCCAGGGATTCTAGGTCAAATCATCATTTTCAAAAAGGGATTGGCACAAATATAGAATCATGAGCAGTGCTAAAATCATACATAAAACTTTAACAATTTCTTCCTGGCTGTCTTTGTTGCTGTTGTCAGCAAATAATTATCTGTTCAATTCCTGTTTTCTGGAAATTCTTTTTTCAAGTTCTTATAGGTACACCTTTCAAATTTTCTTAAATCCTTTGTTGATACTCTTACTATGTGCAGAATGTGGCATTTATAAAGATCTTATCACTTGCTTTGGTTATAGAGTATTATAAGAATGTGAAGACATTTCTTTGTGAGGCTTTATGGAGGAATACCACGAGAAACCTCTTCGTAATTTGAGAATCATTCTTTTATTTAAATGCTTGCTTTTGCAAACTCTCATTGATCAAAGTGATATACAAAAAAGCCTAAGCAGAGACAACTCCAGCTAAAAACATCACACTTCTGTGGGCAAACATGAGAAGATTGTCCAAATGCTGGAATGGAAATGACCATTTTGGACATGGATGAATAATATATTAATTACACTAGACCTAGAGAAGATTAATTATATATTTGGAATGAGAGAGATGAGAGCTTTTTAATCGTACTAAAGAATTCACATTTCTAGCCCTGGATGCTCATCAATATATCTGTCTCTCTCCTTCTCTCCTCAACCTTGTTTTGCAGGAGGGAAGTCATCACAAGGAGAAGATTTCTGCCAAGATATATGCTCTGAATGAAAAGGCCCCTTCTCTGGCCAAGGCAATAGCTGCCAGGAAGTCACAGTTAGAAGATGAATATGCCTTTCAGCAATTTAATTGGAAGGTTGACGTGGTAGAAGCCTGGATAGGTATGATGTATGAGGGGCCTTAGGTTTGAGAAATGCTGCTAAATTTTATTTATAGAATGTTACCTGGGGCTTTCTCACTTACCTTGAAAAAGAGAGAGGCTTTCTTCATGACTCACTCTATCCTTTCTGGACACAATTACACTCATGTACACACACACACACACACACACAGAAACATGCTGATGGGATGACTAAGTACCATAATACCAAAAAACACAAACACATTTATTGGGAATTGGTGATGTCATATGTGATATACAGAAAGATAGAGCCATGGCAAATATACAGTCTAGGAAATAAACTATGTGTTTGATTAAATTATTATTTATGTATAATCTGCAATTTTCATTTGTTATATGAAACACTCAGAAGTTCTTTTGGCCCTAGCTCTATTATAGTCAGTTTTATCCTTTATAAGTCTAGATAAAAAATCCACTGGTCCCCATTGCTGTCATATTTCAATGAATCACCCACTTTGAGAGTCAAGAGGCTCTCTTGTGGACTGTAGTAAATACTCCTTTTCTCCTTACCAAGACTAATACAAGACCAACTATCTTCCCCCTCTAATTAATGACATTTGCTCTTTAGCTGAGAAGGAAGCAAGCCTGAAGATCAGTGGAAATGGTGCAGACCTCGCTGGCTTTCTCGCTCTCCTGGCAAAACAGGTGAGAGCAAGTCTTCCTTGTTAACAGGTTCTAGTGAACTCCAAGACCCATATCACACAGAAGCTGAAAACATAGAATTATTTCATTCCTGAATTTTGTGGTTTTATTTTCTGTAAGACCTGTAATCTTGTTCCCTCTTCCTTCCTGATATTGATAACTTGCTAGTTTTTTCTCCCTCTCTCACTTGCCTTTCCCCTCCCTTCCCCTCTCTCATCAGACTTGCTGCTGGGTGTTCATCATTTTTATTAGAGAACCAATTTTTGCTTTGTTCCTGTTATACCTTTGTATTATATTCCATTAATACCTTTTTATATATTTAGCCTTCTTTTGGATTAACTTGATTTTTTTAAAAAATTCTTGAGATGGATATTTAGGTTATCAAATATTTAGCCATTTTTTTCTTTTCTATTATATCAATTTAAGGATATAAATTTCTCTCTAAGCACAGCTTTAGCTGCATCGCACAAAGTTCTTGCTTTTTTGTTATCATTCACTTAATTTTCTGTCATTTCTAATGCAATTCCTTGTTTAACCCATTGGTTATTCAATATTATATGATTTGATTTCTAAACATGGGGCATTTCCACATTATATTTTTTGATGTTTGTATCAAGTTTAATTCCACTTTACTTTAAAAACATATTCTATATTGTTTTATAAGCTTGACTTGCATAGAGTAAATGGTCTGTTTTGCTGAATAGTCTATGTACAATTGAAGAAAACTGTGTTTTTCAGTGGTTTATGTTGCCTTTCAGATTTTGGTTGTTAATCAGGTTGTTTAAATACTTTGTTATTTATATATATATTGAGGCTAGATTAAAAGTTGTATTGATATTTAGAATTATGAAATCATCTTGATGAATTCATACTTTTAATTATGAAATGTCTTCTTTTTCTCTAATAACATATTTTGACTTAAAGTCTTGTTTTCACATGCTAGTATACTCTTCAATTATTTTTGTTTAGTGTTTGTAGTGTCTATTTCCATCCTTTAGTTGTTTTTTTTTAACATTTATGTCTTTATATTTTATTTTATTTTTGTTGACTTGATACATTTGTATATTGCAAAATAATTACCACCAATTAACTAACATCTGCAAACCATCACATAATTACCTTTTTTGTGTGTGTGTGTGTGTGGTGAGAATACAAGATTTACTCTCTTAGCAACTTTCAAGTATATAATACAGTATTATTAGTTATAATCACCAGGCTATATATTAGATTTCCAGAACATGTTAATCTTTTAACTGGAAGTTTATACCCTCTGACCAATATTTCCCCATCCCCCACCCCCGTATCCTGTGGTAACCACCACTCTACTCTCTGTTTCTCTAAGTTCAGCTTTTTTAGATTCCACTTATAAGTGATATCAAACAATATTTCTCTTTCTCTGTCTAATGTATTTCATGTAGCATAATGCCCTCAAGGTTCATCCAAGTTGTTGCAAAGGGCAAGATTTCCTTCTTTTTCATAGCTGAATAATGCTCCCTTGTATATATACACCACATCTTCTTTATTCATTCATCTGTTGATGGACACTCTGATTGTTTCATATCTTGGCTATTGTAAATAATGCTGCAATGAACATGGAAGTGCAGAGTGCTTTTATAAATATCATATGGTTAAGCATTGCTTTATTTATCTAATTTGATTATTTCATTGGAACAGTGAGCCCATTTTCATTTAAAGTAATTCATCAGTTTTGATTTAAAGCTATAATCTAACACCCTCCATCCCACCCAACCCCTACTTTTTGGTAAGAGATTTAAATGAAACAAGAAATAACTCAGATTTTTTTTAGGGCTAACCTTTCCCAGTTTACTCTTACACCTAGGGCCTTTCAAGGGTTTCCACTAAACCTCTTTAGTTTATTCTTCAAAGGGAGAAGTAACAGAGAATATTACCATCTTACTTCAATACTATTCACTTGTTTCTGGAATTTTGATCCTTCACGTTATAGCTACCTGAGTTGCATTCTGATTTCTTTCAAACCTACTGAGTTTTTGTACTTTCATCAAGTAGTTAAAGTTGTTCTCAAAGGGAGAATTGGTCAAATATAAGCCATTCTGTTAAATCTGGAAATGGAACATCTCAAATTTTGTGATTCTGATATCAACATTTCCACAAAAAAAATCATTTGTATAATTGGCACCTGTGGGAGGTCTTTTGTTAGTTTGCATATGTAAGGCCTTTAGTGCACTGCTACTAACAAAAACACAAAATCTAACAAGTGATAAAAAAGAGGCTTAGAAAGGATATGAGCTGTAGGAAGGATTTAGTTTTGATTTGGAAAATTTGAAATATCGTATCATGCATCTTCCCATATTCCCTTAATATTAACTTTACACTTAACCTAAAATCTAATTACAGAACATATGTCCATTGGAATTTAACCATAATTCCAATCCTAAGTGTTCACTTAAGTTTCTAAGTCATATTTCCTTTTCCTTCATCATCACTTGAACTCTTGTCTCGTCCTTATCTTGTTCACGATAAAAATCTGATAGAACCCAAGTGTGAATAACTCCTTGGGATCTGCATTATTTCTTTGTTCACACCCTCTCTGTGGGGCTTTCTCAGGACACACTGGATGCCAGTCTGGAGAGCTTCCAGAAAGAGAGACTGCCAAAGATAACTGACCTAAAGGACCGACTGGTGGCAGCTCAGCATAGCCAGACTGAAGCCATTGAGGAGCGCCATGCTGCCCTGCTGAGGCGCTGGGAACAGCTGCTGGAAGCCTGTAAAGCCCACAGACATAAATTGCTAGAGAAACAGCTGCCCCTGGAGGAGGTAAAAAAAAAATTTATGAGCCATGATCAGGCTTCGATTTTCTGTATGTTAGCCACGGAATCCAGAAATAGATACTAGAAACATGTTTGGATAATCCATAGACATTTGAATTAGTACATTGAAAAGAATCAAGAGGATGTTCTTATTGAGCAAGAAGTAATTTATTTTTTTAGATTGATAGGAAGTTATTTTTTAGACTGACTTATCAGTTATCCAGCTGACTTGAGATGAAAGCCAGGCACGTGTAATGGAAGAGGTAGGTAGGACAAGAGGGTGGAAGATCTTAGTGTATGGAAGAACTAAAACTGGCAGGCAGGAGTCAAAGTTATACCTTTGCTTTTCTCTAACTCAAATACTAGACAAGTAAAACTTGTGTTCTCATCTTGTATTGACCTTTCTTAGCTGGGAGAATTCATATATGCCTCTGAACCTTGATTCCTCCAGTTATGAAATAGGTAAATGCTACCACCCATCTCCTGCTGTTCTGTGTTACTACTATTAAAAGGGATAATGGATGGGAAAATGCAGTATAAACCATTAAACTTAATATCAATATAACTGATTAAAATATTCTTTCTAGTAGTGGCCATCAAGGTATTGGATATTGATCATAAATAAATATCAACAGTAAAAGGAAGTCAAGATGGTCAGTGAAATCACTGAGCACTCTCAGACCATAAGAAGTATTGTACCTAACAACAAGTTAAGCTATGGAGTTAGGGGAATTAGGAAACAAAAATAAAAATCAGTCAATCTGGACCCTTAGTTAATTTCTACTCTATTGAAGAACATGGGACGTACAGAAATAAACCTTAAGGGAAAATTTACATCAATTAATGGCAACTTTACACACTTATAAAATCTATTCTAGGAAGATATTTCACATTCTGACTCAATTTTACTTGATTTTCAAACTGCAAAGAGTTTTGTTATTTTATTTTCTGTTTATAAAATCTTCGTAAAATATTCGGTTGATAGATAAATTTATGAAAATAATACAAAACACTTAGGATTTCATGTCCTTCCTGTCTAGGGATGAATTAGCTTTTTCTTTATTGGTCTATTTTAACATATACATTGCTGAAGTGGGTACAGGCAAGAAGTAATGGTGTAATACTTTTGTAATTTCACATTTATTTGGGCCAATTTTTTCTGCGGTAACCCCTATGTTTGGGGATGAAACTCGTTTGCACAGCATAAATCTCTTTGGAAGTAGAATCTGCTGACCAGAAATCTATGACGCATTTTAAATCTAAAGCTATTATTGATTGCCTACTGTCTGGAGTCCATGTTATTTCTCTAATTCAGAAATTCAGTCAGCCAGAGCACATGGTTAACTCCAGAGAGTAATGCAGAGATAGGGATGCAAGTTAGAGGGTAGGAAATGGATTTAAGCAGTGGCTTCGTGCATGAGATGAGTCATAAACAAAGTTTAGAAGGAAGATAGGAAAGCAACTCAGTGTAGACAAAGAGACATCAGAGAGGCGCGGTCTGCAGAAGATTGGAGGAGAGAAAGAGGAAGTGGATAAAGGATGGGCTAGATTTGCCTATCTCATAAAAGATTTGTTTATTCAATCATTTATCCTTTCATTCATTTAACATTTATTTTTGCATGTTTACTAAGTACTGGGTAGAATTGGAGCACAGTCTTCATAATAAGAAATCATGAAATCTTATCATTGAAAATGACCCTGGCCTCTTTGGGAATCTTGGAGCTAAAATAACTCTAGAAGTCATTCAACCTCCTCACTTGTAGGTAACAGAATACTTGACTAATTAAACATAGTGAGACCAAGACCAGGGTTTGTACCTTGAACTCACAGTCCATCTATCAGATCACATGGTCCTCATTAGTTTTAGTTCTGCCCTGTTAGAGTGCTGACCTTGAAAATATTGAAAGACAGCCATTTTTTTCTCCACAGTCTTCTCTTGCTGAGGGGCTTTATTGGGAAAGATAAAAATTTTTTTTTTCTCTGTAGGCTGAGAAGTTATTCATGAAATTTGCAGAAAAGGCTTCAGCTTTCAACAACTGGTGTGAAAATGCTGAGGAGAACCTGTCAGAGCCTGTGCACTGTGTCTCCCTGAATGAGATTCGGCAGCTGCAGAAAGACCATGAGGTCTTCTTGGCCTCCTTGGCAAAGGCCCAAGCAGATTTCAACGATTTGCAGGAGCTAGACCAGCAGATGAAGGCCTTAAATGTGCCTTCCAGCCCTTATACCTGGTTAACAATGGAGGTGCTAGAAAAGATCTGGAAGCACCTATCTGACATCATCAAGGTAACTTGGGGCATGGCAGAGAGTTCCTTTGGCTATGGTGAGCATGACCAATGAATTTACTCTGCAAGTTGGGGGGACTTTTGAAAAATAAAGGAAAATTGTTAATAATTATACTGGGATGGCAGTCGACAAATTAGATTTTCTAAGAAAAATTTGGAAGTATGTTCACAGTAGGTATTGCCCTATGCCTCATGGTTTAGAGAGCCTTAAGGTTCTGGATGTTTAGCAGTGATTCAGGGAAGCAAAAATAAGTTCCAAGAGTTGGCTTTAAAAATCAATCATGAAAAGTTCATGAGGATTTGTATATATGTTCAGAGTCTATATTCCTGTCATCTCAGGCATTCTTTATCTTATAAACACCTCCAATAGTACCTTTTTGTGTGTTTGTATTTAATTTTTGTCTGTCTATAATTATGTTCATCATAGAAACTATGGAAAATATAAAAAAGTTTAACAAAGAAATATTATCCCATAACATTACCAATTTTAGATGGAAACGCTTGTTACTATTACCTTTCCCTTTAAGACTGTTTTTATGTTCATTTAAATAAACTTTCAGGGGCTGGCTCCGTGGCCGAGTGGTTAGGTTCACGCACTCCGCTGTGGCGGCCCAGGGTTCGGATCCGGGGCGTGGACATGGCACCGCTCATCAGGCCACGTTGAGGCGGCGTCCCACATCCCACAACTAGAAGGACCTGCAACTAAAATATACAACTGTGTACAGAGGGGGTTTGGGGAGATAAAGCAGAAAAATAAATAAATAAATAAAACTTTCATGTGAAAAAAATTGAGAAGATAAAGATTTGCCTTTATTGCTATCTTATTTGTGACTGGGCTTCATCTTAGAGACACTTGTGAATACTTATGGGAAGTGACATAGCTTTCTTCACCTTTTGGAGATGAGAAGAGGTGGCCTGAAAGAAATATGAACATGCAGGCACATGCCTCTGGAAGATAGGTTAGATTTGGGAGAAGGAAGATGTGTAACTGAGCCTACAAAACAGTTATTTTACTGCAGAGAAAGATCTTCAATGTGCACCCCACTATCTGTGATTTGGGCTTTTAGGAACGGGAGCAGGAGCTACAAAAGGAAGAGGCAAGACAGGTCAAGAATTTTGAGATGTGCCAGGAGTTTGAACAAAATGCCAGTGCCTTCCTTCAATGGGTCTCGGAGAACAGGTGTGTTGTGCTACCTTGAAACTCATAATCCTCCTGTCACACACTCCATTCACCATAGGGATGAAATACATATCTGAAGGGAGGAGGAGGGACTCCCACAGCATTTATATTGTCCCCAAATCACCATATCCTGCCTGTGCTTTATATTTGGAATTGATTGCTTTCTCAATCAATCCCTTCAAAATCAAGAAATGAGAATTTCATCCTGTTGCCCATTGTGTATCATTCTGTATTCTCTCCTTGATGCTTTCACTTTTTCTCCTGTTGCTTGTAATTACAGTCCAAAAATAGTAACAGTCACTTATGCTTACATACCACTTTGTACTTTACAAAGTACTTCTGTATCCATTGCCTCACTTAACGTCCAGAGCAACCTTGAAAAGTGTACAGAGCAGACCTTATTATCTTTGTTTCCAAGTGTGAAAAGAAGTTCAGTAGATAAATTGACTTGCTCAAGGTTACATATAGTGTATTTATTGGCACAACCAGAAGCAGAGCCTCCTATGAACACCTAATAAGAAGCTATTCTGTTGCCTGCCTACTAAACCTGTGGTGAGAATCAAGTGAGATAATATATGATAATTGCTTTTATTAAATGCAAATGTTCTGTATATGAAAATAACGTTTGTCACATCTTCTGGAACAAGTGACCTGGAAAAGAGGAGACTTATAAGGTGTTAACACATTAGAATAAATGAATGAAGTTGGTAGACTGTACCCAATAGGTGGGTCAGAATTGTAGAATTTTGAGAGTTAAAGTAGTGGTTTAGAAAATCTATGATATATACTGTTCACACAAACCCACTGACAAGGATAAATCAGACAGTGAACCAAACGAAACCCTGTAAAGGCTAGAAAACATGTGGAAAGAGGCAGAAGAAACATAGCTCAGCCTCCTCTGCCTTGGTCTTGGTCCCCCAACCCCTGGCAGCATGCGCCCAACATTGATCATATCACCTGACACATGAGCTCTTCATCCTAAGGTAAGTTGCAGCACAGAAGGCTCCGAGGTTCTCAGTGTGGGAGAGACTTTGGGATCCATAGGTGGAACAGGTTCATATTTTATGGCTATCAAAGATTTAGAATGTTTCATCAATTTGGAGAAAGAAGATTATTGAAATAATCCATGTTAACGTATGATTTCTTTTTTCTCTCCACTGATTCCTGTGCCGGACCTCCATGTCCAGAGCTTATTTTCTGGATGGGTCAGTATTTTGTCCTCATTCTTGTTTTGTTATATTATTCTGGAAGAACTAGTTAAGGAGAACTTAGTACTGAGGCATCTTCATCCCACCTCAATCTGATGGTGCCCAGATAAAGATGTAGCGTGAAAAAGAGAAACACTTAACCTTCCTACCATTCTGGCCTTCCACCAGGTGGAGTCTTGCCCACATTAGGTTAAGGGTATGTTTGAAAATAAGAACTAGGAGGGAGGTCGGGAAGCCTTCTTGTAGACAGAGAAGAACCAGGTCAGGCCTTGTTTCACTTCTCGCATGTCTGGCAAGGCTGCCAAGAGACAGAAGGATTTGGTTTTGTGAAGATTTGGTGTTATGAAAACTCATTTCAGAGAGGCCACATAACTTGGAAGAAGCAGAAGTAGGGAAGTACAGGGGCTTTAAGGTGGTCAGTCTCTGTGAAATGTTGACCTCTGATACTATGAGTAATGTTGTCCTCTCGTTCTTAACTAGATCTTTGCTCAAAGAAACAGGAACTCTGGAATCCAAGTTGGAAGCAAATAAAGTAAGTAATGGTCTTCATTAGCTGAAGATATTGCCAGAGTTACAAGTAATGCAAGGAAAAAACACTTAAAGGTAACCCTAGTGATACTTTTAGGTAAACTCCCTGGCCTGAAAGTCAAGAGCGTAAGGCTCTGGTGCCAACCCTGCCAACAATTTGCATTCTAACCATCAGCCACCACTTCCTGGACATGGACTTCAATCTCTGTACTTCAATTTCTGCTCTACACAATGAAGTTAATGATATCTACATTATAGAGTTACTTTTATTTTTAAGAGAAAAAAATGCAAAAACTCCTAGACTACAACCTGGAGCATCAGCAAACGTCTGTTATTTTACGATATGATAAGATAATCCAACTGAATCTAGATAATCTCTTGACAATTGAATGAAGCAATAGGCTAGAACAGTGTTTCTTAAATTTATTTTCATTATTGCCCCCACCAAGGAGAAAAAAATAATTAGTTAAAGTTAATTTATCCCTAATGAAAGAACTTAAATACTAAAGAGTAAGATGTTACCGGGTAGGATTGATTTTCGGAGGGCTGTAAGCCATTGTAATATCTAAATGTTTTCACACCCATCCCCATCATCAGAATCAATTCACTCCTCCTCTCCTTGGAGAAAAATAGTCCCCTGTTGAGAAAGCATGGCCTGGATGCAGAAATTTGGAATATAATGTACCTGGATGATAGAAGCAGCCTGTGGAAGTCTGCCCAAGCAGATGAAGGAGGCCCAAGAATGAACAATGGGGAGCTTAAGTAGGCCTGAAAGCTCAACCACAATCAATAGTGCAGATATGTTGTGATGCAGATCACTGGGAGCTAATGGTGCGTCGATCCTGGAAATTCTACTCTTCTCTATCTGCAGTATGTAACTACTAACTCTTAGATTTATATATTACATATTACCAGAATGACAGAGTCTTATCGCTTAACCTTCCTACCATTTTATAAATGAGGAATACAGAAATGATTTTTCACAGAGTACAGGAAGATTTCTGAAAATAATTAAAGAGGAGCAATTAGGGGAAACTCAAACTCATTAACTTCTTATCTTCTCTATCATCTTTATGCTTGTATCTCCTACCCTTAGTGACTGCCTCTCTTCTTCTGTCTCTTTTCAGAGGAAGCAGAAGGAGATCCAGGCGATGAAGCGTCATCTGATGAAGACTGGGGACCTGGGGGACAGCTTAGAAGAGGCTGTGGTCCTGGACATCAAATACAGCACCATTGGGCTGGCCCAGCAGTGGGACCAGCTCTCCCAGCTTGGGATGGAAATGCAACATAACCTGGAGCAACAGATCCAAGCCAAGTACTGAGAACCTGTGGCCAGGGGTGGGGAAGGGTGTGGGTAGTATTAGGTGTCAGGAACTTAATTCCAAGGGCTAGAGTTTGGGGTGCTGGATAAAAGAGCTGCTTCAGAAATAGTACACAAATCATCTCCAGAACTAATATTCCCTCTCTTGATTGACCCACAGAATGATATTTTTCTTTATATGGGAATCTATTAGGAAATAGGAGATAGCGCTCCCATCTCCCTGAATCTACTCATCATCTAGTTCTCAGAGTCTCCTCACCATCTTATGTGGATCTTTTCAGAAAGCACCTCCTTTTGTGAAATTCCCTCTAAAATGTCTAGAAATCAAGAAACATTCAAGCTATAGAGGAGAAGAGCAAAATTCACTTTTTTCTAAATAAATTAATTATATAACACAAGCTTTAGCTTTCCATAGCTTTTTGACAGCATTATTATCTAGATCAGAGATTGGAAAACTTTTCCTGTAAAGAGCTTGATAATAAATATTTTAGGCTTTGAGAGCCAGATAATCTCTGTTGTAACAACTCAACTCTGCTGTTGTGGAGAGAAAAGAGCTATTGATAATTCATAATGAATGAGCATGGAGATGTTCCAATAAGATTTTATTTATGACATTGAAATTTGAATTTCATGTAATTCTTATGTTTAATAAAACATTTTTATTCTTTTGATTATTTTTAAGCATGTAAAAATGTAAAAAACATTCTTAGCTCACTGACTATACAAAAGCAAGTGAATGACTGGATTTGATCCACTGGCCATAGTTTGCCAACGCCTGAACTAAATGACTCAAATAGCATAACACCCACTAAAATTCCTCTCTGTTTCAAATGGCGTGTCTTCTGCTATTTTTCTGTTTTATTTCATGGGTTGATTTATGTTTTTCCTTTTAGAGACACCTTAGGTGTGAGTGAGGAGACACTAAAGGAGTTTAGCACAATATATCAGTGAGTATAACTTCAGAGATGATTTGTTCTTTGTTTTGCAGACCGTTCAGATTGAATCTCTAAATAACTAACATTCTTTTTTTCCCTCAGTATGGCTTAGTAGAATCTTAAATGAAGATCTAAATATGTTATTTGCTTCAAGTCATGGTTTTTAATATGTCTGTGAGATTCCTGGACTTTAGAAAACAAATATCTTTCATGTTCAACATTTTATGCTTTTTCCATCATTCATTAGGTTAAAAAAATGCAGAAACACAGGCAAGCTCTCCATTCAGTTCTCTGATAACCTTATGACATGTTAATAAAGCCCCAGCTGATGCACCAACAGCTGTTCTTTTCTATTCTAATCTGGATCTCTATTGAATCTGATAATTTTTTTTTTATTCTTTAGACACTTTGATGAGAATTTAACAGGACGCTTGAGTCACAAAGATTTCCGGTCCTGCCTGAGAGCACTCAACTACTACTTGCCCATGGTGGAGGAGGATGAAACTGAGCCCAAGTTTGAGAAATTCCTAGATGCTGTTGATCCAGGAAGGTAGGAGGAAGACCAAGGGCCAGACCATAGCAGGGAATGGGGCTTGGAGGGACAAATACAGAGAGTAAAATGAGTCATAAAATATGAAATTAGTTCACCTTAAGAAAAGGAAGATGGAGACTACCTTGAATGAATTGGGCAGCTTTTGGTGCCCTTTTAGAATTAGCTCAGAAGTTCCTGGCACTAACTACAACTCAGGCACCAGCTCTGCAATTTGTTTAATTCCTGGGTTAGGGTTGATCTATGAATTTCAGCTGGTTCTGAGAATGGACCTTGAGAGAAGAATCCCTTCACATGTGTAAGATTCTAAGGAGACATGGATGATTCAGAGGCTGACTCATGGGGGTGAGGTTGTTGTGTGCTTGTAGGGGTAGAATAGAGTCATAGAGGGATCATGTTATCTTAGGGAGTAATTCTTACTAATGCTAAGGACCAAAGAAGACCAGAAGTAAAGGTCTTCAACTCAACTGGAAGAGCTTGAAGTATCTAAAGACTGGTGTTGATGGGAAATTCCCAAATTCTAAGTAGAGAGTCAGGCAGAATGACTCCTGTAGAAACAGAGGCTGGAACTTTGGAAACCGCTTATTTGGCTGTAAGAGCATGAGGAGAGGGGTCAAATAAAGATCATAGCCCATGGTCTCAGAGAGCTGAATTGAAAGAGTCACTTGGAGAATCTTTCTTCCCTCTGTCTCTGACACACTGAATAAGATGAGAAAAGGGCCTGCTTTCACTCTGTCTTGAGAAGGCACAGTTCTTGATCCGTTTCTCCCACAGGAAGGGCTATGTCTCAAAAAAGGACTATACCTCATTCCTGGTTGACAAGGAGTCAGAGAACATCAAGTCCAGCAATGAAATAGAGAATGCTTTCGAAGCCCTGGCAGAGGGCAAGGCCTATATTACCAAAGAGGACATGAAACAGGTCAGAGTCCAGTTGTGTCCATTCTCATTATGGTCTCATCATAATCTAGATTTTGCTCACCTCGAGCATGGTTGCCTACTACAGGCAACTACCATCCCTGCCAAACCCAGTTTTTTTTTTTGCTCAAATATGGCTTTATACTAGATATCATTTGCTTAGATCACCAATTCGTGTTGTCTTGACCAAGCTCAATAACCTACAGGCAATCTCTAGTGACTATCAGGGTCAATCCCAAACTTACAACTCAGTTTTTAAGGCTATTTTTTAACCCCATTTATTTAATAAATCAAATTTAGTGAATGAGATAAATAATGTAGTCAAAGTGAGATGAAACTCTTGAGGTCAGAGCTGAGTTGAAGAAATGAATTGGTCTTATTCATGAGAAATTTTGGATTTATGAGAAAAGTGTGCGATAGGAACAGGGCTGGCTTTTTCTTCCAAAGTTTGTCCACTTTCTGGGTTTAGGGCATAATGGAAGCCCCAATGATCCAGGTGTTTTGAATCCTTATAACTGTATCTTTCTTTTTTATGTTTCAGGCCCTAACCCCGGAACAAGTGTCATTCTGTGCCTCACATATGCAGCAATATGTGGACCCACGGGGCCGAAGCCACCTTTCTGGCTATGACTATGTTGGCTTCACCAATTCCTACTTTGCCAATGGAGAAGCAGCTTCTTCTGAATCATAGAAAATCTTGGTGTGGTGGGAAGTATTGGGGAAAGATGGAGACAGGAATGAAGAGTGGAAAGATAATCCAGTGTGTGTGTGTGTATGTGTGTGTGTGTGTGTATGTGTGTTTTACGACATTTATTGCAGGACCTGGAAAAATCTCAAGCTTGGGAGCTATAAGGCATTAACAGACTTTGAGAAGAGGAGGCCATGGGCTTATTTTGTATGAAGCTAGTCACTACTGAGAGGTGCCAAGCTTTCTATTTTTTACTTTTTTGGGTTCAACATAGCTTTATTATTTTGTTTTGTTTTGATTATAGATTAAGGTGTTTTCTTTTTTAAAAAAGCATTTATTTTTTAAGTATTTCTTTTTAATAGGGCAGTGTGAAATAAAATGTTATTGACCGAATTGCACTTCTGCATTTTTGAGAATTGTTCTGTTACATAAATCTGGGCAGCTAATTACACTGTAAATAAGGGCCATGGTAGAGTAGATGAAAAAGACCCAGGATGATTTACAAAGAATTTCTTTTGAGCTTTGGAGTGTGTTTAAATTCTTACATTTGAAAATGAAGATTTTGATATTGTGGGTAGCCCCAATATTTTGATCTGTAAAATGGAGCCATACAGAGAAGGCCAGCATAGCACCTATTTTCTTCATAATCTGTCTTTTTTCATGCTTCCCTATTAGAGTGAATGTTATTACTCTCAGAATAGCAAAATTCCAGCATAACAGGACTTCCTTTTATCCTTCATGTCCCCAAATTTCCTCTTAAATTTTAATGTGATAAAAAGTAATATTTGTTTTGATTTACTTCCATCTCCTATTAGTGTAAGAGTGAGTATAATTATTTATAAATCAAGAATTAAGAAAAAAACAGGAAGAGATGGTACTATCTTCAGAGAATTCTCAGGTCATGTTGGTCTGAACAGGTTCAAATGGTGATGTTCCATCCAGACTTGTAAAATTTGATGGTATCGTTTGCTGTGAGAATTCCTAGGTCATTTCTTTGCCTGTTGTGAAATTGCTAATATCCTGCACAAACGGTCTCCACCTCTCAATCCAGGTGTATAGCCACTCGATTACAATCTTAAATCTCAATCCTATCCTTTGCATATAAATTAGTCATTCCTTAGTCCGGGGCAAATCTTATCACAGAGGCCATTTAAAAGAATTTTGGTTAAAACTAAAAAGCTATCTTTGCTGCTCATAAGTGGTTTTACTGATTTTTGCTTAAACAATTGGATACTATGAAATATGACAGTAGAAAAGTATTTGAAAAAATGCTCATAAATGTCTAAATGTCTGATTATCTGATTATGAGTTATCAAAAATGGTTACAGTTGAAAAAAGTATAGCCCGATATAGCATAGAAAATCAGTATAATTTAATATTACATTTACCAACTGTGGAAAATCTAAAAAATGTGTGCTTGAAATAACCAAAGGCAAAGGTGAGTATGGTTCCATTCTCTACCTGACCCCTGCCCTACAAGGACTAAATCAGATTATTAGACACGTGATAGGTCAAGAAATGCTCTTTAAGACAAAGGACCACTTATACCATCTTATAAAAGAGAAGCTAGTGATGACAATGTTTTTCTGAAGAATCAACAAAAATGCCATAAGAATATGGAACTGTCAGAGTTATACACAGCTCCTTCTGAAATTAAATTCTGACTACCTATGCACTCAAGCAAAAAATTGTAATATGGGAATTATCATACATTATTTAATTGGGGACTATAAATATTCAATTTATGATATGACAATTAGAACTTGTATCAAATGTGTCTCTCAATCTCAGGGTTAAGTTTCCCCTAATTGATGCTTATCTTTTTTTGACTTTCTGTTCACTTACTTTAGACCAGCATCTCTGACTTCTTATTGCTAATTCTCTTCTTTACAACATATAGATTGGAGCCTGCCTCTGAGCCACAGCCCTATGGTTACATTCTGATTTTTCTTTCATGATTCCTGTGCTTGGTTTGGTCTCAAAAACTCTTCCACTCTTAACTGAACACTCCTTTTTACTTTTTATGGGACTCTCTCATGCCAAACATTGGCCTGGAAGCCATTTTTGTTTCCTATATTTTGAGCCATCTCCCAGTACTTAATCTTCCCAAGTCTCTGGGTCTAGATCCATCCTCCTACCTTCTCCAGTCACACGTTGTGCCAGGTAACAGAACTTTGCTTTTCTTTGACTGGTGATATCATGAAATATAAGATGGTGGACACTGCTGGCTCTAGCTTCAGCCAGCATCAACTAGGCAACAAATAGGACAGCCTAAAGTGATACCATCTGGAAACTCCAAATAATAATAGATGGTTATATTGAGTGCTTCATGTAATACGGGCTCTGTTCTAAAGACTCTGTATTAATCATCACAAAAAAGCCATATAAAATACATACCATCATGATTCCATTTTACAATTAAGAAAATGGAGGCACAGAAATGTTAAGAAACTTGTCCTAGGTCACACATCTGAAAAGTGGCAAGACTAGGCTTTAAACTCAGGAAGTCTGACTCCAGAGACTCTGGCCTTAATTGGCTCTTTAAAGGACCATGAGTTGGGCATGTGTGGTCATGTTCACATCAGAGGGACCTCTACTTTTCTGTGTGTGTGTGTGTGTGTGTACCTGGAAGGAGGGTTCTTTTTTGAGCACATGGTCACAGTCTTAATCAAAAAAGGGAATTCAAATCATCTAGGGAGATTTTGTAAACTATTTCAACCTGTCCCCACCCCAGATAAATTGCGTCAAAGTCTATAGAGATGGTTCCCAGGAAGACGTATTTTGAAAAACCCCTCCAAGTGATTTTTATAGCCTTCCATACTTAACACTACTACATTTAGAAGTTAGACGGACATTTGAGTATTACTTTGCAATTCTTAGAACACCTTTACTCAACATTACTCAATGTGAATTTAGGGAACGTTATGCTAGATGGACAGAATAGATTTTAGAAATGAATTTGCTCAAACAGGCTCAGTGCAATTGGGGGATTACTTCTAGCCTGTAGTGAAAAGCACCCCAGAGTACACGGCCTTTCTCCCCTGATCTAGGCCTTTTCTACCGTCTGACTAATTAACTCTCCAACTTCTCTACAACGTATTCTCTTCTCTGGGATTTATCTTTCTTCCTTGCAAATTTGATTTCCACCAAATCCTAACTATAGGATGTATTTCTTCCCTGGAAGAGTGGAAAAATATGGATTCCTATCTGAATATCCCCTCAACATAAGTTCCTCCTTCTTTCTCAAGTCTTACCCCATTCCTAACTCATTGCTGAATCATGTGAATCCTACATTTTCAAAATCTCCTATGTTTGTAATTTCCTTCAGTTTCCAATACCACTATCCATCTTCAGGTCTCTTTACCTTGCTTTGGGATGATGACAATGGATTTCTTACTGATCTCCTTGCCTCTGTTTTGTCCCTGCTGAGATCTATCACCCTCTCTACTGCTAGATTAATTCTCCAAATCACTTCCCCGATGCCGCTCTACTCTCTGCTCAAAGGTTTACTGTGTCCTATCCCCCTCTGCCAAAAGGATCAGGTCTGAAGCAAAGTATTCAAACCACTGTCTGCAAAGAAATCTTAACCCAAGCTAACTTAGTATCTCAGCACCTGGGAGACATTTTCAAACATTCCATTGTCCCTCTGGACAACTCACCACACTCTGAAACAGGCCTATATTGTCTTGCTATGGAGACTGTAGCTATTCTGTTCTCTTTTCTTAACATATTTTCTTACCACTTACTACTTTCAGAACTCACCCATCCTTTAGGAGAAAGTTCAAGTACTGCTTCAGACATGAAGACTTCTCTCATCCTCCACTGAGAATAACCTCTTCCTAAACCAAAAGCCAATATCCATTTGCTTAGCACATTATCAATAGCCGCAGCCAATATTTATTTAAATATTGTTATGATCCAGGTATTGTGCTAAATTCTTTACATGCATGATCCTAGTTAGTCAACACTGCAAACCATTAAATTACAACCATTTTATAAATGAGGACATTGAAGCTGAGAAACATTAAGTAATTTACCCAGGGTCACACAGTAAATTTCAGAACCTGTCTTCAAACTCCTACCTGAGAGCTGTGTAAATTCATTATACCTTTACTTATCCCTAAGAATATCTGGCCCCATGCATGATGTATTGTAGGTGGGAAGTGAAATAGGCAGGGTAAAGGGCTCCACCAAAAATTCTAAAGAACAGGATCCATGCTGGGAAGTGACCCAAGTGAGGAGGGTACCTGATACCCAAGAATATGAGGCCATCAGAGAACAACAGCAATTATCAAGGAAAATAGGCAATAAATATATTTTCTGAAATAGATTCTACCCAACTAGAATAGCCAATTAAAAGGAAGAGGGCAAAGCAATAATGAGCCAGAGGTAGAGGACAACTAGCTAAAAAGATGAAAGACACTCGTTTACCCCATGAGAGAGAGAGAAAATAACTTTCATTTAGCAACACATTCAAATTGATTTGTCAAACTGGTATTCAATGAGTTTCAGATCTTCAAATAATAGTATAGATTGGATAATATAATTATGTAATGATTTTAGACATCTCTACAGTATCCTTGATAGGGCCCCAGCCAGCCCTGTCTTGAACTTGAGCACTCCAAACTTCCCTCATCTTGTTCAACTCAGAAAATTCTTAATGAGTTGGGTTTCAGTAACTAGTGGTGGCATCTATGAGGCTGGATCTGAAAATTCAGATTCTGAGCTTAGCATGAGGTAGCACAGTGAACAGAGCAGGAAGTCTTGCCTCTGCATTCCCCAGCAGCCATAAAGGAAGTGCAGGAGGCAGGATGGGGCTCTCCCAGGGCTTGGGGGTGGGAAAACTTTGGCCTGAGGCCCTGAATACCTGGCCCCTTGGCCAGAGTTGCTGGTCTATGTTGATCCTGTAGAGAGAAGACTGTGCCATTAAGGTAGGTCTCATCTTTTACCCAGAAATCTCCCTTGGAAAGCATTTCTCAGGGCCTTCTGCACAGCTCGATTCCTTAGACTATAAACAACAGGGTTGAGGAGAGGGGTCACCACAGTATAGGTAACAGCAATAAGTTGATCCCGCTCAAGAGAGTAGGTGGCTTTGGGCCTCAAATACATGAAGGAGGCACAGCCATAGTGAACAATGACCACTGTGAGGTGTGAGGCACAGGTGGAGAAAGCCTTCTTCCGCCCCTCAGCAGAGGGGATCCTCAGGATTGCTGCCACGATGTAAGTGTAAGAGACAGTGATAAAGGAGAAAGAGACAAGGAGGACTAGCAGGCTGAGGATGAGGATCCCTAGCTCACTGAGACCTGTATCCCCACAGGCCAGGCTCAGCACTGGTGGAGTGTCACAAAAAAAGTGCTGGATCTCATGGGAACTGCAGAATGGAAGGTGGAAAATGACCAGTGTCATTCCCAGCCCAAATATGTATCCACTCAGGAAGGAGGTGCCAAGAAGCTGGACACAGAGGGTAGGATTCATGTGGCTGGCATAGTGCAGTGGGGCACAGATGGCCACATATCTGTCAAAGCCCATGACAGCCAGAAGGAAGCAATTGGCACAAGCCCATGAGGCAGAGAAGAACATCTGGGCAGCACAGCCCACGTAAGAGATGGCCTTAATCCCCATGACCAGGCTAGAGAGCATCCTAGGGATGATGCCCAAGGTGTAGCAAGTCTCAGAGAAAGATAGGAAGGAAAGGAAGAGGTACATGGGGGTGTGGAGATGACTGTCCAGCCTGATAACTACAATAATGAAGACATTGCTCATCAGGGTGATAAGATACAGGAAGAGGAACAACACAAAAAGGAGGAGTTGCAGCTCCCCAAAGCTAGAGAAGCCCAGGAAGACAAAGCCCCTCCAGGAGGTTGCATTGGTGTGCTCCATTCTAAGTGACATGTTTGATAGATCTGTTGATTCCTTCCACTTTGTCAATAGATGCCTAGCTTCTTTAGAAGACAACATGAGGTGGATCCTCATTTCTTTGTTCCTGTTGTAACTGAAAAATGAAGTTTTGACTTAGCTAACCATCAAACTTCAGAAGGTATTTGTTACATTAAATACACAGATGTATGGGTCCATTCTCAAATGCACTTATGCACACGCAGACATACAAAGATACACACACACGCATGAAAACACATACATGACTACACATATGCAGGCACATATAAACATGCATACCACATACAAAGCACTCACACATAATTATGCACATTTCACACATTCAAAACTATGCACTGCACATTTAACATTAGTGATCATATCCACACATATATCAGGCATGCACATACATTATAAATGCATATAAGTTTATATAGCACATGCATATGTAGATATGTGTACCACACATACCAACATAATACATACACTGCCACATAAGAGTACACGTCTGGACACATACGTATTGCCTGTTAGAACTTGAGGTAGGGTGGCTTGATGGATATTATTTTATAGATCAGGCAACAGAACCAAGAGGATCAAGTGACTTGCTTGAAGTCACACAGAGTCAAGACTAGAAAAGTGTCTGGAATCCTAATCTAACATTATTTCTCCCAATAATGATGAATCTTCTCGGACATTGTGGGACACTCACTAACATGAATACAGAATAAGAAACAGCTTGTTCAACAAAAATCCCTTGTGTTGGGGGCATGGCAAGTGGTTAAGTTAGCGCATTCCACTTCCGGCGGCCCAGGGTTTCACTGGTTGAGATCCTGGGCGTGGACCTAGCACCACTCATCAAGCCACGCTGAGGTGGCATCCCACATCACAGAACTAGAAGGACCTACAACTAGGATATACATCTACGTATTTTTTTGGGGGGGGCAGTGGTTTGGGGAGAATAAGAAGAAAAAAAAAGATTGGCAACAGATGTGAGCTTAGGTACCAATCTCAAAAAAAAAATCCCTGTGTTTATGTTATCCCTCCCCAAGTCCTTTTAAATGTGAGTCTACGCGGAGCACCAAAGGAAGAATCAAGGCTCAGGGCAAGTTGTGTATCGCTCATCCAGAAGATCAGCCATCAGGCTCTACTGCCTCTGAAAAATCTGCTGTGAACCAAGGCATGTGAGAGATTAGGTAAGGGAGGATTCTCCACTCACCTGAACAGGCTCACAGCAAGGGCAAAGTCCTGCTTTTCAGCAGCCACTCATTAGACTGCCCCAACGAAGGCCTGCCTGCAGGAGAAAGGACTTGAGACCCGTCTCAGAAGCTCATTCCGAGCAAAGAGTGATGTCCCAAATGATACCAGGAAATCTCCTTCCACACCCTAGCCCCAGGTGGTGAATCCTATCTGCTTCTATCAAAACAACTTCTCTCTCTGAGGGCTCTCCAGTCCCAATGGGTGCTGTTTTGGGAAGCACATGTAATTGTGCTTTTAATTATCTGGAAATATTCTTTTGGAGAAAATAGGAAAGGAAATGTAAACAAAGAGATGCTAGGAGCATGATTTAAAAATAATTTATATATCTATTATGTGCTAAATATTATATTATTTTCACATGTTAAATCTTTTTTAAAACTTACAACCAACTAACAGAAAGTGCTAATAGTTCCATTTTATAGAAGAGGAAACTGAGTCTGATAGAGTTTAAGTGGTCAGTTCAAGATCACAGCACTCTAATTATGCTTTTAAATTCACACTGTAATATGTATAGTAACAAAACAGAAATTCATCTCCCCCTACTGTTGTCTCAAGAGCTTGAGAGGACCATTTCTGAGGTGTTTGGAGTTTCAAAGTCTCATACGTATTCATATTCACACATTGAAGAATATCCTGATTTCTCTTAGGTTCAATTTCTTCCTGTATCAATATCTATCTACTGCATTTCTTTCAGAGACATCTTTTTTTTTTTAAAGATTTTTTATTTTTTTCCTTTTTCTTCCCAAAGCCCCCGGGTATATAGTTGTATATTCTTAGTTGTGGGTCCTTCTAGTTGTGGCACTTGGGACGCCACCTCAGTGTGGCTTGACCAGCTGTGCCATGTCCACGCCCAGGATTCGAACTGATGAAACACTGGGCCGCCTGCAGCAGAGCGCGCGAACTTAACCACTCTGCCATGGGGCCAGCCCCTCAGACACATTTTTTTGAAAGCAACTTTACCTTATTTTCAACCTCTTTTTATTTTTTTCTTTCTACTATACTGCAATATCTGCATCCAGTTTTCCAATCTACTTTCTACCGCTCAAATTGTCCTAAAACCTGAAAATGTCCAGAACGTCCATCTAGGTTTATCACTTTATCTAATTCTTTACTCTCAATGCGCATTTTTCTCTAATATACTAATGATGCGAAGATTTATACTTCCAATACACGTTTTCACACACTCACTGATTCAATAGAAACAATAATGATAATTATTAACATATTTTCTTTTTTTAACATTTATTCAATACACCTATTTAGTATTCATTAAATTCACTAATCTTTTAGAAAATGAATCTGCTATATTTTAAAAAATCATTATTACGTTCACATGACTGTTTGCATCCTTCTTTTTTTTTTCGGATGTACATCATATTTCGAATTCTGGGTACATTACATCATGTTCACCACCCGAACACTAATTACAGTGCATCCCCTCACATGTGAGCCTAATCACCCCTTTTGCTCTCCCCCCTCCCGCTTCCCCAATGGTAACCACCAGTCCAATCTCCAATGTTATGTTTTTTTCTTTTTGTTGTTGTTTTTATCTTCTACTTATGACTGAGATCATATAGTATTTGACTTTCTCCCTCTGACTTATTCATTCAGCATAATACCCTCAAGGTCCATCCATGTTGTCACAAATGGCCAGATTTCATCATTTCTATGGCTGAGTAATAGTCCATCGTGTATATATACCCCATCTTCTTTATCCATTCCTCCCTTGATGGGCACCTAGGTTGCTTCCATGTCTTGGCTATTGTGTATAATGCCACAATGAACATACGGGTGCAAGGATCTTTATGCCTTTGTGTTTTCAAGTTCTTTGGATAAATACCCAGCAGTGGAATAGCTGGATCATATGGTAGATCTATCCTTAATATTCTGAGGATACTCCATACTGCTTTCCTTAGTGGCTGCACCAGTTTGCACTCCCACCAGCAGTGAACAAGGGATCCCGTCTCTCCACATCCTCTTCAACATTTGTTGTTTCCTGTTTTGTTAATTATAACCATTCTGACTGGAGTGAGGAGATACCTCATTGTAGTTTTGATTTGCATTTCCCTGATAGCTAATGATGTTGAGCATCTTTTCATATGCCTGTTGGCCATCTGTATGTCTTCTTTGGAGAAATCTCTGTTCAGATCTTTTGCCCGTTTTCTAATTGGATTGTTGGTTTTTTTGTTGTTGAGCTGTATTAGTTCTTTGTTGTTAACATATTTTCAATGCTAGACATTTTGTTAACGTTGTTACATGAAATGAACCCTCACAATATTTAAAGATTATTACCATTACCCTCATTTTTAAGATGAAAAAACTGAGGCATAGAAAAATTAAATAAGTTACTCAAGATAACACAGCCAGTTGGTGACACAGTGGCAAGTGGACTCAAGAACTCATTCTCTTTTTTTTTAACTTGAGTTCATAATAGTTTACATCACTGTGAAATTTCAGTTGTACATTATTTCTTGTCTGTCACCACATAGGTGCTCCCCTTCACCCATTTGGCCTACCCCCTACCCTTACCCTCCTCCTGGTAACCATTGAACTGTTTTCTTTGTCCATGTGCTTGTTTGTATTCCACATATGAGTAAAGTAATCTGGTGTTTGTCTTTCTCAGTCTGGCTTATTTCACTAAGCATAATTTCCTCTGGGTCTTTCCACCTTGTTGCAAATGGGATGACTTTGTCTTTTTTTCTGGTTGAGTAGTATCCCTTTGTGTATATGTACAACCTTTATCCAATCATCAGTTGAGGGCACTTGGATGGTTTCCATGTCTTGGCTACTGTGAATAGTGCTGCGATGAACATAGGGGTACATATGTTACTTTGGATTGTTGATTTCAAGTTATTTGGATAGATACACAGTAGTGGGATAGCTGAGTCATATGGTAGTTCTATTTTAAGTTTTTTGAGGAATCTCCACTTTATTTTCCACAGTGGCTTCACCAGTTTGCATTCCCACCTCAATGTATAAGGGTTTCCTTCTCTCCACACCCTCTCCCACATATATTATTTTTAGTCTGAGTGATGATAGCCATTTTAACAGGTGTAAGGTGGTATCTTAGTGTAGTTTTGACTTGGATTTCTCTGATGATTAGTGATATTGAACATCTTTTCATGTGTTTATTGGCCATCTGTATATCTTCTTTGGAAAAATGTCTATTCATATCCTCTGCCCATTTTTTGATGGGGTTGTTTGTTGTTGTTCAATCCAACTAATGGATTCTTTACTTCCTTATATATTATGGAGATTAACCTCTTGTTGGATGTGTGATTTACAAATATTTTCTGCCAATTAGTGGGTTGTCTTGGTTGAGATCTTAGTTTCTTATGCCTTGCAGAAGCTCATTAGTCAGATGAACTCCCACTTGTTTATTTTTTCTTTTATTTCCCTTGTCTGAGAAGACATGGTATTCAAAAAGATCCTTTTAAGTTTGATGTCAAAGAGTGTACTGCCTATATTTTCTTCCAGGAGTTTTATGATTTCAGGATTTATGTTCAAGTCTTCGATCCATTTTGAGTTTATTTTTGTTTATGGTGTGAGATCATGGTCTACTTTCATTCTTTTGTGTGTGGCTCTCCAGTTTTCCCAACACCATTTATTGAAGAGACTATCTTTTCTCCATTGTATGTTCTTGGCACTTTTGTTGAAGACTTGCTGTCCGTATATGTGTGATTTTATTTCTGGGCTTTCAGTTCTGTTCCATTGATCTGTGTGTCTGTTTTGTATCAGTACCATGCCGTTTTGATCACTATGGCTTTGTAGTATGTTATGAAGTCATAGATTGTGATGCTTCCAGCTTTGTTCTTTTTTCTCAGGATTGCTTTATCAGTTTGGGGCCTTTGGTTGCCCCATATGAATTTTAGGATTCTTTGCACTATTTCTGTGAAGAACGTCATCAAGATTCTGATTGGGATTGCATTGAATCTGTATATTGCTTTAAGTAAGATGGACATTTTAACTATGTTTATTCTTCCAATCCATGTGCATGGAATCTCTTTCTGTCATTATCAATTTCTTTCAATAATATCTTATAGTTTAATTGAATAAGTCTTTCACCTCCTTAGTCTAATTTATCCCTAGGTACTTTATTCTTTTTTTGCAGTTGTAAATGGAATTGTGTTCTTGAGTTCTCTTTCTGTAAGTTCGTTTTTAGAGTAGAGAAATGCTATTGATTTTTGTAAGTTGATTTTATACCCTGTAACTTTACTGTAGTTGTTAATTTTTTCTAATAGTTTTCCAATGGATTCTTTAGGGTATTTTATATATAAGATCATGTCGTCTGCAAACAGTGAGGGTTTCACTTCTTCACTCCCTATTTGGATTCCTTTTATTCCTTTCTCTTACCTATTTGCTCTGGCCAAAACCTCCAGTACTATGTTGAATAAGAGTGGTGATAGTGGGTATCCTTGTCTTGTTCTTGTTCTCAGGGGGATGATGTTCAGTTTTTGCCCATTGAGTATGGTGTTGGCTGTGGGTTTGTCATATATGGCCTTATTATGTTGAGGTAATTTCCTTCTATCCCAATTTTGTTAAGAGTTTTCATCATAAATGGCTGTTGGATCATGTCAAATGCTTTCTCTGCATCTATTGAGATGATCATGTGGTTTTTATTCCTCATTTTGTTAATGTGGTGTATCACATTGATTGATTTGTGGATGTTGAACCATCCCTATATCCCTGGAATAAGTCCCACCTGATCATGATGTATGATCTTTTTTTTTTAAGATTTTTAAAAATTTTTTTTTCCTTTTTCTCCCCAAAGCCCCCTGGTACATAGTTGTATATTCTTAGTTGTGAGTCCTTCTAGTTGTGGCATGTGGGACGCTGCCTCAGCGTGGCCTGATGATCAGTGCCACGTCCACACCCAGGATTCGAACCAATGAAACACTGGGCAGCCTGCAGCAGAGCACACAAACTTAACCACTTGGCCACAGGGCCGGCTCCATGATGTATGATTTTTGATGCACTGCTGTATTCAGGTTGCCAATATTTTGTTGAGGATTTTTTCATCTATGTTCATCAGCGATATTGGCCTTTAGTTTTCCTTTTTTGTGTTGTTCTTGTCAGGCTTTGATATCAGAGTGATGTTGATCGCATAGAATGTGTTAGGAATCCTTCCATCTTCCCTAAATTTTTGGAATAGATTGGGAAGGATGGATATTAAGTCCTCTCTGAAAGTTTGGTAGGGAAGCAGGGAATTCTACAGGGAAGCCATCTGGTCCGGGGCATTTATTCTTTGGGATGCTCTTGATAGCTGTTTCAATCTCTTCCCTTGTGATTGCTCTATTCAGATTCTCTATTTCCTCTTGATTCAGCTTTGGGAGGTTGTATGAGTCTAAGAATTTACCCATTTCCTCTAGATTATCCATTTTGTTGGCATATACTTTTTTTGTAGTATTCTCGTATAATCCCTTGTATTTCTGTGGTATCCGTTGTTATTTCCCCTCTTTCATCTCTAATTTTATTTATCCGAGCTTTCTCTCCTTTGCTCTTTCTAAGTCTGGCTGGGGGTTTGTCAATTTTATTTATCTTCTCAAAGAACCAGTTCTTTGTTTCATTGATCCTTTCTAATGCTTTTTTGTTTCAATAGCATTAATTTCTGCTCTCATTTTTATTATTTCTCTCCTTCTACTAACGTTGGGCTTTGTTTATACTTCTTTTTCTAATTCAATTAGGAGCAGTTTGAGATTGCTTATTTGGGTTTTCTCTTGTTTGTTAAGGTGAGCCTGTATTGAAATGAATTTCTCTCCTAATACAGCTTTTGTGGCATCCCATATGAGTTGGTGTGGTATATTTTCATTTTCACCTGTCTCCAGATTTTTTTTGATATTCCCTTTAATTTCTTCATTGATCCATTGCTCATTCAATAGAATGTTGTTCTGTCTCCACATCTTTGTCCTTTTCTCAGCTCTTTTCTTGTAATTAATTTCTAGCTTTATAGCATTGTGATTGGAAAAGATGCTTGTTATTATTTCAATCTTCTTAAACTTATTGAGGCTTGCCTTATTTACCAACATATGGTCTATCCTTGAGAATGTTCTGTGTGCACGTGAGAAGAATGTGTATTCTGCTGTCTTTGGATGGAGTGTTCTATACATATCTATTAAGTTCATCTGGTCTAGCTTTTCATTTAATCCCACTGTTTCTCTGTTGATTTTATTTTGAGATGATCTTTCCATCGATGAGACTGGAGTGTTGAGGTCCCCTACTATCATTGTTATTATTAATGCCTTCTTTTAGGTTTTTTAATAGATGCTTTATGTACTTTGGTTCTCGTGTGTTGGATGCATAGATATTTATGTGTTATTTCTTCTTGATGGAGGGTCCCTATGATCATTATATATTGCCCCTCTTTGCCTATCTTATCTTGAAGTCTACCTTGTCTGATATAAGTATTGCGACAGCTGCTTTCTTTTGTTTGCCATTAGCTTGGAGTCTCATCTTCCATCCTTTCACTCTGAGCCTGCGTTTGTCATTGGAACTGAGATGTGTTTCCTGGAGGCAGCATATTGTTGGGTCTTGTTCTTTAATCCATCTCACCACTCTGTCTTTTTATTGGAGAATTCAATCCATTTATGTTTAGGGTGATTATCAGTATATGAGGGCTTAATTCTGCCATTTTGTCACTCATTTTCCAGTTCTCCTGCATTTTCTTTGTTTCTCTCCTATGTATTTTGGTCTACCAATCGAGTTATGTATTTTTTTTTTATGTTGTGTTTCCTTGTTTTCTCCTTATTTATTATTTTTGTCTCTGTTCTGCTTTTTTGTTTAGTGGTTACTCTGAGGTTTTTATGCAAGATCTCATGGATAAGATAATCCCTTTTCTGATGGCCTCTAATTTCCATAGACTAAACTGATTTAGTCCCTTTTCTTTTCCCCTCCTAAGTGGTTTTCTCAAATCTTATTCCATGTTGTGTTATGAGATTGTGGTTAAAATGACAAGATTATCTTTGTTTTTGGTGTTTTCCTTCTCTTTGTCTTTAATGCTATATTTGAGTATTTGCTATCCTGCTCTGATTTTGTCTTCCTATTTAACTCCTTACTCTCTGTTTTGTAACACTTTTCACCTTTTTTTTCACATATGAGGTCCTTCTTGAAGATTTCTTGTGGGGGGGGGGGGCGGGTCTCATGGCTATGAACTCCCTTAGCTTATGTTTGTCTGGGAAAGTTTTTATTTCTCCATCATCTTAAGGATATTTTCTCTGGATAGAGTATTCTTGGCTGAAAGTTTTTGTCCTTCAATGATTTGAATATGTCATTACAGTCTCTCCTAGCCTGTAAGGTTTCGGAAGAGAAAGCCTGATGGGGGTTCCTTTTTAGGTTATTTTCTTATCCCTTGCTGCCCTTAGTATTCATTCTTTGTCATTCAGTTTTGCCAGTTTCATTACTATATGTCTTGCAGTAGGTCTTTTTACACTGACATATTTAGGAGATCTGTCAGCCTCTTCCTCATGGATTTCCTTCCCTAGGTTTAGGAAGTTCTCTGCTATTATTTCTTTGAACAAGCTTTCTGCTCCATTCTCCTTATCTTCTCCTTCTTGAATACCTACAATTCTTATGTTGCATTTCATAATTGAGTCAGATATTTCTCAGAGACTTTCTTCATTATTTTTTAGTCTTAGTTCTCTCATCTCCTCTATCTGGATCACTTCAACATATCTATCTTAGATTATGCTGACACACTCCTCTATGGTGTCTGCTTGAGTGTTCAGGGAATCCATATTTTGTTTTATTTCTTCCATTGTGTCTTTCATCTCTGATATTTCTGATTGATTCTTCTTCACAGTTTCAATCTCTTTTGCGAAGTAGCTCCTGAATTTGTTGAATTGTTTCTCTACATTGTCTTTTACCTTGTTGAGTTTTTTGATGATAACTGTTTTGAATTCTTTGTCATTTCAATTACACATTTCTGTGTCCTCAGGACTGATTTCTGGATACTTGTCATTTTCTCTCTGACCTGGAGATCTAATATTGTGTTTGATATTGCTAGAGGCTCTGTTTTGTCACATCCTGGCATTATTAGATCATAGTTACCAGCTGTCACCACTGGGTGGGGGTCAAGAGCCATGTATTCTGAGCCCTCTGACTTCAGCTGAAGTCCCAGGGGCTGGAGCCACTCTAAGTGGATGAGAGGAGGGGCACTTTCTCCTGTGTGCTCTCAGGGTTTTCTCCCTCTGCTCTCCTTGAGTGTTGGCTTTATGACGTTACCCCCAATGAAAGCTTTCACCCCTGTAGTGGGCTTCCCTCAAGGTGGCAAAGGCCCTCAGGAGTCTTTGGTGTTCCGTGGATGAACATCCCCTCCCCCATTCCTTCCCTCTAGAAGGCCTCCTGCAGTCATGGATCGCAGTCTTTAGGGGAAGGAGTGAAGATTTCTCCTACTCCATTCCACCTCCAGGCAGGTCTCCAGCCTCTCCACACTTCATTGCATGGCTGTGCAGATCTCTCTGATGTTTTTTGTGTTGAGTTTGGATGTCCTTTGTTGGAGTATGGATGATTTTCATTGTATATTGGAGGGAGAAGATTTCTAAGAGACCTCACTCCACCATGATGCTGATGTCACTCCCTCATTCTCTCTTTTTTTTAATTGAAGTCACATTGGTCTATAACGTTATATAAATTTAAGGGATATGCCACTATATTTTGACTTCTGTAGACTGCATCGTCTTCTCCACCAAAAGTCTAATTGTCATATGTTACTGTGCATACACACCCCTTTAACCCTTTTGCACTTCCCCCACCCCCTTCCCCTCTGGTAACCACCAATCTGTTCTCTGCATGTATGTGTTTGTTCGTTTGTTTATCTTCCACAAGAGTGAAGTTAAATGGTAATTGTCTATCTCTGACTTATTTTGCTTAGCATAATACACTCAAGGTCCACCCATGCTGTCACAAATTGCAAGATTTTGTCTTTCAATTGCTGAGTAGTATGCCATTATATATATAATATGAATGATATATATTAATGATATATATATCATATACATAATATGAATTTTATATATATATATCATTCATCCATTGATGGGAACATACTTTGCTTCCAAGTCTTGGCTATTGTGAATATGCAGCAATGAGCAGAGGGATGCATATATCTTTGTGAATTAGTCTTTTCATGTTCTTTGGATAAATACCCAGAAGTGGAATAGATGGATGATATCATGAAATTAAGTTAAATTAAATTAAATTTTTTTAAAAATATCTTTTGAGGGAGGTGATAGAATTTTTTTGTATGTTTGTGCTGGTAGTTCCATGAAATGATACATGTGTTAAAACTCAGAACTGTACACCATAACAAAATGAATTCTACTGTATGTAAAATTTAAAACAATAATAAAAACAACAAGAAAAACTTAAAAATAAAAGAGCCCATTCTCTTAACTATCAGACCATTCCTTGTAACCTGTATTAGTTAGAAAGATCCAAAATTGAGTAAGAAGTGAAAACTAGTATAACATTAGTATAACTGTTTGCTTTAGAGATATTTTCCTTGCACTATTGTCTTATTTGTTGGTCTAGAGATTAAAGCTTATATTTTTAACTTAATGTTTTTAAACAATATTTTATTACTTCTAGTAAAATACAGAAAATTTGCAATGACATAGCTCCCTTTATATAAATCTACCAACACTTTGTTTTAATTTTTAAACAGGCATATGGCTTTTTAAAGAGATTAAAAGTTATATCTGTATATATGATCTTTACATTTGACTGTACATTTACCACTTTGAGTGCTTTTCATTCTTTCCTGCATATCTAAGTTACCATGGGTTTTATTTTCCTTCAGCCTTCCTTCAGTTATAGTGCATGTTTGCTAGCAACAAATTATCTCCATTTTTATTTATCTGAAAATGTCTTCATTTTGTCTTTATTTGTGAAATATGGTTTTGCTGGATATAAAATACTTGGTCAACAGAATGTTTTTTTAATCTTTTAATACCATTTTCAATGTCTAGAGTTTGCTGTTTTGTATCCTGGTTGCAAGCCTACACACCAATTGTCAAGCCATGTTATAGCAGGCATTCCACATATAAAGTAGAGGGAGATGGGCATGGACCTTAGCTCAGGGCCAGTCTTCCTCAGCAAAAAGAGAAGGATTGATGGCACATGTTAGCTCAGGGCTAATCTTCCTCAAAAAAAAAAAGAAAAGAAAAAGAAAAAAATGAGCTGATAGCAATATGTTAAATATCAATATATACAGTATCTGGGAATATTATATATGGGATAATTTTAAATATGTATATTATATATGCACATATCCTTATTTGTTCATTTGTTTATATCTCCATTATATATCCTTTATTTCATTCTTTTTCTTTCTTTCTTTCTTTCCTGTTTTCTTTCTTTCTATGCCCATATACAGAAAAATATAGGTGTCTCACAATTTATAAGGCACTTCCCAAGCAAATCTGAAATAACTTGAGATGGCAGGGAAAGGAGACTGGCTTGGGGGTTTTACAGTGACTAGAGAGTGGAAGCAGGTTGAGATTTTCTATGCAGAGGTTCACACGGTTTGAACCTCCTGCAGGTGAGAAAGGAAGGTGCATTAGGTTTTCTTATTGGTGTGCCAAGACGTGTGGCAGAAGGAGAAGAGGAAGGCATTTAAAGGTTTAAAAGACATCAGAAATCAAACAAGAGTCAGATTCTTTCTTCAATGCTGCCAGTATCACACTGTGTTGATTAATGTATCTATATAGTAGATCTTAATATTGGAAGGAGTACTTATTTACATTTTCTTCTTCTTTTTCAGATTGTTGTAGCTATTCAAAGGTTCATGACTTTCCATATAAATTATAGAATGCTTTTCTTTTCTACAAAAAAATTTGCTGGGACCTTGAAAGGAATTGCATTAGCCTATAGATCAAATTGGGAACTAATTTTGTTCTTTTTTTCTAGTTTCTTGAGATAAGATGTAGATTACTTACTAGAGACTTTTCCTCTTCACTAACATAAACATTTAGTGCTACGAATTTTGTGTTTAATATTGCTTTAGCTGCATCCCTAAAATTTTGATACATTGTAAGTTCATTTTGATTCAGTTGTATGTTTCATTTCCTTTGAGACCTCCTCTATGACCCATGGATTGTTCAAATTCCATATGTTTGTAGATTTTATGATTGTCTTTCTGTTATTTATTTTTAACTTGATTCCATTATTGCTGGAAAACATAGTATCTTCAGAATGACTTTCATCCTTTTAAATTCTTTGAAGTTTATCTTGTGGTCTAGGATATGGTTTATCTTGGTGTGAGGTTGAGGATGGATTACTCCCTTGGCTCTTATGGCACTGCTACTATGGGCAGACAAGGCCTGGCGGGCTTTTTTGAGGTGGGAGCTGAGTTAGGAAATCAGCCCTGCTGACACTTCAGGTGCAGGCAGATTAGCCTCCCGACTGCCAATGGCTATGAGTCTCCCTATTAAGTCCTATTGTGATACCCCTTTCCAGGTCTTTGCCAAAGAGAATGGACCTTACTTTTTACTTTACTTTTCTTTTTTTTTTTTGCCTAGGACTGTTGATAGTTTCAGGATGCAAGTGTCAGCGTCCTCCACACCCCAGTGTAGGATATATGGGGGATAAAAAAATTCCTTTGGAATTCACTGTGGTATCATTCTTCAAGTACTGAGGTCACTAACCAACCCATCTTCTCCTTTTAGAAAAAATTACTTATTTTTTTTAATTGAAGCATAATTCATATATAACATTATATTAGTTTCAGGTGTTCAATATTTGTATCTATTGTGAAATGATCACCAGAATAAGTTTAGTTAACATCAGCACCATGCACAGTTACAATTGTTTTTATTCTTGTGATGAGAATTTTTAAGATCTACTCTCTTAGCAACTTTCAAATATGCAATACATTATTATTAATTATACTAAATAATGTTCTCCTATTCACCATGCAGTCATTTTATGATTGTCTGTTGAATTGTTTCCAAGTTATTTGGTTGTATTTAAAGGGGAGAGTAGAGAAAAGTGAATATATACCACGTTTTTCTGGAATCTGAATAGATTAAAGTTTTTAAGAAATTGGCACTCTATTTTCCAAAATTCCAAGCTTTTTTATAATTTTTACATCCCCAATAGCAGTGTATAAGTTACAATTCTTACAAATCCTAAATAACACTAGTATAGTCAATATTTTTTTATTTCTCGAAATTCTAATAGCATTTAATAGAATCACATTGGTTTTAAATTTTTATTGCCTAGTGACTGATCATGTTGGGCATCTCTTCAAGTGCTTATACCCCAAGTATGTATATTCTTTGAGTGCTTTTAAAATCTCATTGTCATTATATTATATACTTTTGAAATATGTTTATTTAATCAATTTTATGTAGTCATTACATAATTGGAAGTAGTGGACTACAAGAAGATATTATATTCTACGAGGAATGGGAATTCCAACCCTTATTTTTAAAAGCCTTTCCCTACACTCCTCCTCCATGGAACCTTCTCTGACCACCCTGGTCCAGTTTGTCTTATCTTGTCTGTTCATTGTTTTAGTCTTCAGCACACTACAACACACAGTAGTCCACCTTTATCCATGGTTTCAATTTCTGTGATTTCAGTCACCCTGCTGTCAACCATGGTCCAAAAACATTAAATGAAAAATTCCAGTAATAAACAATTCATAAGTTTTAAATTCAGCTCATGCTGAGTAGCATGATTCATCTCAAGTCATCCTGCTTCATCCTACCCAAGATGTGAATCATCCCTTTGTCCAGCATATCTATGCTATATAGGCTACCCATGCTAGCCACCTGTTAGGCACTTAGTCATCTCAGTTATCATATTGACCGTTGAAGTATCACAATGATTCTGTTCAACTAACCATTGACATCATCTGTTCCTCATACCTAACCACTGACATGATTATGGACCAATGATCCCCCTTCAAACATATTGTCAGAAGGCCCATAGTAACCTAACACTACATCACAATGCCTTTGACATTCACCTCACTTCAGCTCATCAGGTAGGCAGTGTATCATCTCACAGAATCACAAAAAATAGGGTGAATACAGTACCATAAATTTTGAGAGCAAAAGACCACATTCACATAACTTCCATTATGGTATATTGTTATAATTCTTTTATTTTATTATAAGTTATTATTGTTAATCTCTTACTGTTCTAAATTTATAAATTAAGCTTCATTATTGTTATGTATGTATAGGAAAAGACATAGTATATATGAAGTTTGGTACTATCTGCAATTTCAGGCATCCCCTGGGGATCTTGGAACGTATTCTCTGTGAGTAAAGGCAAACTAGTATAATTCATTTTTCATAGGCACTTTTTTCCACCACTGAAGTATAAATCTTCTTTTAAGAAGATACTATTCCTTATACTTTTCTGAGTTCTCCCATAGTACAGTCTTTAAACAGTGTAAATGCCTCTTACTATCCAGGAAGGGATGATGAGAGAGAAAAAGTGTGTTTGTGGCAAGTGAGAGAGCGAATTCAATGGGCATTAGGATGCAACTTCTCATGCACTCTCCTCCCTGCCAAAATAAAACTTATAAAGTAGCAGGAAGCCTTGTTTATGGGCAGGATATGGACTGCACGTTTTAAATCCCCAGAGATTCCCGGAGTCATATTCCCCAAGTCATATGTTACACAAAGCCCTGTAACTAATGAGAACAAACTACAAAGTTGAGTGGAAAAATTCTCTTGTTCCCTCTGATGAAAGAAGACAGGAATTTCCTTGAGTCTCCTAATGAGAACTAAATCTCTAATGCTGAGGAACCTTGGGACCTCATGATAATCAGACAATCTCTCTAAACTAGTAGAAAGAATGAGTCTAAACCATTGCGACTTAGTGAGTGATGAGAATGGATCACAGCACATATGGCTTACCCTCACAACTCATGTTAAAAAACTCTGGAGTCATAGAAAGCTGAAGCTTTTACCAAATCAGGACTTTTCCTCACTTTCCAGCTGAGGAAACTTAGAACCAGAAGGCACAGGGAATTTCCAATGTCACTAAATTAGCAGTGATAAAGTTAAGCATCCAGAATCTTAGACCAGTGATTTTCATACAAAGTCAAACTATCTGCTTTGAGTGGAGAACAAAGCATGCTTCCACCAATGTGAAGACTGTCACGGAAGAAAATAACTCTTAATACTGAATAGGATTTGGAGCTCTGATAAAATACACAAGGTGGGAAAATATTCTACATGGTTTGACTCTCTATTCATTATAATTTACTGTCGCTAAATTTTCTCCAAATTGTCATTTCTCTTTGACTTTGGAAAGAGTGTGTGTTTCTTTTGTTCGTGGATCTTTATTTCCAATTAAATTTGATGCAAGTGGATTTGGGGACAACTTCAGACTTAGGTGAGAGTGCGGTGGGATATAGCACTGTCACCTCCTACGCAAACATTAGGAATATGCCAAAAGTACGTGAAGATCCTGATGTTCATACTCCACTTCTTATGGTCCACCAAGTAGGTATTTAGCACACAATCAAAGTTAAGAATTAGATAAGAAAGAGCCTTTCTTGGAATTTGTCTTGCTGATTCTTCACATTTTCAAAATTCTTCTAAATTTCATGATGGATTTCAAAACAACCCTCTTGGCTGTCTTGGAGGACATATGGCATATTATGTGAAATCAGGCTGTTCTGCAGGTAGTTACGTTAGAAAGAGCTTAGGTTTTCACCATCGCACCAGGTACTAAAACAACTTCCTGTTTTGCCTATATATTCTTCTTTTCTCTTTTATTTACTTAGTTAATCTTTTAGTTCCACAATCCATATAATTTCCTTTCTTATAGACTTACTGTGAAGAGTTAAGAGAATTTAAGAACCTTAGTATATAAAGTGCTCTAGTGATAGAAGGAATTTTCCAACATGGCTTAAGGATAAGTAGAAGGATGTATTGGGACCAAGTATTTTTGAGATGGAGAGAAAGTCTTCTGAAACAGTACAGAATTCCTCAGAAGTTTGTTTATAGGGAAGAGTGAAATAATAATTTGCAAGTATGGATTTGGATACCAAGGAAATTCACACTAAACTTGGACACTAAGGAGGCTTATACTGAAAGGCCTCATGAGGGAGCTCAAGAATCATTTAGACACTGTTCCTCATAGTTTATACTTATGCAAGAAGACAAAAATACACTTTAGTCTTCTCATTGGGAGATAACTACTCACAGATAAGAAGGTGTGGATACAGAGAAGGGGGAAACAATAAAAGAAGAAGAGGTAACAGGAAAAGAGCAAGATAGGAAATAAGAAAAGATTGTCATGTGATTCCTGTATGACTGAAAGAATAAGGGTCTTGTCAGCTCTAAGGCAAAAGAATCAAAGGGACCTATAAAGTAAAGTCTATAGGGCTGTGGATTATTTCTGGAACCATTTACAGTTTAGACTATTTTCCTACTTCCTCTTCTGTCAGTGACCAGCTAGACATTGCTATGAGAAAGTTTATTTTTAGCCTGAACTAAATTACATTAGGAGTAGAAAATATGTTCATCTCCATGCTCAAAATCAAATACTGAGTAATGCTGAATAACTGAGTGAAACAGAAATTGCTTATAGATTCAGGACATTTTTTTATGATTAACTTATCCATCCAACATGTATAGGGAATTATTACCTTCTTAAAATGCTCTATATCATCACCCTAAGAAACACAGAAATATATTGCTCAGGGTCTCCTTCCTGAGGAAGAAAACATTGATAAATGAAAAGAATATACATTTAAAATCAAGACAGCTTGATTCTAGTTACAAATATGCCATTTCATAGGTACAATTATCTTATTTCTAACATAAGTAAAATAATCACAGCTGCCCTATACATTTCACAGCTGTCCTATACACTTCACATTTATGCTGTGAAGAGTAAAATCAATTCACCTTTGAAAGAATCTGGCAAAATGTAGACTCTATAAATGCTAGTTATTAAACATGTTGGCATGTGGGACAGGAGAAACAATAGCATGATATAATACAAAGCTGAAGTAATGTGTTAAATATAAGAGAAAAACAACATGGTGTAGAAATCAGAGGAGGATGAGATTAAATCAGATGTGGAATTATCAAAGAATTCATAGAATGACTAGCCTTTATCATTTTCAGATGCCGAGCTTGGTGTTGAAGAAATGGGAACAATCTCAATTGCCAGCTGCACTATGCTTGGATAAATGTTCTGTTTATCAATACAGAAACATATTCTATTTAATCACTATTTATCCTAGGGGTCCTGGGATGTGTTATCTTCTTTCTTTATCCTCAGAGTGGAGGAAAGGGAGCATGTTCTTTCTTTCCTTTAAGATTACCAGATCTAAATATCTTCTCTCAGAAGAAATAATGACTTTAGACTTCTCTAATAATTGTAAGCCATTGTTTATCTTTGGTTCCCTAATTATTATGTCAACTATCAAACTTCACTCAGTAGATATTTACAGATCATACATTACATGAAAGTTGCCATGTTGAACCTTGACTCTGTTTGTCTATTAGCTATGTGGTAATTTTTTCAGCATTCAGAATCTGATTCAAATCTGGCTTCTTAATACACCCGCATCTCCTTCATCTGGATATCAATTAGAATATTTCCCCTATTATATTAAAAGCCAATAAAATTCTTTAAAAAATAGTCCAGAAAAAGTCTTCTTGTGACATAACCAATCAGTAATTGGTTACTGAATAAACAGGAAGTGAATGAATTAAAAATTAGGAAACACGTCACCTACATATATATGGTGTTTTGCTAAACTAAATTAAAAAAGCACTTGGTAACTCTTATCATTTTTCTTACTCACATCACAATTTTCAAACCATACTGAGGGGTAAATGTTTACTTGCTGTTTCTTTCAGATACTAAACATTCAAACAATGAAGATCAACCAGACAATGCTGCAGGAATTCATTCTCATTGGCTTTTCTGTTTACCCACATGTACAGACATTCCTCTTTGTGGTCTTCTTTTGCCTCTACCTTCTCACTCTCACAGGTAACCTGGCCATCATAGGTCTTAGTTGGTTGGACAGAGCTCTCCACAACCCCATTACCTCTTCCTCAGTGCACTCTCCTTCTCTGAGACCTGCTACACACTGACCATCATCCCCAAGATGCTGGCAGATCTTCTGGCCAAAAGTAGAAGCATTTCAGTCATAGGTTGTCGCTTGCAGATGTGTTTCTTCTTGGGACTTGGTGGCACTAATTGTGTCATCATTACGTTGATGGGCTATGATCGCTTCCTGGACATCTGCAACCCTCTCAGATATCCACTGCTTATGACCAACATGGTATGTGGACAACTTGTGGCCTCTGCTTGGGCTGGAGGCTTCTTTATCTCTCTGACAGAGACTGCACTGATATTCAAGGGCTCTTTCTGCAGCCCCAAACTTGTCAAACACTTCTTCTGTCATATGCAGGCAGTTGTGAGGCTGAACTGTCTAGACACTGACCTCATAGAATTGATTATAACTGTGATCTCAATGTCAGGTTTGCTGGGCACCTTCCTGCTCATTATCCTCACTTATGTTTTCATTCTTTCCACTGTCCTCAAGATCCCTTCAGCTGAGGGTAAACAGAAGGCATTTTCTACGTGTGCCTCCCACATCACAGTGGTCACCATCCACTTTGGTTTTGCCTCTATTGTTTATCTGAAGCCTGAAGGCTCAGGGGGAGATGAGACACTGATAGAAGTTCCTTACACTGTCATTACCCCATTCCTAAACCCCCTCATTTTCAGCCTCAGGAATAAGGACATGAAGACTGCTTTTAGAAAGGTATTTGCAAAGACGAGATCCTTTAAAAAATAGTTTTGGATTATTGCTGCATGATTGAATGTCCTTAGAAGTCAGTGAAGCATCTACGCTATGACATCTGGAGGAGCCTGTACCATTAATCTTTTTCTGGAGATTGGCAGATGGATATCAAGTGACTGAGTCTGGGACCTACCTAAGTTATCACAATCATCTACTCAGCCTGTTAAGGAAGTCGTCTAATTCTTCTTCTTGATTGTTGATATATAAGCACTTAGTACTGCCATTTATCTTTTGTTTTCTGAAAGTTCTGTATTTCCCTTGTTTCTTGTCCAAAGTATTTCCACCTGCCAATTCAGTTTGACGATTCTCTATGATGGTTTTCTCAGTTTATTCTTTATTTATCATTTGTGTCTCTGTTCTGATTTTTTCTTTAGAGGCTACCATGATATTTATATAAAAAGATCTCAGACAAAATAGTCCATTTTATGATAGCATCTTATGTCCTTAGCCTAAGCAGGTTCTATATCTTTCCTCTTCCCCATCTAAGTTATTGTTGTTACTCCATTTTGTGTTGTGAGTTTGTGTTATTGTTATTCCATTTTGTGTTGTGAGTTTGTGATTGAAGTGATTATAGTTATTTTCAATGCTTTCTTTCCCTTTATCTTTAATTTATAATTAAGTGTTTGTTAACCTGTGATGATATAGATCTGCAAATTTCTGATTTTGTCTTTATAGTTATCTCCTTATTCAAGGCTTTGTAAACCCTTTATCTCTCTCTCTCTCTCTCTTTTTTTTTTTTTTTTTTTTTTGATATGAGGGCCTTCTTTATCATTCTTGTAGAGGGGGTCTTGTGTCAATGAACTGTCTCATCTTTTGTTTCTCTGGAAAGTTTTTATTTCTCCATCATTTCTGAAGGATAGCTTCACTCAATGGATTATTCTTGGCTGAAAGTTTTTGTCTTTCAGTATTTTGAATCTATCATACCACTCTATCCAGGCCTATAAAGTTTCTGCTGAGAAATCCACTGAGAGACTGATAGGCAGTCCTTTGTAGATTATTTTCTTCTGCCTTCTCACCCTTAATATTTTTTCTTTGTCCTTGACTATTGCCAGTTTTACTAATATGCTTGGAGAAAGTCTTTTTACATTGATGTAATTAGGAGTTCTCTTAGCTTCATTTACATCTATACTAGTTTATTCTCCAGGTTTGGGAAGTTCTCAGCTGTTATTTCTTTGAACAATCTCTCTGCTCTGTTCGCCCTCTTTTCTCCCTCTGGAATATCTATAATCTTCATACTGCAGTTTCTAATTGAGCTGGATATTTCTTGGAGAATTTCTTCATTTATTTTTAGTCATTATTCTCTCTCCTTCACCTGAAGCACTTCTATATTTCTATCCTCTAAATTACTATTTCTGTCCTCCATAATGACAGCTCTGCTTTTTTTAATGATTCCAGGGTTGTTTTTTTTTTCCTGAAGAAGAGTTGGCCTGAGCTAGCACCCGTGCCAATCCTCCTCTACATTTTTCTATGTGGGAGACCTCCACAGCATTGCTGTTGAGTGGAGTAAGTTCACATCTGTGATCCAAATCTGTGAACCTGAGCCAACAAAATGGAGCACATTCAACTTTAACCACTTGGCCACAGGGCCAATCCCCAGATTTTCTTTTTTTTTTTTTTATTATCTCATTCATTGTGTTCTTCATCTCCAACATTTCTGTTTGACTTTTTTTTTTATAGTTTTAATCTTTTTTGTGAAGAATTCCCTCAGTTCATTAATTTTATTCCTGAGTTCATTGAACTGTCTTTCTGAGTTGTCTTCTAACTCATTGAGTTACTTTATGTTAACTATTCTGAATTCTCTCCTTTAGATCATAAATTTCTGTGACTTCAGGATTTGTTTCTACATACTGGCCTTTTTTTCCTGGTCTGGAGTGTTAATCTATTTCTTCATGTTGATTGATGGGGTGGACCTTTGCCATTGAATAGTGATAGGATCTTGTCACAGATTCCACCTGCCACCAATGAGGGGGACTGGACCTGTGTTTTCCACGCCCATTGTGACCCCTGGTAATTGTGCCCATCACAGGGAAGTTGTAACAATAGGACTTTGCATCTGGCCACTGCTACTTCACAGACACAGGTGCAGACAGTCTGGTGAGGATCCCCTGCTCTGGCTGAGCAGCCAAATTGATGCATAGGGAGGGAGGGAGGGGCTTCTATCTTACCCATGCTCCTGCTTTCCACTCACTGCCTGCTTACCTGCTCTGCTCAGCTTGTTGGGGGTACTCCCCCTATGATGGCTTTGCCGCCTCCTGTGGGGTGTCCCCATAGGTTGGGAAGCAACTCTGAGAACAAAAGTGTTCCTGCAGAGGGCTGCATTTTCCCCATTCTCCTCTCAGAGTTGCACACTATCAACCACATGAAATCCTGCAACCTAGATCACTGCCACTGGGGAGCGGGAGGTGATCTGCTCACCTCCTTCCTATACCTTCTGGGGGGTCCATAACCCCACTGTTAGATGTATTGCTATGTGGATGTGTCAAACTTCTATTGTGTTGGGTGGATGTCCTCTGTTGATTATGAACGTCCTTTTCATTATGTCTTAGGGGCTAGGGCCCAGGGGAAAAGCTCACTCCACCATGATATGATGTCACTCCTTTTTCTCAAACTTCGCATTGACTTTGGTCACTTTCTAGTCACTTAGAATTTTCTTCTTAATGTTTTTGTCCATGTTTAATAATTTTTATCTATGAAAGGAATCACTGAATCTCTTCAAGTCCTTATTAACTCCTTTGTTTCATCTCCATTCGCTCTATTTATAGTTAAATATCCTACCCACTCAACCCATGCCTCAGTTCAAGAGGTCTACCTGATATTATCTGGACCAATCAAAGTATATTAACCTCTGGCTGGAGTAATTGGTACAAGCAGTGTGCAGGTAAATAAAGCCAGAGAAATGGATGTTTCTTTTTCTTTTACATAACCCATGGTCAAAGAAGAAAAGTGCAATAAGAAAATATTTCTAGCCTAACAATAATAATAAAAAAAAATGCTTACATTGGTAAAATACAGCTAAAAAATGCTTAAAGGAAAATTTTTATATTCAAGTTCTTATATTAAAAAAGAAATTTATCAAGAATATGATCTATGCTAAAAAATTAAGAATCTAATTTAATGGGGGAACTAGTCCAATTAATAAAAAGTAAGGAGAAGAAAAACATAATAAAGATATAAATAATAAAAGTATATAATAGAAAAAATTTGTCAGCAGTAGTAGAATTTGAGTCCTTTAAATTCTTAGTTAAATGGATAAATCCCTAACAATATTGGTCAGGGATAAAGAGAAAATTGTTAGAAAAAGCATAAATGAACAAAGGAGTATTAGTTCAGATCCTACAGATAATTAGAGTGTGAAGACACATCATGAAGAAGTTAAAGTCAATCAACAAACTTAGGTAAAAACAATCCCTTAGAATGACAACCTATCAAAAGTGACAAAAATAAATAGAAAATCTGAATAGTCCAATACTTGTTAAACAAATATAAAACTTCCCCAAAGAAAACTCCAGATTCACATGGTTTCATTGGTTAATTCTTTCAAACAGTTAAGGAAAAAAGAAAAACAAAATTACACAATTTCTTTCAGGAAATATAATGTTGAGAACAATTTATATCTTAAATTATGTTACCAGAATAACAATGGGACTGAAACCTGACAAGCATGGCATAAGAAAACAAAATTGCAGGCCACAATAACATATCACTGTAGTTTCAAAAATATTCCTAACAAATTATTAAAAAATATATCCCAGCAATATATAAAAAGAATATTTCATGAGAAAAGGAATGTTTTCCAAGCATGGAAGCCTGGTTTATTATTTGAAAATCTGTTAAAAGAATTCCCTACATCAGCAAAACAAAGGTTAAAAAATAAGCTACTCATCTCAATATTTATAGAAAAATCATTTGTAAAAATCAATACTCATTGTTGATAAAAATTCCATTTCTATGAAAAACTAAAACTAATACCCTACCTCACTGTGAAATATTGAACTATTTTTCCTAAGATGACCACTCTTACTGTCTCTATACAATATTATACTGGAGGTCTAATGAAGTGCAATAATGTAAAAAAAGATTTAAAATTTATATTGATTTGAAAGGAACAATAAAACTCTTCATTTGCAAATGACATGACTGAATACCTAGAAAATATTACTAAATCTACATCAGAAGCTATAAACCTAATAAGTATATTTAGCAAGGTCTCAAATCAACTGTTTTTCTTCATATTAGTTACAAAAAACAAAAAAATGATATTTTTAAACATCAATATCAGTAGCATCAAAAAATAAAACCTTTAGAATTATACTTATATTGTAGCACTATTCACAATAACCAAGATATGGAAACAATCTAAATGCCCATCAATGGAAGAATGGACAAAGAAATGATGGTATATGCATACAATGGAAAATTTTTCATCCATAGAAAATAAGGAGATCTTGCCATTTGTGATAACATGGATGGACACAGTGGACATTAAGCTGAGTGAAATAAGCTGTAATAAACCAGACGTAGAAAGATAAATACTATATGATCTCACTTACATGTGGAATGTAATTTTGTCAAACTCATAGAAACAGAGAATAGAATGGTGGTTACCAGAAGCTGTAGGGAGGGAGAAATTAGTAGAGGTCAGACAAGAATACAGTTTTCAGTTCTACAACATGCATAAATTCTGGAGACCAGATGTATAGAATAGTGACTATAGGTAAGAATCCTGAACTTCATACTTGAAATTTGCTCACAGATCATATCTTAATTTTTCTCACCATATACACACAAGAAATGGTAACTATGTAAGGTAATTGATATGTTAATTAGCTTGATTGTAGTGACTATTTCACAATGTATATGTATATATCCTTCAAACATTAAACCATCAGGATCCTTCCATGTACTTGTGCATTAAACACACAACTAATTAGAAAGCCTAAAATGTATGAAATTAGTAAAATTAGTGAAACACTAGGAAGACAAATCCTAGAGGAAAATGAACTAGGAGTTTATATAAATTGTATGTGTGTGTGTTTGTGTATTTCTCTTTTTAAAAAGTTAGTAGCATTTTAATTTTTGTTTATATTTTCTCCTATAAGGAAAATAGAGGTGGGAAGTGACTAAGAATAAAAATATGAGCAAGGATAAAGACTAAAGTAATGAAGATTCAGCTGAGTGTATTTGAGAATAAAATTCTAAATATTTCACCATGGAATTTTTAAGTCTATATCTTCTATATTGATTTTAATTTTTTAAACATCATGTCTTTCCCCAAAACTATCATTTTTTAGCTTGTGAGGAGCTGGAATTCCCTGATCTATTATACAATTGTGGCCATGTATTCACTCAGTCTGTTAGCATTAGTAAAATTTGTTTACCATAATATTCATCACAGTTATTACACAAAAGTCCTTAGTATTTAATACAATTAGTAGAGACAACTAAAATATACATCTCTTAGGATATAAAGATTTACTTTGCATAGTTAATTATCCCTCTTAGAATATTTGACTAATCCATCATGTTGGAACACACTTTTGAACTTTCTTTGTGTTTTACTATTGTGTGTGACCATCTGTGATGATTAACTGTAGGATCCCTTTTCCATCTGGTTGTTATATAGATGATTATTTCTGGTAAAAAATCTTTCCTGTATTTGATTCAATATATACTATTTCTATGATTACTTGGCTTATTATTTCCTCTGTTTAGTCTTGCCTGCTTACACGAATAGTCATGCATATGAATGAAACTATAATTAATAGAAGGTGTATGTATATATATATATATATATATATATATGTTACACTCATACTTGTTAAAATCAATAAAAATTAAACATGTGCTATAATTTTCAAACCTCTTTTGCTTTATAACTAGATACTCTTATTTCATATTTCGAAGATCATTGTCGTTCTTCATTTGAAAAATATTGATAGGTTAGATTATTTTTCACACAGAAAATGGAAGCAACCATCTCCCCTAAAGGAATTTCCCTTTTTTCTTTAAATGTAGAATCTGGATTCTGGGGCACATATGATATTTTAGTGGTAAGCAAATGTGCTGCTACTTGGGGATACTTTTAATGGTGACAGAGATTGAGAATACTTTATAGGTCTTTTAATGTATTGGGTTCAAATTGAGTTTATGTCAATCCCTTGCAACCTATATGATTTCATTTGCTACTATGACTTTTCTAGCTAATTTGGCCAGCCAATTGAAACTGAAGGAAAAGGTAAGAGATTCTTTACTGAATTCCAAGAGATAGAGAACAGCAAGAGCTGATGTTATGGTACACAAGAGGCTTTATGCAATTACACACAAATAAAGCAGCTTCCGGAACTGGATATCAAATGAGACAAAGAACTGTCGAGTAAGCCATACCCTATGCCTGTGTATGGAGCATCCTTCCATAAAAGCACCTGAGGATTGGTCAGAAGCTTTGAGAGAAACAGATGAGAAGATATCATCATCTTATCTTGGGTACTAGCAACCATGGAAGCTTGAGGCTGCTCCAAGCAACCTCGTGGGCAGCAGCCAGTTGGCAAATGGAAGCATGAACTGGAGAGGAAAAAACAAGTCAGATGCCACTTGGGAACCCATGCTGAATGACTGGTTTGTGAGCATAGATGAATACTTTTAGTAGGGCTAAGTTTGTACCAGTGCAGATAAGCAGATCGGGGTCACTGCAATTTGAGTATAGATACAACTGTGCTCCATTTTGTAGTGATCAAATGATGAGGCCAGGTAATATTTGTCTTTAAGAACCCATTTCCTTTTCCCTAACAACTGCTATACATTTATTCAAATACCTCCAATGACTTTCAATCTCTGTGCAATGACCTATAAAACCCCTTTTTTATCTGACTCCAACTCACTGGTCTCATCTCCTACTATGTTCCTCATCACTTACTCCAATCCAGCTACACTGTGGGTCTTTAAATTTGGAGAACACACCTAGTATTATGCTGCTTTTATTTGCAGTTCCTTTGCTTGCAGTGCTCTTCCCCCAGATACTGCATGGCTTATTTCTTTTTCTTGCTTTAGGTCTCTTCTCAAAAGCCACCTTCTCAGAGTGGCCCGTTCTGTCCACCATCTTTGAAATAACAGCCCATTTGTCTCTCTGGTCCTCTTCCCCTGATTCATTTCTTAATTGTAGCATATGCCATCACCTTACACATAATATTTTTATTTACTTATTGTCTGTCTTCTCTGCCATGCATTACCAGGTAAGTTCTGTATGTAAGAATATTTTATCCTGTGTCTCTGCTGTATTTCATTAGGTGTCATAGCATCTGTCACATGGTGGTCTTCCAATAATTACTTGTTGAGTGTGTAACATAGTAGTTACAGCATAGATTTTTGAACAAAACTGCCTAGAATACTTACTAGTTATGTGAACTTTGTCTCCTCATCTATAAAATGAGAATAATGCTATCTGCCTCAGGATTGTTGTGAGGATTACCTGAGTTAACATGTATAAATTATGTAGAAGAGTGTCTGGCCTAAAGCAGGCTCCATTTAAATGATTTTTTTTTTATTACTATTCAATCAGTTTTAACCATGAAATAGGTACTTCTCTTATTTGCTGTAATAATTGAGCTGATGCTCAATATGTGGTCATTATTATGTTATTGATAATGAGATCATTAATTTGGATTACAATTTTGGGCAGGGTGTTCACACTTGAATCAAGCTGATTAGAAAGGGAATGGAATGTAAAAGAACTTATAAAGGAGGCTTTGATGACTGGCTATTCAGGGAGAATGATGAAGTAAAGAGAAGAAGGCTTTGATCTTGAGAGACTAGTAAAATTATGGGATTATTTACAGAAGAAAGTAAAAATGGGAAAATGGTCAATGAAGAAGACTTACAAGCTAGTTTTAATTCCTTAAGGGTAAAGTCCAAGTCCCAAGGACCCATAAGAACCTTCTGTGGGTAACCTGAAGAAGCCTTTAACAATACCTCTCTCTCTATGAACACAGGCTCCAGAGCGGGTGCTGCATAAATATCTTTCTTCATCTGAGGTGATATACTTGGAGGCCTGGAACTTTGTTTCACTTTATGTCACTCCACTTAATCAAGTCTTTCACAGCCTCAGCTTACTTCATTATTAGGCAGAAAAAATCAGATAGACATTTTCGAAATCCATGGTTTGTCAAGGGCATATGGCTAGAGTGCTTCTCTGAGTTTTGGCTCCAGCATATTCTGATTCCATCAGTCCTACTGCAGTCCCCTCCAACAATTAATGCCATTCCTAGAGAAATTTACCAACAACCAAGAATATCCTCTCCATCTCTTTTTCCAAATCCTTCTCCTATAATTTCTACTGTATTTGTGTGCATAACAGAATACAGCAAGCTCCAAGTTTGTACTGTCAGCAAAGCAGGCTACCTTCTGGTTTTGCAGCTGGCAGGAATGGAAAGTATCATCCCTAACTATTGAAAAAACACACCCTGGCCCTCTAAAGCAATAAGCCCCATGTTTCAGGGTTCCAGCCAGAATGATGTGATTAACAGTATTAGGTGATATCTCTCTTCTGGGATGTTTTAGTGATACATTTTGTTCTTACATACTAGGTCCTCACTCAGGAACTCTGATTAAATTACTCAACCCAAAAGTCTACACTAGAATGATGACACAGAGCTTTTCTGACAATCTCATGAACCAATATTTAAAATGGCCTCAAATCTCGTTGAATTGATATTTCTGGCAACATGATCATATGCCCTGAGTGCTCTTTTTGAACCCAACGATGCCATTTTATGGAGAAGGGAGATGCATATGTGCAGGCAGCCCAGATACATCTTTTCCTGGGGCTATATTTCGTGCCTCACCCAAATGTATGCCCACTTCTCAACTACAGTACCTTGTTAGGAATGGAATTAGAAAACATTAGATTATTGCATTCAGGAACCCAGAGTTTCCTGAAAATCATTGTATCCAGCAGTCATCTTTCCCTAAGAGATTCCCTGGACACCACTAAAATGCAACAGCAGAGAAACCCAGAGTAATACTTTATGTTGAACTGGGCTTGTCACTTGCTGTATAAAGGACTCTGATAAGATTTTCTGAGATTCCCTCGCTCCTTCATAAGTTCATATTCATATATTGAAATCTTGCCACATTCACAAAGACAACAACTTGAAGGAAAGAGAGAGCTGATTGTGATCAGTTTACCATCTTAGTACAATATCAATGGTCCACCTACCTCTTTCAGTGACACTAGCACTTTGGAAAGATATTAGTACCTAAAAATCTGTGGCCTATCAGATGGTAGGTATGGTGTCTCTAAGACCTCTTCTGGCAAGTCAAAGTTTATATCACTTGTTCATTCAACAAAAATACTTTTTATCATCTACTATGTGTCAGGCTATAATCCAGGCACTGGAATATGAATGTGATCAAGACAGATAAAATCCATGATGTCATGATGCTTATATTTTAGATTAAAAGGACAATAAAATAAATAAGATCATTTCAACTAAACTATTATTCAAAATAAATAATTAAAGAATGTTGGAATAGAATATGCCTGAGGTAGAATATGCTACTTTAGCTAGATTGATAAAGAAAGTCCTCTGTATGAGGGTCACACTTGATCTGAGAACTATAAGTTACCGCAAAACAACCCATGGAAGATCTGGGTGAAGGATGCTCCAGGCTGAGGGAAAAGTACACAAATGGCCTTGAGCTGAGAAAAAGCTTTGTATAATTGAGGGACAAAAAGTCTAGTGTCAGAGAAGCATAATATATACAGCAGAGAAAGATTGGACGTGGGGCCAGAGAGGTTAACTTGAGCCAGATTAGGAGTTCAAGAATTATTGTAATAAAAAAAATTGGTGTAGTGGGGAAAAGTTCATTCAAATGGGAAATATCAGAAATATATTTGGACTGCACATCTATTCTAGAAACTAAAAGATTGCTACTTGAATCTCTTCATTTTGATAGAAGTCATCCCTTGTGGGCTTCTACCCTGTAATGGAACCTTGACTTTCATCATTTATTGCTCCAAATAGCCCCTTAAAATTCTACCTTCCTCTCTGGACTCTGGTGTCCTGCCTCCAGATAGGCTGTCTGAACATGTCATACAGAAGGCAATGGACTCTCAACAGTGAAAGGGCTGGCCTCAATTCATTGTTCACAGGTAACAGTACAGCTTGATAAGTGATCATGTAACCCAATCTGTTAACTTAAAAATGCCCTATATGAAGTTATAAATTTCTGCTAAGAAATCTATATAATCTGCTCAATTATCCCATTGAAGGGAAGATGTTGGTTGGACATTAGTATGAACTCTGCACCTTGACGACTTCCTGCTCTCCAAGAGGCTTAATCAAATATATCTTAATTAAAACAATTAGATAATTTTAAAATCCATATTTAAAAAGTAAGGTGAAATCAAAATATAAATAGTTATTATTACATAACAAACCATAATAATAAAGAAAATTAAACGTATAGTTTAGCTGGTACCCAATCACTCTTTTCCTTCATTGCCTTGGCTCTGCCCATCAAAATTATCCTTGACCTCCATGTCCTCTTCTCATCTACTCAAGTATGAATTTCTCCCCTGAATATGTGCATTCATAAATGCATGCATAGTCACACACATTCACAGAGAAGTAGGAATGCCAGTCCAACCCCATCCTCAATTTGACAGGAAACATCTCTTGCAATATTATTTTGTTTGTATATCTCTGAAGATGCACAAGCACTTCGATCACTGTGAAGTTTGAACACTTACTCACCTCCTTCACCTGGGGTGAAAGACAAAGAAAGTGAGAAATTATTTTAATAAGAGCATAGCCAAAATGATGCAAAGATGTCAAAGAGGTAATAGATTAAGACAACATTGTTTAATTTGACAATAAATTTATTTTGGTCAATATTTATTGAGAAATATATCATTCAGCCAAATCTGCTAGATAATTTGTGAGGCCAGTACAAAATGAAAATGCAGTATCTCTTCTTCAAAAATCATGAAGAATTTCAAGATAGGAACAACTGCACAGGTCACATGCCCATGAAGCTGGCCCTGAATCCAGGTAAGGCTTTTGGTAACATATACAAATAGAAACCCCTAAATCCTGCTTTCAAGTTGAGACAAGAGTAAAAACCTAAGTAACTACTGTTCCAAGTAGGAAAAGATGTGTGTATTTAGGAAGATCAGTCCAATTTGGGGAGTACATAAGAGCTTTCAATTGGGCAATTCAGGGAAATATCCATGAGAAAGAGGCGCCTGCATTGGAGTTTGAAGGATCAATAGTGATGAACATGTGACAAAGCAGAAACGTATTGCTGGAAGATGAAAAAACTATTTCCAAAGGGTTCACGACCTCTGCCAGAATAAGCTGTTTTAACAAAATCATGCTTTGTTTATAGATATGAATCACGTTTAAGAAAAAGCAGAAGAGAATTTTATGTTTAAGGTAAAACTAATGTCACCAGAGTTGCTTTAGGCTTGTTTTCCAATTCTTCAAGAATCTGTTTTTGATCCAAAATTCTTGTGCCAAGCAGAGCTGATGTCCTGAATTCTTGGGGTCTTGAATGTTGACCCTTGTGGAAAAGGCAGGGTTGGGTACATGGAGAGAAAGGATGTTCTGATTTGAGCTGTGGGAGAAGAAGAGAATCTTGAACTCAAAGAAGGCAAATCAGGAGAAAGGGGGAAGGAAAAAAAGGAGATAGAGGAAAGAATGAGTTGATAAGTTGAAGAAATAGAACTAGAAAAGACTACTTACCTCTGCTTTCTAAACCATGAGTCAACTACAACCAACAAGACCAGAGTAACTATTATAGTCAAACAGATCAACATCAGGAAGATGGAGTTTCCATCTAGTTGGGAATAAAATAAGGATGTTAGTCTATACAGTACTCTCTTTCTAAGTTTATTCCTTCTCATTTCACAGGGGTGGGGCCTTCCCAGAGTGTTATTGTGTATTTTCCAGAGCCCTCATTTCAATTCCTCCTGAGTCTATGTCCTTGGCCTCCCCCCTCCCTATCTTTCACCAAATCACTAGGTCCTTCATTATCTTCCCTTTAGTACTTCTAATCCTCTACTTCCATTGTCTTGAAATTTAACTGCTATCATTCTGCACCCTTATTTACTTGGAGTCTCCCACGTTTATCCTCTCATGCACAGCTTTCCTACCCATTTCCCAAGCTCCCCACCCCTTAGCCCTAGGACTATTGGAAGATTATCATTTCCCAGCTGGACCCCAGTTCTTTCTCACCCCAGTGGATGATTATATCATGGCCTCCTAGACTACTGTGCTTCACTCGACAAGTCAGGCCGGCCGCCTCCCCAGACGCCACTTCCAGGGTAACTCGGAGATACCATGTCCCATCAGCATTGGGTAGAATGTCACCTCGCCGAGTGCCTGGCTGCTTCTGCTCACCTCGCATCCACATCACCCACACAGATTTTGGATGAAAGCCAGAGACATGACACACCAGCAGCAGACGACCAGGCCCAGGACTGGGGCCTTTAGACACCCAAGCCTCTGGCTTCACTAGCGATGAGAAGATGAGGAGAAATGGAATTTATGAGGGCACCCTAGGCCAGAGTTCAATGATTCAGGGTGCCTTAGCAGATTGAATAATCACTTCTTTCTCTTGTCTAAGAAACAATCCTAAATACACACATCTTATGCTCTGGCCTCTAATCATAAAGTGGAAAACTCAAAGATAAGAGTTAAAGCACTAGGGATAGGACAGGAGAGAGGGTTGGGCTCACCTTGTTGTTCCAGCTCTGACTTCCCTGCTTCAAGGAGGCCAGCCAGAAATCGAGGGCAAATGTCGCTGAGAAGGCTCTGCACAATTTCTTTAATAATCCGGTAGTGATTGAGCACCCTACAGACATTCTGAGCCCTACTCCCTGCTCCTGGTGATGGCTTCCAGGAATTTCCTTGGAAACTCAGGAAATCTGATCCTTGATATGCCCCATTTAAGAAGCTTTCTGAGGCCTTCCCAGCATGCATTTGACAGCCAGATAATACCTGGAGCTCAAAGGGATCTGAGGGGGGGGGAAAGAAGAAAGAATCAATATGGAAAGATTTCCAGGGAGGGAAAGCAAACAATCTAGAAAGTAAAGAGGTTCAAGGAAAGGAAAATTTGCTGGGAAATCACATGGGAGACTAGAGTTAGGGTGGGAAAGGGGGAGGAAATTTGGGGGAAGAAAATGTGAAGGTAATAAAGGTATTTTGAAATAATTAACAGGGCTAGTTGGGAAGGATGCTAGGGAGCTAGGAAATGGGTCTGGAAAAGCCCACTAGGGAGTGGTGAGGTCCAGGCCTGGGCATGGGAACACTCAGGCCAGGGAGAAAGGAGGTCAGAGTTGTGGTTTGAAAAGTCTGTGTCTGAAGCCAAGGATGGTGAGCAGAAGATCAAAAGGAGACAACTATTCCAAGGAACCAGAAAATGAGGGTACAGTCAGGGGTATGAAGAAATATGTACACATAAGCCTTTCTGTTTATGTGGTAGGGTCAGGCGAAGAGTGGGAATGGTGGTGATGGGTAAGAGTGTGAGCCAAAGGGGGCAGGAAATAAGGTCAGGAAGGGTGGATGACGGTCAGAGCCCATACATCATCTTCCCCTTTGGCAGATGGTCAGAGCCCTCAGGTAAATACCAGCTTGGGACAAGAAACTCACATTCAAACTGAAACTGGCTCGCGAAGGCCTGCACTTCCTTATTGAAGCTGTGCAGGTACAACAGCAATAGCGCCTCAAGGTTCTTCAATTCTTGCTTACTGAAGGTACCCTGGGACCAGGGCCTCAGAAAGCGGATGGTGCCTGAGACACTGTCCAAGACATGAGTCTGCACATCCCCCAGCCAGCCTGATGCCTGGATGTGCGCACAGCTGTGGTTGGCAAAGGAGGAGATCTGGACAAAGCGGAAGGAGAGGGGCTCTTCTGATGCTGGATGTCGGAATCCTAGGAGCAGGGGAGCTAAGAGAGGGGAATAAGCAGCAGAGAGATTGTGAAAAGATGAGAGAAGAGAAGCCCACATAGGAGCGGAAGGATGGAGATAGTTACATAGGTTATACGTATACCCATATCCCCTTCCCCCGGACCAGCTTGCTCTCTCCAAAATCAGAGAAAGAAACTGAGACTGGGGACAAGGACACTTTGCCTGAGAGTAGTTTGTCAGGCAGACTCCAAGGGCATCCTGGAGGAGCATTTTTCTCTTCCCCCAGGTCCTCCCCAGAACTTCTCCACCCTGCTGTGCCCAACCTCAGTATCTTTCCATCTGGGCCCTTCTTACCCACTGTGCTTGCTCCATGGCAGGGAAGTCCCTTGAAGAGCAGGAGCAGCAGGAGCAGCATTGAAGCTCTGTTTGGTGAAGATGCCTCAGCAGGACAAGTTGGCCTCAGAACTCAGATGTCAGCTCTCCTCCAAAACCTTTTGCATTTTCATCTGACTTCCCTTGCCACACAAACAGATAAACCTCTCCCTCTGCCCACTTCCTGTCAGAGAAACCCCACTGCCTCCCTCAGCCACAGGCTTCCCACAGGGTCTCTCATTTCCCCATCCACCTCTCCCACTATCTGGCCTCCAGATTTTCTGCCTGCTCTTGTCTGTGTTCTCCTGACCTCCCTTATTGCACCAATTCTATAAAAATGAGTCCTGGCTTATGAGAAAGTCTGTGGTCTTTGATATGGCTGGAAAATTTAGTACTTTTTGGCCTTGAGAAATCACGTCTACATTTGGGTTATTAACGTCCTCTTTTGTGAAAAAAAGTGATGGAATGTCCTCAATGATGCCCAGTGGCCTTTCCAGCAGTCTCCCCACTCCTTATCTCTCTGTGGTCTTCTCCTCTCATCTGCTTCCTGGTCTCTCTTTCTCCCTCTTCTTGGTCTTCCTCGTCTTTCTCTACTTATCCATTATTTTTTCCTCTGGAGTGTATTTTAACTCTTCTCACTAATCCTTCTGCTCTCCCTGTCCCCTCAGGCTCCTCTCTGTCTCTTCATTCTGCTCTTCTCAAAATCATTATCAGAAAATACAAGGCATCCTGAGTGTAGCTGTATAATTCACATGCAAATCTCCATACCCATACTGGAAAAAGATCAGCAGTGGCCATATAGGTTATCAGATATTCTAAAGAAAATACACTTTTCCTCAGTTTCCCCATTAGACAAATTGTCACAGTTGAAGGGGTCTATGAGTGAGCTTGACCTGGAACTTGTGAGCTGGGAGGCAGGCAGATTTTCACTCAGGTTGTATGAGTGGATCTAGAAGGAACACAGGGGCCTTGGATCCCAAATCCTACCCGAAATGCATTGAGTGTGTCTACATGTCAGTGAGCAAGCTTCTCTCTGGGTATGAAGGGCAGTCAGGCAACCTTCCCTTCACAGTACATGGCCTGGGAGCACTGATGTCCCCTTGGTGGTGTTGGACTAGGAAGGAATTTCATAAGCAGAAGAAAAATAATACAAATATAAGAGGATGTCTGAAAATACTATAAATATAAGTGAAAACATACAAAACTTGATAATCAATTAGAGAATTATTTATTAACACTGGTTTTATTGAGTTTCAGGCTGCAAGGGCATTTGGCCACATGACCATAACCCAAGAACTTCTCTCTTAGTAGAGTGATATGTTTGCCTGGGGAGCTATTTCAGCCTGAAAACGACACTGTACTTGCAAGGGAAGCAGATCAGAGACTAAAGCAACTATACCCTCAACATCACCTCCTTTGTTCTTGCTAGAAACTGAAGGATCAGTTGCATCACATGCACAGAAAGGCAGAGGGGGTCAGAGTGCATCATGAGTAGCAGCCTCCTAGTTCTAAGAAAGTTAAGGTAGATTTTGACATATTTATTTAAAACTTTATATGAAAAAACAAAAGCATAAGATTCTACATATCTTTGCTAAATAGTAATGAAGAAAATATTTGCCTTACTACAGACTAAAACATATTAGAAAGTTAGTGTTAAAACAGGTGGAAGATGTATAGAAACTTATCATATGAGACAAATGCATATTGAAGCTTAGGAGCCAAAGAAAAGAAAAGAGACAAGGCAGGAGAAGTTGCTAAGCCCTGATGATATGTGCCATACTGAAGAATTTGGTTTGTTTTTCAAGCAAGTGAAGGAGTTTAAACATGAGAGCAATGTGGTTAAAATGGCATTTAGAAAAATTTCCTAAATTCCAATGAGATTCACTGGAGAATGTATCAGAGAGTGATGAGACCAAGACAGCAGATGACTTTAGTGACCTGAACAAAGGCAGTAGCAGTGAGAAAGGAGAGGAGTGAAAATAACAAAGATAGTGTGGAAGTAATCAGGATTAATCAAACAAAGAAATGTGACCAGGAGGAGATAAAGTGGAACCACTCACAAAGGGAGACAACACAGGTTTGGGATGGATGGCGTTGAGATACACAGTTCCATTTGGGTCATGTTTTCGGTGGTTCACGGAATATTGTTTGTTGCAAGTGGGTGTTATGGACTACACAGAACCTATCAAGCACATGGTACCACAGAAAGAAGTGTAGACGTCTACAAATCTGTCCCTCTCTTTCAAATTTTATTTTTAAGTTAAATTTAATAAATATTATCTGTGTTCTAGGAAATGTTCAAGTCTCTTAAAGTTTTCTCATTTATTCATTCATTAAATAAGTATTTATTGAGCACTTAGCATATGCCAAACATTTACTAAGAGCTGAGACTATAAAGGTAGAGCAAATTAAGAGTCGGGAAGGAGGTGTATAGTCCTTGTCCTCATGGAGTTTAGTGTGAATGAAAAGATTTATACAAACGAACGGGTAAATACTGTCATGCAAGCTGAACTTAGAAGTACGCAATGCTATGGTAACAAATGATAAGAGGAATGGACTGAGTCAGAAAGGCCAAGCAAGGATTCCTGGAAAGTGATGACAGACCTGCATTCTGAAGGAAGATTAGGAGTTAACCTGGAAAAGAGAACACACTACATGCAAAGACCCACTAAATAGAGGGAGTAAATCTCATTTGAGGAACTGAAAAAAGGACACAATTCACGTGTATTTCATAACACAATACTTCTCAAACATCCTTAAAATTTGCTTTTCTGTTTTAAGTATATCTTTTCTTTGAAAAAAAAAAACATATTTTTGGATATGATTGTGCCCTGAATTCTATAATGCACTTTAGTAAAAGTTGTATAATGTTTACATTCCAGGTAACATAGTCAGGAGGCCTATCATCTGATAATGACGTAGGTCTACTCAAAGTAGCCTGCAGCATCTGCAAATCTCAAACTCAGAAATAGATGTGACAGAGCTCATTCATCTATCAATTCATTGAGGTACGAGGTTCCTGTTGCTGGTCAGCCAACGCTTTCAGAACGACAGCCTTTTAGGTAACCTCTGGGTAACATGCGGGCTCCACCACTACTGACTTAGACCAACCCACCACCATGTCTTGTGGGACTACTGAGAGGTCTCCCTCCTCTACCCCTCCACCATGTTAGGCAGATGTGAGCTAAAGTTTGAGCCCTTCACTCATGCTCCAATATCACCCAGGGCCTTTTGAACATCCAACTAGGTGTCTGTTGAAGTTTTGTGGTTCTGTGCATGACACTAATCCCTTAGGTAAGTGAGAATATTCACAATGTATCACAAGACCATGCAGAAAAAGAGGTGCTGCAACAATTCTGACAGTCTAATTTTTCTATCATGGGAAACTTCCAGAATAGTGGTGTGAGGATCTTGGCTAATCCTCTCCCTTTAAAACAATGACAGAACTGGACAATATTTTCAAAACAACCACATTGAGCCTCTGGAAATGGATCAAAAGCATACAACAAATAAAATTTACTTGCATATTCTAGAAAAACTTCTAAACCTGGGGTAAGCACAGCTATGATTCTAACCCGGGCTGCTCCCACGTCCTCCATATCTCCAGTACATACAGTGCAGTTCTACCAGAGCAGGGGAAACAGTGAAAATTAGAAGCTTAAGGCAGCTAACTTGATTTAGAGAGGAGTAGGGAAAAAAACCAAAACTATGGGCATGGTTGAAAACAACTGCAAACTCAAAGGAAAACAAAGGGGAAAGGTCAGCTTCCCTGGTAGCCTGAGGATGTACCACTGGATGGAGCAAGCAACATACCTGCAGACTAGCCAGAAAATTTGGAGGGAGATCCTGTGAATAAGACGGTTATAGGGGGTGTTGATAATCCCCACATATCCCTGGCAGTCTGGAAGGATGCACACATGTGCAAGGCTGCATGCATGCTCATAAGAGACCAGAAACAACCAACTCCAGCTTTCTGCAGGTCCCTGGATGAATATGAGCCTTGTGCATATGCTATGAGGAGGCACAGAAAGTGGAGGGGAAAGTAAAAGTGAGGGCTGACTTGCAAACTTCTTGAATTTTGGATGCATTCCCGAACACAAAGATCCATTGACAAAGGGTAGAAGACTTGCCGGCTCAAGGTGTTTGAGCACAAACTTACTAAGCTATGCTGACAGAGAGTGATCCCTAAGAAACCAGCTTAAAAAGAAAAATAAGAATTAAAGAAAATAATTAGCAGAGATATCTGTGGCTGCACGCTGTGGGAGAGTCAGACTGTATAGAATTAGTCCAGATAGGTCACTAAACAAACATACAAAGAAACAAAGAGAACCAGCAATAAACTTGGGAAGATAGGAATCACTATACCATCTATAATATCTATTTTTCAATAACCAAAAAGAAAGTCTAAAATGAAAGAGGGAAGCATGGCTATACACAGAGAAAAAAGAAGTCAATAGAAACTGCCTTTGATGTTGCTGAAGTGCTAGACATAGCAAAACTTCAAAGCTGGAAAACAATGAATATTAACTATGTTCAAAGAATAAAGATCATGATTAAGAATTTAAGGAAAGTATGACAACAATGACACATCAAATGTAGCATATCAGTAAAGAAATAGAAAAATTTTGGGGGGGAAAGACTAAATGAAAACTCTGGAATTGAGAAATATAATAAATTTCTAGCAGAATGCAAGATAAATATACCAAAATCAATTATATTTGTATATATTAACAATAAATAATCCAAAAATGAGATTAAAAAAGCGCTTTCATTCACAAAATCCTCAAAGAGAATAAAATACATAGGAACAAATTTAATAAAAGAAATAGAAGGCATGTACATTGAAAGCTACAAAGATTGCTGAGAGACATTAAAGACCTAAATCAATGGAGAAACATTTCATGCAGCCAAAATAGCATTGAAAAACAAACAAATAAATAAAAAGTATAAATTAACAAAAATGTAACACACACTCATTTTCTACCTACATATGTCATAAACAACTCATCTTGTGTTTCTGCCAATAAAGTGTTTTTCTGTTTATTTTATTTTGTTTTTGCTGGATATCATATTGGATACGTTGGGGTCAATAGGAATTTTTTTACTTTAGCATTATTATACTTATTTAGCATGTTGATATTTTTGTCCAGCTAAATTGCTGAATTCTTTTCTTTTTATGTTAATTTCTCTTTTGTTTAATCTGTTCTATAAAAAAACTCCTCATATGCGCAGCCAGGACAGGTGGAGTGCATGGGGCAGATGCATTTCCCCCGGGCAGCCGTGAACAAGTCTAGAGCCCCTCACCTCCAGTTAGGCCCAGCTTGGGTGTCTGTCACTCCTGCCCCAATTCCCTCTGGGGTCCTGACTGGCCTTTTGTCACTACAGGGTGACTCTTGGCTATGGGTGTCAGCAGTTTTCAGATTCTCACACTCCAGTTTGCTCCCCTTACCCATGAAGTGGAGCTGGGTTCCTTTTTCCCTTCTTCAGCCCCGCCTGTCTCCCCCACTTCCTGGCTGGGGCCTAAGGCTCTCCTCGCTCTATTTCTTGACATCTCTGTGTTGTAATGATATACAGAGGACCTGGCTGGCCCAGGGTCGGGGTGCTCATTTTATCTTCTGTCCTTTGGTTCTCCTGCAGTGTTCTTGCACTCTGGTTTATTTAAGGCGGGACATGCACTGGAACAGGAAATGTCCCTCACTTCCCACCCACCACCCTCCTTGCTCTCCTTCCTCTTCGCCCACCTTCCTCTGTATTCTCAGGCCTCCCCTGCTTTGTCTCACCAGGGTCCTCACCTTTCACCTATTCCCTTCCAACCCTCCAGCCTCTTCTCTGGGTAAGGGGCCTGAGCTCCAGGGGGTGGAACCCAATGTTTACATTCTCTTCTGTCTCTGCCCCCACCCGGTGTTGCACTTTGAGGAACCAGAAAAGAACCTGCTGTTGTACCTGGGAAAAAAAAAAAAAAAGCAACTCATCATATGTAAATAATGACAATTTCTTCTTTCTTTACACTCTTTATTTTTAATCACTCACTGGGCTAGAAAGTATCACTTTAGTACTACTTTGAAAAGTAATGACAATAGCAGGCCCCCCATCCAGTTCTTAATTTTAAGGTTAAGCCATCTAAATTTTTGTTATTAAGTATATTTGTATATGCTGGTTATAGCTAAACTAAACCATACTAAGAAAGCTCCCTTTTGTTCTAAAATTGGTAAGATGTTTTTTTCATCAATGTGTATTTAATTTTATTGAGGGTTTTATTAAGCATGTAGTGAGATGATCAGATGGTTCATTTTTTCCTCTTTAATCTGATAATATAGACAACTACCTTAATGGATTTTCTAATGTCTAATTATTCTTACACTCCCGGTAAGTGGTATGTTTAAATTTACTTCAGTTTGTAAGTGAAATTGGATAATGGCTATTGGGTGTTTGGTTTGCCTATTTGCTTTGTTTTTATTTGTTTGCTTTGTTTCAGTATTCTTGCCAGGTTGCTCAGTTTTTGTGTTGCGAAATTCTAGCCTCATCAAATGACTTCACTCGTTTTCCATCTCTTTATAAACCCTGAAACTGACCACCATGTAAGAGCCTAGGACCTTTTGGATTCGTTGTAAATTTGCCGTCAGCTTCAATTTTTATGGTAATTGGTACACTTGGGGTTTCTTCTTCCTTTAGGGATTATTTTAGTCACTTATAATTTTCAATAAAATTTTCCATCTCATTTTGACTTCAAATGACCTGGAATAAAATTGTATATAGTCTTCTTTTATTAATTTTTACTCTTTACTGTACCTATTAACGCCTACTGTTTAAATCCTGTTATTTGAAAATTATCTTTTTTATCAATCCTTCTAGTGTTTACTTTTATATTTTAATAATGTTTAAAAAAAACAATTTGTGGCTCATTTTATAATTTCTATTATATTTGTTTTAATTTCTGTTTTCATATTAGATTTTCTATTGATTTTCTTTCTTCTACACTTTAGGATTCACTTTATTGTTCTTTTACTTGCTTCCTGAATGAATGTCTAGATTATTTATTTTCAATATTTCTTCTTTTCTACAAATACACTTAAAGCCATAAATTGCTCTGTAAATCTACCTTGGTTTCATAATATCATTATGAACTGTAGACAATGATAGATATTAAAGAGAATTTATACTAACCTACAAAAAAATAACATAGTGTCAAAAGATTGGGATGATGTATGCCGAATATTAATGCTACAAGTAACTTCACTAATTTGAAGAATTTTAGAATCTTTTACAAAATAAAATAAAGCAAAAATAAGTTAGAGAAGAAAATAATTTCATTGTTCCACAAGAAATCGCACTATTATACGGGTGAAAACAACCACGCACCAGTTTTCAATTTTGAGTTTACCAAATTTACAAGTCACTACAATGAACTGAGCAAAACAGAAATAAATTTCTGGCAACAACCCAATGATAATTAACAAATCTTTAATGAGATTTCCTTCTAAATTAAAATCATGCAGAAGATAAATTTCAAAGGAAAATATATCTCACACTAATTTTAATTTTTGATATCTAATAAGGTATAATAGTTTCCTCCTTGCCTGAGACAATTTCATTAGTGTCTAACCACCATTTTTGACTAAAAATACTTACTGTCCGTGGCCAGGTCTCTTTTAAGAAGAAATTCCCCCTCCTATGCTTTTCTCTGGGGCTGTCTCATAGTCACACTCACAGATCCCTTTTTGTTAACCTTCTTGCCAAAACTGAAAAGTTCACTGGAAACGTATTACAAGATGTGGCTTTAGACAACATAATCTTAAATTAAGAAAACTGGCGGTGGGGAGATCACCAGGAATTGATTTTAAGAAGCATTTTTTAATACGTTTGTATAAATGTAAGAAAATGTTCCATCTGCTACTACTGAGGACTGTAATCATCTGGGGACTTCCTGTGTTTCTTTCAAAGAAGTCTAATTTACAACTTTTATGATATTAGAATGAACAATGCCAACTTAATAAAATATTAACAGAAGTTATAAAATAACATCAACTTCTCTTACATCTACCACCATTCAATAGCCAACCAAAGTTTTGTATAATAAAATCTCATTTTTTCATTTGAACTTGTTGCTCTTTCTTCACAGGAGCAGGAAAAGATGGAAAGGTAAGTGCTCAGGCTGTCCTATATGATCACACAGCTGGGCCTTTTCTAAGCCTCATTCACCTACTCAGCAACTGTTTAATCTTCCAACTCTGCCTACACAGCCAACTCCTCCAATGGTTAATTTCCAGGAAGTTTATATATTCCAGCTCTTTTCCTTCTTCTAATTCTAAAGCTCAGTGACATTTTTTATCTGAAGTCTCCTTTTTCAGAGACATTTCCCTTTAGATAACAATTTCATTCATGTGAATTTATGAAGACAGTGTTTTCCCAGATAACTCTAGTAAAAGGATACAAACAGGTCTCTTTGGCAGTATTAATCCACAGTGCTCTGATCATTGCTCTTAGCTCTTATTGGGTTATCTTCAGATCCCCCTGAGTCTTAAATTATTATTTCTAAGAGCACCTTTGTGATTTTTTTGTGAACTCACCAGTGACTCCATTTAGCTCCCACCTTTTGAAAAGCTGTGTGCAAGTTCCATGTCCCTGTCTCTTCTGCCCTCAGTCACTGCCTGTCATGCACATTATAGTCATGCTATTGACATGAACTGGGCCCAGGTGCTCCAAACAGTACAGTAAGCTCTGAGGCCCTCACAGTGCTAAATTCAAATGGAAATCCCTGTTTTTCTCCCCACCTTTAGTTACATTTTTGTTATGTAGCTTAAGGAGTTTTAAGTTATGTTAACCACATCTTAGAGTAGTGCTGGCTAACAGAACTATCTGCATGATGGAAATGCTCTATTCTGTTCTGTCTGGTACAATATTTAATTTAATTTAATTTTAATTTGGAACATATAGTCTTAGTCTTTAAACTGAAGATAGACTTTTAGTTTTTATCCACATTCTTATGGCTTTCTATGAGTCAAATGTGTCCAGTCCATGGATCAGCCAGATCTTCCCCTCATATCTGATCCTGAAGACAGACATTGTTCAGCCCAACCTGGAACCCCTGACACACTTGCACAGAGACTGCAGTGCTTCCTTTAGGGAGTCTGGAGGATCCATCCCCACAACATCCGACCCTCTCCATCCACAATACCTAGTCTGTGATACCTTACATTGTGTGGCTAAAGATTACTGTTTCTTTACTCCTTACACTGTTAGTGAAGTATAGTAAAAGATGGAGTGGCCATTGTGTAAGGCTGGTTTCTCATCACCCTAAGTGTAGCTTCTCTGATGGTCTCCAGCCAGGAGAGTTGAAACTTCTCAGTAGGTTCATGAAGACTTCCAGTGACAAATGTTTGAATAACAGATTTAATACTAAATTTCAGCCTTTATAATTTTCATTCCAGTTAATTCAATATGTTATCCATCTATTTCTAATTGTTTTTTTCTTTTCACACTCTAGGATTTTTTTTTAGCTGTTCTTAGCCCTCATTTAGTTGTATCATAGCCCTCAGAGAAAGTGCTATTTCAGTAGCCTATACTTGTGTAGGTCATTTGTTTGTTTGTTTTTAGACTTTACTAGGACTTTTTTTAAAACAAATTGTTTTTTTGCTGGAAAAGATTCACTCTGGGCTAACATCTGTTGCCAATCTTCCTCTTTTTTTTTGTTTGTCCCAAAGACCCAGTACATAGTTGTATATTCTAGTTGTGAGTCCTTCTGTTTCTTCTATGTGAGCTGCTGCCACAGCATAGCTACTGACAGACGAGTGGTGTGGTTCTGTGCCCAGGAACCTAACCCAGGCCACCAAAGCAGTGAGAGCACTGAACTTTAACCACTGGGCCATCAAAGCTGGCTCAAAAGACAAATGTTTTATTTCAGAATAATTTTAGGTTTAACTAAAAGGTGCAAAGATGGTATAGAATGTTCTCATATAACTTTGACCTAGTTTCTCCTAAAATTATCATCTTACATAACTGTGGTAAACTTGGCAAAACTGAGAAACTAACGTCGGCACATTATCATTAACAAAAGTACAGATTTATTCAGATTTCACCAATTTTTCCACTAATTTCTGTTTTCTCTTCAAAGTTTCAATCCATCATATCACACTGCATTTAGTTATGTCTCCTTAGTCTTCTCTGATCCGTGACAGCTTCTCAGTCATTCTCTGTTTTCATGACCTTGATGATTTTGAAGAGTACTGGTCAGATATTTTGTAGAATTTCCCTTTGGGAAAAACCTTTGGGTTTTTCTGATGTTTTTCTCACACTTAATTTGGGGTTGTGGATTTGAGGGATGAGTACCACAGAGCAGCATGCCCTTCTCATCACATCATATTAGGGGTACATGATACCCACATGACTCATGACTGGTGATATGAATCTTGATCCCTTGGTTACAGTTGTGCCTGTCAGGTTGTTTCACTGTAAAGTTACTATTCTACCACTTCACACACTATTCATTGGATGTCAGACACTAAGTCCAGCCCACATTCAAGGGCAGGGGATCAAGCTCCACCTCCTGGAAGAGGAGTATCTACATAGATAATAGGAACTCTTCTGAGAAGATTTATCTCTTTTCCTACATTTTTTAAATGTGTTCATCATTTATTATATTTATGTGGGTTCATGTATATTTATTTTATATTTTGGGTTTTACTAAGTCTTTTAAGACCTGCTAGTCTCTCTTCTCCCAACCATGTCAGTGACCATTTCTGTCTCTGCTATCCATTTCCCCAACTTTTCCTTATACATCAGCACTCCAAGTTGAGGCCCACCTTCAAGTTCTCAAGTCATCTCCATCTCTGTTCCAATAGTATAGGAAAAATGGTTGAAGTTCTTATTTTCCCTGAGAGTCATTTAAAAAAATGAATTGAAGCCGTTTTGCTCTATGTGGATATAACTTGAACAAATTGCACAACTCTGAGTGGTGGTATCCACATCTGTGAAATGAGAACAATTACATTATCTTCCTCCTGGGTTATTGTGAGGATTAAATGAGGAATGCAAAAAAAGAACTCAAAAAGCATTTAAAAATTAGAAGCTCCTCATATCATTAGAACCACCACCACCACCACCACCACCACAACCATCATCATCATCAATCATCTTCCCAGATGATCTCTGTAGCTTGAGAAAACAATAATGTCTCCCCTGTAATGGTGCCTGAATGTGCTAATGTCATAGATTAATCAGTTTCCATCTGCCTCTCTGATTACTAAATCTTTAAACTTTTAAAGTTGTAATCCTAACCAATTTTATTTAAAGTAACACAGGAATTTCTCTTATGGCAATGATGGATTTGATTGTTTAAGAAAAAATATCCTGCTGAGAACTGTTAGTAAAGATTGATTTTAAAAAAACATCATTTATTCAAAAATATCTGAGAACTGCCAAGGCAGGGAGCAATTGGATGGCTGTGATCCAGGAAAGGAAGGAAGTCCTGAGAGGTAAAACCCAGCATTTGGGACCACATTTCCTTCACCCACAGGTATCTGTTAAAGTGGTGCCTTAGAGGCCAAAAGACTGAGCAGAACCTTCCACAGAGGCATGGGCTAAGGAGACGAAAATTGGAATTTGGGGCCTACATAAGAAGAGAAGCCCTGGTAAACACCACAGGCTTTAGGTTGAAACCCTAAAATCTTTACATTCTAAAGCCCTATACTGTAAGAGCAAAAGTCAAATAGAAATAGAAAAAAATAGAGCAGCCTTCACAGGAATTGAAACCCTTATCTGAATAATTGCAATTCTTGATTTGATTAAGGGAAACTGACATTGCTAGCCCCCAACCCTAACTGCCAAGTTGAGCAATGAAAAGGGTAAATACATCAAAATAAATATTTACTGGGTTAAATAAATTGAAGTTTATTTAAAATGTTAAATTGTCTATATAAAATAATTAAAATATATGGCAACTGTAGCATGTAAGTTAGGAGAAGGATAGGAGGAATTAAATTGTTCTAGGATCATTGCACTAGCATGAAGTGGTAAAATATTAATTTATAGTAGAATTTAATAAGCTTAGGATGAATGTAAAAGTTTCTAGGATAACCAATAAAAGAATACTAAAAGAGGATTAAACTAATAAGCTAGTAAATGGGAAAATGGGATAATTCGAAATACTTAATCCAGAAAGCAGGCAGAAAGTCAGGGAGGGGAAGGAATATTGAAGAGACAGGAAAGAGGGAAGCTATAGTAAGATAGTAGATTTAAAACCAAAATATCAGTAATTATGCTGAAGATAAGTAGAGTATATAATTAAAAGACAAAAATTATAAAATTGAATAGAAAACAACTATATTATGCTCACAAGAGAAATACTATACATGTAAGTAAACAGAAAATTTAAAAATAAAACAATGAAAAGCTACATTATGAAAACACTAGCCAAAAGGAAGTTGGTATAGCGATACCAAGTTATTGCAAAGTAGCCTTATAGGCTAGGAAGCATTGATAGACGCAAAGAAGGAAATGCATCACAAAGAAGATATAACATTTCTAAACATTTATGCATGTAGAAATATATTCTGGGAATTATAAAGCAAAACCTGATGAAAAAAGGAAATATTTAAAAAATGTATAATGGTAGAGTTTTTTTGGTACATATCTCTGAGTGATAGGAAAAGCAAATCAGCAAGTATGTAAAAGATTTGAACAACATGATTAATAAGCAAGACTTCCATTATAAGTTTAGAATTTAAAAATTTACCAACAGAAAAATATATAATCTTTTCAATTACGCATGAAACATTTATTCTAATGAATGGATAAAGAAAATGTGGTATATACATACAACAGAATATTATTCAGCCTTATAAAAAGAAGGAATTCCTGCAATTTGTGACAACATGGATGAACCTAGAAGACATTATGCTAAATGAAACAAGCTAGTCACAGAAGGACAAACACTGCGTGATTCCACTTATATGGAGTCTCTAAAATGGTCAAAGTCATAGAAGCAGAGAATAGGATGGTGGTTGCCAGAAGCTGGGGGAACAGGAAATGGGAAATTATTTTTTAATGGATATAAAGTTTCTGTTATGCAAGATGAATAACATAGAGATCTACTGTACATATTATCTATGATTAACAATATGGTATTGTGCACTTTAAAATATGCTAAGAGGATAGATCTCATATTACATGTTCTTACCAAACACACATGCACACACACAAGAACACAAGGAAATTTTGGGAGATGATGTATGGCTATGTTTAGTACCTTGGTTGTGGTAATGGTATCATGGATGTAGGCATATGTCCAAACTCATCAAGAGGTAAACTTCAAATGTAAGCAAAATCAATTATATCTCAACAAACCTAAACAAAAATAACATTTTTCCATGAAGCAATATGAATAAATTTCAAAAGTTTAAAACCATACAAAAAGTTTTTCTAACAAGTAGAGTTAAGCTAAAAGTCAGTGATAAAAACATAATCAGAAATTCTCCTGTGTCTTAACATTCAGAAATGCAAATTCTAAATAACTAATGTGTCATAATGATCATTAGAAAATATTTTGAACTGACAAAGGCAATGCAGCATATAAAAGTTTCTGATATGCAGTTAAAGCCAGGCTCAAAGGAAAGTTTTAGCATTAAAAGCACGTATGAGAAAATAATGGCTAAATATAAATTGTTTAAGCATCTGTATCAAAAAAATAGAAACATAATGTGATAACATGGTTTGTAATAAGAAATATACATTTGGTCTTTGTTCTCATTTCTGGCACAGAGCTCCTAAAACCTTTGAAATTTTCTAAGCAATCAATGTGTGTTTTGTTATGTTAATGAGGTGACCTTTGGAAAGCCCCTAGATAACCTAAGGATGGAGGCTGGTTGTTAAGGGAAGCAAATCACCTGATTAGAGGGTTAGTACTTTCAGCCCTGCCCACCCTAACCTCCCAGGAAAAGTGAGGGACTGGAGGTTGAATCAATAGCCAATGACCAACGATTTAATCAAACATACCTACATAATGAAGCCTCAATAAATACTCAAAAGGATGGGGTTCAGAGAGCTTCCAGGTTGGTGAACATGTCAAAATTCAGGAGAGTGTTAGCTTGGAGAAGGCATGGAAGCTCTGCACCCTTTTCCTGTACCTTTCCTTATGCATCTCTTCTATCTGGCTGTTCCTGAATTACATCCTTTTATAATAAACCAATGATCTAGTAAGTAAAATGTTTCTCTGAGTTTTGTGAGCCACTCTACCAAATTAATTGAACCCAAGGAGGAGGTTGTGGGAACCTCTGACCTATAGCCAGTTGGTCAGAACACAGCTAGTAGCCTGAACTTGTGATTGGCATCTGAAGGAGAGGGGCAGTCTTGTAGGACTGAATCCTTAACCTGTGGAATCTGATGTTATTTCCAGGTAGATAGTGACAGAATTGAGTTGAATTGTAAGTCAGCCATTTAGTGTGCAGAGAATTCCTTGTTGGATGTATTGGGGAACTTCCCTCCCCACACACTGGAATTGGGTGATCAGAATCCTTATATAACAACAAATTAAATGCAAAGAAAGTAGAAGGAAGGAAATAATAAAGAAAATATGACCAAAGAAAGAACCAACCAAGACTAAAGTTAGTTTTTGAAAAATTTATAGAATTGATAAACCCTTGTCAAGATGAGAGAGAGAAAGGACATACAAGAGGAAGAGAACAAATTTCCAAGGTCTAGTAAAAAGGCTTGTTAAAACAGATTTCTGGTTCACATTCCCAGATTTTCTGTTTCAATAGGTCTAGAGTGGGGCCTGAAAATTTATTTTTCCAAGAAGCTCACAGGTACTGCTGCAGCTGCTGGTTCATGGTCCACACTCCAAGAAACACAAGAGTAATCAAGGTCCTGGACTATAGCTGAGGGTGCAGTCAAGCATTCTGGACTGTAGCTGAAGGCACAGTGAAGCAAACCACAGCATGCCTCCTCTATAAGACAAGGTGAAGTTTGATGAATTCTGGAGAAGTAACCAGCTATACCAATGGAGAGGAGAGAAAGCTATATTTTTGGCCATTTCTTTTGTTAGCGCCGTTGAGTCTATTCCAATTCCTAGTGACCCTGTGTACAGCAGAGTGGAACCCTGCCTATTCTTTTTGTGCTATCCTCTCATCTCCTAGCACTATATCAGACAATGCTTTGTTGCTTCCTACAGGTTTTTTTTTTTTTTGAGGTGACATTAGTTTATAGTATTATATAAATTTCAGTTGTACGTCATTATATTTTGACTGCTGTATAACCTACATCATGTTCATCACCAAAAGTGTGATTACCATCCATCACCATACACATGTTCCCAGTAACCCTTATAGCCCCCTCCCTCCCCACTTCTTCTTGGGTAACCACCAACCTAATCTATGTAGCTATGAGTGTATTTGTTTGTTGCTGTTGTTTTTATCTTCTATTTATGAGTGAGATCATATGACATTTGACTTTCTCCTTCTGACGTATTTCACGTAGCATAATGCCCTCAAGATCCATCCATGTTGTTGCAAATGGCAAGATTTCATCTTTTTATGGCTGAGTAGTATTCCATATACCACATCTTCTTTATCCCTTCATCTGTTGATGGGCATGTATGCTGTTTCCAAGTCTTGGCTGTTGTGAATATTGCTGCAGTGAACATAGAGGTGCATGTATCTTTTTAAATTAGTGTTTTGGGGTTCTTTGGATAATTACAGAGTAGTGGAATAGCTGGATTGTATGGTAGATTTATTTTTAATTTTTTGAGAAATCTCCATACTGTTTTCCACAGTGGTTACACCAGTTTGCATTCTCACCAGTAGTGTATGAGAGTTCCTAATTTCCTCCACATCCTCTCCAACACTTGCTATTCCTTGTTTTGTTAATTATAGCCATTCTGATAGGCATAAGGTGATATCTCATTGTAGTTTTGATTTGCATTTCCCTAATAATTAGTGATGTTCACATCTTTTCATGTGCCTGTTGACCATCTGTATATTTTCTTTGGAAAAATATCTGTTCAGATCTTTTGCCCATTTTTTAATTGGATTATTTGTTTTTGTTGTTGAGATGCATGAGTTCTTTATATATTTTGGGTATTTACCCTTATCAGATATATGATTTACAAATATCTTTTCCCAGTTGTTACATTGTCTTTTCATTTTGTTCATGGTTTCCTTAGCTGTGCAGAAGCTTTTTAGTTTGATGTAGTCCAATCTGTTTATTTTTTCTTTTCTTTATCTTGCCTGGTCAGACATGATATTTGAAAATATGCTGCTAAGAATGATGTCAAAGAGCATACTGCTTATGTTTTCTTCTAGGAGTTTTATGGTTTCAGGTCTGACATTCAAGTTTTTGATCTAGCTTGAGTTAATTTTTGTGTATGGTGTAAGATAATGGTATACTTTCATTCTTTTGCATGTGGCTGTCCAGTTTTCCCAACACCCTTTATTGAAGAGATTTTCCTTTCCCCATTGTATGTTCTTGGCTCCCTTGTTGAAATTAGCTGTCCATAGATGTGTGGTTTTATTTCTGGGATCTCAAATCTGTTCCATTGATCTGTGTGTCTGTTTCTGTGCCAGTACCATGCTGTTCTTATTACTATAGTTTTTGGTATTTTTTGAAATCAGGGAGTGTGATACCTCCAGCTTTCTTATTTCTCAGGATTCCTTTAGCTATTCAGGGGTCTTTTTGTTCCATGTAAATTGTATAATTATTTGTTCTATTTCCATGAGATAGAGACTTTGATAGAGATTGCATTGAATCTGTAGATTGCTTTAGGAAGTATGGACATTTTAACTATATTAATTTTTTCAATCCATGAGCACTGGATATCTATTTCTTTGTGTCTTCTTTGATTTCTTTCAACAATGTTTTATGGTTTTCAATGCACAGGTCTTTCACCTCTTTGGTTACATTTATTCCTAGGTATTTTATTCTTTTTGCTGTGATTGTAAATGAGATTGTATTCCTGATTTCTCTTTATGCTAGTTCACTGTTAGTAAATAGAATGCAACTGATTTTTGTATGTTGATTTTGTATCCTGCAAGTTTACTGTATTCATTTATTTTTTCTAACAGTTTTTTGTGAACTTTTAGGGTTTTTTCTATATAAAAGCTTATCTGCAAATAGTGACAGTTTTACTTCTCCCTTTACAGTTGAATCCCTTTTATTTATTCTTTTGCCTAGTTGCTCTGGCAAGGACTTCCAATATTATGTTGAATAAGAGTGGCAAGAGTGGGCATCCTTGTCTTGTTCCTGTTCTTAGAGGAATAGCTTTCAATTTTTCACTGTTGAGTATGATGTTAGCTGTGGGTTTGTCATATACGGCCTTTATTATGTTGAATCATAGGGTTTTCATGGCCAATTTTTTGGAAAGTGTGTGGCTAGGTCCTGCTTCCTAGTCTGTCTTGGTCTGGAAGCTCCACTGAAACCTGTTTGCCATGGGTGACCCTATGGGTATTTGAAGTCCCAATGGCATAGCTTTCAATATCACAGCAATATGCAGCTGCGACAGTATGACAACAGACAGATGGGTGGTGTAGTGCTTAGAATGAGAAAAAAACCTGGGGTATGGCAGCGAGAGTACTGAATCTTAACCACTAGACCATGAGGACTACCCTTCCCAAATCCTAAAGGCTGTATTGTCCTAAAATTTCCAGGTGGGAGAGCTGCTTCCAATATCCCCGGCTTCCCCTAAATTTCTGCTTGCTCTGCCCTCCCTTACCAAGTCCTATAAAAATATACTCAAATTCTCCTCCACCCTCTTGCTATTTTAACCAAAATGAGTTTGCAGTTTTAAAAATGGGGTTTCTAAAATACTATAGAATAAACAAAAAAAATGAATGAAGTTAAATGTAAATCAAACATATAACTGAATTGATACAGCACAAATATCCACAAAAAAGTTCTCTCAATTCTTTTGTTTGACTATTTAACAACCCAGCTGTGTATTAACCCTGACCCATCCTGCCTCTCCCTCATTCACACCGAGAAAATGAGGAACAGGATCTTATTCTGATGAATTTTTGTAGGTAGACTATAGTTACAGCATGAACACAAGTGGTTTTCTCCAGAGGAGTTCAGGGCAGAAGCAAGGAGAGGATGGTATTTTTTCTTATGTTGGAAATATTTTAGCAAGAGGGAAATCTAGAATATCAACTAAAGAGGAAAAATGAAGGAAGGAGATGACTTTGAATAAAGACCATTAACGGGGCAGTTATATCAACTCAGATCATTTTTACTCAGTAAATACATATGCAAGTAAGAGATCTTGCCAGAGATTCACCTAGAGCAAGTCCTTCTCTCAAGGAACTTACAAGTAGAAGGGGAAGAAAACCAAAAATAACTGCAATGCCGTGGGCACCGAGTAAAGTGGATCTCTGCACGACACCAGACAAGGGAAGGTTACTCCCATTGCAGCATTGGGGAAGGCTTCCTGGAGGAAGAAGCATCACAGCTGGGCCTTGAGGGTTAACAGTCATTCAGGCAGAGACAGAAAAATTACCTTACAGTGCTCATCATCTCTGCAAATACAATTGTCCTAGCATAATTATTGTTAGCTTACTTTGACAAATGATATTTCAACAGAAGCAAGAAAAAGAGTTTTAAAACAGGAAGCCAAAGGAAGGTCACCATTAAGTTGTACATCATATTTCATTTATTCTCAGACACATTCTTTCTCACATTTTGCATGTATAAAATCTAGGTAGATCCTACTACTGATACTGTCTCATAATAAATTTGCAGTTTTTAATTATTTTTCTGCTAGCCTACAAATTATGATCTACCTTACAAACTATGGGAACTCTTATTTGATCAAATACGATGATTGTTTGAGGAAATATGATGAGATTGATTCCTGGGCTGACAATTTGAGTTTCTGGGCTTCTGGGTCCTTATTCCAAATGTAAAAGGAGAGATGATGAGAGCTCATGGGATATTCAGATATGACCTGTTAAGAACACAAGAGAAAAATAGCTCTACATGAAAGATATCTGTACACTCATGTGCATAGTAGTGTTATTCACAATAGCCAAAAGGTGGACTTGTGTCCATTGACAGATGAATGAATAAGCAAAATGTGTTTTTTATATATACATAATGCCATATTATGGAGCCTTAAAAAAGAAGGAAATTCTGACATATGCTACAACATGGATGAACAATGAGGATGTTATGCTAAGTGAAATAAGCTAGCCACAAAAACACAAACACTGATGATTTAATCTGTATGAGGTACTTAGTGTAGTCAAACTTATATAGACAGAAAATAGAATGGTGGTTGCCAGGGTCTGGGGGAGCAGAGACTAGGGAGATGTTTAATGGGTATAGAGTTTTGTGTTTTCAAGATGAAAAGAGTTCTAGAGATTGGTTGCACAAAAATGTGAGTGTACTGAATATTACTAAACTGCACCTTTTAAAAAGGCTAAAATGGTAAGTTTTATGTCATGTGTATTTTACCACAATTTAAAAAAAATATATTTACATAAATAAGATGGGAGTTGGGAAGAAAGAGGAAAGGATCCAGTGGTAAGATTGAGGCTATAGTCATATAAATAGACAAAATGGTAGACAAGAGTGGGAGGGTGGACAGAAAAGATTAAAAATAATAACTCACCAGCGCCTCCAAAACCATAATGCAAAACATATCAAAAGGATCAAGGAGGGCACTATTATTGCCAAAACTATCAAGCCGATGGAGGTGGAACGTCCTGGAAATTGGGAGAGAACACAAGGATATCACTGTAAAACCCTCTAATTCCTCAAAATTCTCTAATTCTCTTGACCTGCCTTTGCTCACATGAGTGTCAGCACTACCATTCATCTGCTTCCAACGTACGGGCATCTCCAACTCCTTCTCTCATGTTCCTGGACATAATTTATCCATATCCATATCATCTATTTTTATTACTACTGGGACTGGAGTCCCAGAAATCTCTCTGTGTCTTACTCTTTCTCATCTGTCAAGTCCCACCTCTTCCCCAGTCCCTCCCTCTATGCTTGAGAACCATCTCCTCCAATTTCCATCTGAGCCCCAGTTCTTTCTCACCCCAGTAGAGGATGATGTCCTGGCCTCCTAGACTGCTGTGCCTCACTCGGCAAGCCAGGCCAGCTGCTTCCCCGGCTGCCACATCCAGGGTTACTCGGAGATACCACGTCCCATCAGCATTGGGCAGGACATCACCTTGCTGAGTGCCTGGCTGTTCCTGCTCACCCCGCATCCACATCACCCACACAGGCTTTGGGTAGAATCCTGAGACGTGGCACACCAGCAGGAGATGGCCAGGCCCAGGAGCGGGGCCACTGGACAGCCAGGCCTCGGGCTTCACTGGGGCAGAAAAGGGCAGAGAGAGTGTTAGATTATGACTATAATCTAGAGTATAGGGACTCAGAAGCCCACAAGTTTGACAGTGACCGCTTCCACTCCTTTGGGAACCAAATTACTTTATTGATTAAGACCCTCTCTTCTTAAGTACCTCCTACTCTTCAATTTAAAGAACGTAGTTGGGGGGGTGCTGGCCTGCTGGCGCAGCAGTTAAATGCCCACGTTCTGCTTTGGTGGCCCAGGGTTCACCAGTTTGGATTCCGGGTGCAGACATGGCACCACTTGGCAAGCCATGCTGTGGTAGGCATCCCACATATAAAGTAGAGGAAGATGGGCACAGATGTTAGCTCAGGGCCAGTTTTCCTCAGCAAAAAGAGGAGGATTGGCGCAGGTAGCTCAGCGCTAATCTTCCTCAAAAAAAAAAAAAAGAAAGAAGGTAGTGGGAAGTAAAATAGAAAATCTTGGGGAGAGGATAAGACTTACCTTGCCTCTGCAATTCTGCCTTCCCTGCATCGAGGACACCCAAGAGATATCGAGGGCAGGTTTCTAAGAGGAGCTTCCTTACGATATCAGCGATCCCTTGATACTGAGAGATGAGTGTACAAAACTTCTGCGCCCTGCTGCCACCCTCTGGGGCAGGTGCACATGATTCATTCTTGATGCTCAGGAAATCCAGTCCTCCTAAAGCACCCCTCAAGAAGCTTACTGTGGTCCCCCCAGAATGCAGCTCACAGCCTGCTATGCCCTGGATCTCAAAGGGGTCTGGATAGAAGGAAAATAGAGACAACGTTATTAAAAAGCAAACGAGAAATAAAGGGATGGGAAAAGGATATAAGGTTTTGGGTTTTGGTGGGGAGAAAGGTCTGAAATGTGAAATGATGAGCCAAAAACCAATTACAGTACTCAGAGGTGTTTCAAAAAGAAAAGCATTGAGGAGAGATATGCATGTCGTAAATGGTGGAGGAGGGCTACTGCAGAAACATGAGATGGGGAGGAGGGGGGTAAAGTGTGAGGAGCAGGGTGATGGGCTCAGGAGCATAGCAGTCCAGGGTGAATGAGAGGATCGCACTGAGAAGAACAAAATGCTCAAGGAGATGGATTGGCAGAAGAGGTAGTCACACTTTAGTCCACCCAGGCACAGGGTAGGAGAAGGAAGAGTCTCTTGCTTGGAGTTTGAGAAAAGTAAGTTATACACAAACAAACTAGGAAATGGTTACAAAGGGGGAACTTCATCTAACAGACAAAAGTGTAGGAAGCAGGAAGATTTTGGAATGTTTTGTGGAGGTATGAAGTCAGAGTAGGAGACCACTCTAGAGATGCAGTTGGGTAAAGTGGGAAGGAAAGGAGAAAGTTCAGAGGGAGCAGTAGCCTGAATTAAGAGAGAGAAAAAAGTCATTGAGCATCTCCCCACATCAGAGGACCACACTCACATTCCATCTGGAATTCACTGGCACGGTCCTGCACTTCCCGAACAAATCCAATGAGATAGAGTCGAAATAGCTCCTCCAGCTCAGTCACCTCCTCATCACTGAAATTTCCCTTGGACCAGGGCTTCAGGAAGATGGCAGTGCCCGAGTCACTGTCCCAGCCATGGATCTGCAAATCATCCAACCAGCCTGAGCCTTGATTTTGTGCCCAGGTACTGTTGGCGAAGGATGAGATCTGGATGACATGGAAAGAAGTTGGCCCCTGGAAGGCTGTGGATAGTGGAAGGATAAGAAAAGTGTGGAGAAAGGAAGAAGGAGAAAGGAACAAAAAACAATGAAAATTGAAAAGATCCAAAGAAAAAGAATCCAGAATATGAAGAAACCATAGAGCCTGAGACATTTGCCTTCCCCAGCGCCTCAGGCTCCCTCCCAAACCTCCTGAATAGGAGAAGAGTGCTAGAGACAGGAGGGCCCAGACTGTTAGTGGTAAGCGCAGCATACTTTTATCCACATGCCCTGCTTCTGTGCTGGGAGCTGCCGGAGGTGCTCTTACCTTGCTCATTGTCACCACCTGGGAAGAGAACTGCTGACAATAGAAGTGGCAGAAGCAGCATTTCACTAGGAGATAGAGCTTCTGACTCTCAGAGCTGGTGTTTAATCTCTGATTTCAGCAAACTTTTTTCTCAATACTCTGTAGTCAATCTCTCTCTCTTCCAGCTGACAAATCTCTTCCTCATTCGCATTGCACATCCCTGACAAGCCGTGCCTCCCACAGCTCTGGACCTCCCACTCTGTCTCTCATTTCCAGTCCTGACTTCTAGAATTTTTTTTTTTTAATCTCCCAGACTTCCAGCTACTCTCCCTGACCTCAGCTTCCTTTATACTTACTACCTTGGAAAAGCCTTCGTGTGATATTTAAAGATCTTTTTACATCCCCTAATCCTTTACTTCTATATCTGTTAAATAAGAAAGTAATGTTAAAAAATTGTTCAGCTTCCAGCCTGCTTTAATCTAGAAGGATTCTTTTGGTTTATCCTCCCAACTCAACCTTCCTCCCCCCAGCCCTCTTTTCTCTGGCACTCTGTCATTACCTCTTCCCAACGTTCTCAATGGCTCTTCTTTCTTGTCTCATCCCTCTTGTCTAGTCTCTCCAACCCCACGTTCTTGTTTCTGTGTGTGTGGTGACAATCATTTACATGAAGGAAAAGCATTAAAACATCACCTAGACTATAATATTTCAGACTCAAATTCCAGAATCAACTATGATAAATACTGCAATTTATAATCCAAGCAAAATTATCTTATAGCATGGCAATTTTTAAAAATTATCTTATTGAGGTCATATTGGTTTGAAACATTGTGTAGTTTCAGGTGTACATGATTGTATATTAATTTCTATATAGACTGCATTGTGCTCATCTGCAATAGTCTAGTTTTTATCCATCTCCATACATATGTGCCCCTTTACTCCTGTTGGCCTCCCACCACCACCTCCCCCTCTGGTAACTACTAATCTTTTCTCTTTATCCATGTGTTTGTTTATCTTCCACATATGACTGAACTCATACAGTGTTTGTCTTTCTCTATCTGGCTTATTTTTCTTAACAAATACCCTCAAAGTCTATCCATGTTGTAGCAAATGACACGATTTTGTCTTTTTTTATGACTGAGTAGTATTCCATTGTGTGTGTGTGTGTGTGTGTGTGTATAAATCTTATTTATCCATTCATCCACTGATGCATTGATGGGCACTTGGGTTGCTTCCACATCTTGGCTATTGTGAATAATACTGAGAGAAACATAGGGATGCACAAATCTCTTTGTATTGTTGATTTCATGTTCTTTGGATAAATACCCAGTAGTGGGATAGCTGGACCATATTGTATTTTTATTTTTAAATTTTGAGAAATCCCCATACTGTTTTCCATAGTGGCTGCACCAGTTTTCATTCCTACCAGCAGTGTATGAGGGTTCCTTTTTCTTCACATACTCTCCATCATTTGTTACTTTTTGTCTTGTTAATTACAGCCATTCTGACAGGCATAAGGAGATATCTCATTGTAGTTTTGATTTGCATTTCCCTAACAATTAGTGATGTTGAACATCTCTTCATGTGCCTGTTGTACATCTGTATATCTTCTTTGCAAAACTGTCTGTTCATATCTTCTGCCCATTTTTGGATAAAGCTATTTGCTTTTATGTTGTCAGTCGTATGAGTTTTTTATATATTGGAAATTAATCCCTTGTCGGATATATGATTCGCAAACATTTTCTACCAGTTGGTGGGTTGTCTTTTCTTTTTTTTCATGGTTTCCTTTGCCTTGCAGAAGCCTTTTAGTCTCATGTAGTCCCATTTATTTTTCTTTTGTTTCCCTTGCCTGAGTAGAGATAGTATTTCAAAAGATACTGCTAAGACTAATGCCAGATGTACTGCTTATATTTTCTTCTAGGATTTTTATGGTTTCATGTCTTACATTCAGGTCCTTAATCCATTTTGGGTTAATTTTTGTGTACAGTGTAGGATAATGGTCGACTTTCATTTTTTTTGGCATATGGCTGTCCAGTTTTCCCAACACCATTTATCAAAGAGACTTTCCTTTCTCCATTGTATGTTCTTGGCTTCTTTGTCAAAGATTAGCTATCCATGGATGTGTGGTTTTATTTCTGGGTTCTCAATTCTGTTCCATTGATCTGTGTATTTGTTTTTGTGCCAGTACCATGCTGTTTTGATTGCTACGACTTTCTAGTATATTTTGAAGTCAGAGGTTGTGATATCTCCAGCTTTATTATTTTTTCTCAGAATTGCTTTGGCTATTTGGGATCTTTTGTTGTTCCATATAAATTTTAGAATTCCTTGTTCTATTTCTGTGAAGAATGTCATTGGGATTCTGATTGAGATTGCATTGAATCTGTAGATTGCTTTAAGTAAGGTGGACATTTTAACTATGTTTATTCTTCCAATCCACATGCATGGAATATCTTTCCATTTCTTTATGTCTTCTTCGATTTCTTGCAGGAATGTCTTATAGTTTTCAGTATATAGGTCTTTCACCTCCATGGGTAAATGTATTCTTAGATATTTTATTCTTTTTGTTGTAATTGTAAATGGGATTGTAGTCTTGAGTTTCTTTCTGATAGCTCACTATTGGTGTGTAAAAATACAACTGATTTTTGTATGTTAATTTTGTACCCTGAAACTTTACTGTAGTTGTTGATTATTTCTAATAGTTTTCTAGTGGATTCTTTAGGGTTTTCCATATATAGAATCATGTCACCCATGAACAGTGAGAGTTTTAATTCTTCCTTGCCAATTTAGATACATTTAATTTCTTTTTCTTGCCTAATTGCTGTGGCCAAAACCTCCAGGACTATGTTGAATAAGAGTGGTTAAGGTGGGCATCCTTGTCTTATTCCTGTTCTCAGAGGGATGGCTTTCAGCTTTTTGCTGTTAAGTATGATGTTGGCTTTGGGTTTGTCATATATGCCTTTATTATGTTGAGGTACTTTCCTTCTATACCCAGTTTATTGAGAGTTTTTATCATAAATAGATGTTGGATCTTGTGAAATGTTTTCTCCACATCTATCGAGATCATCATGTGATTCTTATTTCTCATTTTTTAAATGTAGTATATCACATTGGTTGATTTGCAGATGTTAAACCATCCCTGTGTCCCTGGTGTAAATCCCATTTGGTCATGGTGTATGATTCTTTTAATGTATCATTGTATTTGACTTGCTAATATTTTGTTAAGGAGTTTTGCATCTATGTTCATCAGTCATGTTGGCATGTAATTTTCCTTCTGTGTGTTGTCCTTGTCTCACTTTGATATCTGGGTAACATTGGCCTCAGATAATGTGTTAGGAAGCATTCCATCTTCTTTATATTTTTTGTAATAGTTTGAGAAGGGTAGGCACTAAGTCTTCTTTGAATCTTTGGTAGAATTATCCAGAGAAGCCATCTGGTACTAGACTTTTGCTTTTTGGAGAGTTAGGGTTAGGGCCTAACTTCCCTCAATGTTTTTTCTTTGGCATTTTCTTTTGACAGTTTTAATGTTATAAGCCTTGGAGAAGGTCTTTTTGATATAATCACAAGTTCTATTGGTATCATATACTTGTAAGTCCAGTTCCTTCCCCAGGTTTTGGAAGTTCTCAGCTATTATTTCTTTGAACAACCTCTCTGCTTGTTTCTCCCTCTGGAATACCTATCCTTATGTTATTTTTCCTAATTGAGTTGGATATTTCTCAAAGAATTTCTTCATTTTAGAAAATCTTAGTTCTCTCTCCTCCTCCACCTGCAGCATTTCTAGATTTCTATCTTCTAAGAGACTGACTCTGTCCTCCACCATGTCTACTCTATTTGTTATGGTTTTTACACTGTTTTTAATCTTATTAAGTGTGTTCTTCATATCCAGAATTTCTGTATAGTTTTTTTTTTTTTTGAGGAAGATTAGCCCTGAGCTAACATCTGCTGCCAACCCTCCTCTTTTTGCTGAGAAAGACTGGCCCTGAGCTATCATCCATGCCCGTCTTCTTCTACTTTGTATGTGGGATGGCTGCCACAGCATGGCTTGCCAAGACGAGACATGTCCTCACCTGGGATCCAAACCAGCAAACCCCAGGCCACTGAAGTGGAACATTCGAACTTAACCACTGTGCCATTGGGCTGGCCCTCTGTATAGTTTTTTTTAAGGACTTCAATATCTTTGGTGAAGTATTCCTTCTGTTCATTCATTTTATTGCTGAGCTCATTGAACTGTCTTTCTGTGTTTTCTTGTAATTCGTCAAGTTTCTTTATGACAGCTATTTTGAATTCTTTATCATTTAGGTTATAATCTTCTGTGAATTCAAGTTTGGTTTCTGGAGAGCTGTCATATTCCTTCTGTTCTACAGTGTGAATTTAGTTCTTCACAGTGTTTGATGAATTGATCCTCTGCCAGCACACTTGTGGTAGTTTCAGGTCACAGATTCCACCTGCCACTGTTGAGGTAGGGCAGGGGTTATGTTTTCTAATTACACCCTATCTGCTTGTAGTCATGCCAGTCTAGCAGCTCTGCATTTACATTGGATGGCTGCAGCCACTCATTAGGTCTTGCTCATGTAGGAGGGTCCTCCATGCTTGGTAGGATGCTGTGCTCAGTAAGCAGGTTATGCTTGCATGAATGGGGGTGCCTTCATGCAGGCCAGGCTGTTATATTCAATGGATGGGTTTGGCTGAGCTGCTGTGCTGGGCAGGTGGAATGCCTTCACACAGGTTGAGTGTTTTATGTGGCAGGAGTGTCCAGCCAAGCTGCTGTGCTCAGGGAAAGGGTGCCTTCATGTGGACTGAGATACTGTAGCTCAATGGGGAGCGTTCACATGGGTGGGGCCACCTAAGTAGGTAGGTGCTCTCCTGGGCCAGACTAGCACTCTAAAAGTGTTCACCTGTGGGCCAGACTGCCCCTGCCTCCACCCATAGTCATGCTGGATGTTATACGAGGATCTGCAACCTGGATTGCTGCTGTTGAAGAGGAGGTGTGTCTGCTCACTTAGTTCCTCCGGTTCCCAGAGATCTAGTCTACCAACCTTCAGATGTATAACTGTGTATATCTCTCAAGTGCCCTGCTGTGTTGTGTAAGGAATCCTCTATTGGCTGATGGATGTCCATTTAATTGTGACTTAGAGGGGAGAGACAAAAGGAACAACTCATTCTGCTGGGATGCTGATGTCACTCTCTCCATAACAATTTTTGAGCGGAAAAATGGCATCTGCTACTGGTATACGACCTTCTTTCTAGTAGCTCTTGACCTTTGGTGATTTGAGCACTGTATGTTCTTGAGAAAAGCAGAATTTTGGGAGTTATGCTGTGTGTAGCTTCAGCCTAGTCAAAGATAACTTTTTGTAGAAGATTCTATAAACATTAGAACCTCCTCCTTTTACAATATCTCACAATCTTGATCTACATTTTGGCCTTTCCTATCACCAAATAAAGCATTACTAGATGAGTGAAGAACTTGTCATGTTTTCACCAAATGTTCAGAGATATTTGTCCCAAGATGTCATTTTCTACCTTCTCTTTGTAGTCATTTGGTAAGTTTGAACAATATATTTAGCATAGTGAAATATTTGGACTTTAATCAATATGTTGGTTTTAAGGATAATTCTTGGATTTTCTCCAATTGGAGAAAAATTACACATTTGCATAGATCTATATAAAATCTAGCAGAAATATACTGGTAAAACATTCCAAGGGTTTCGGATTTTTACTAACCGATCCTATTTGCGTAGATAAGAAAATGCAAGGGGCTGGCCATATGGCCAAGTGGTTAAGTTTGCATGCTCCACTTCAGCGGCCCAGGGTTTAGCTGGTTTGGCTTCTGGGCGCAGACATGACACCGCTTGTCAGGTCACATTGAGGCAGCGTCCCATATGCCAAAACTAGAAGGACCCACAACTAAAGTATACAACTATTTACTGGGAGGATTTGGGGAGAAAAAGAAGAAAAAGAAAAGATTGGCAACAGTTGTTAGTGCAAGTGCCAAACTTAAAAAAAAAAAAAAAAGAAACTACAAAATGAGTAAAGTAACATTCTCTGTTCCTAGAAATAAATGGTTCACCATATTAATAAGAGTAGCCTTCATCCAAGATTATCACTGCCTAATTGGAAAGTCTACAATAACTCTCCAAATCCCCAAGTATATAAATCTGAACAATATTCCCAGAATCCAACACATGACAATAATCTCACCTACTTTTTGGGTAATAGCCAGAGACAACAGCAGAGACTTAACATTACCCACCATTGACATTACATCTTCTTTTTTTTCTTTGTATGTCTTTAGTTTAGGGTAGGCCACCCAAGATTCAGTTTTTTCAATGCACTGTAGATTCACCTGCATGAATAAATATTAAGAACTTGGAGATGTGCAAGCATAAGGAGTAGATTAATTCTCCCACACAGGGAGGTAGATATAGTTAGCCTCAGAGAGGATGCTAAATCAATCTCGGTGAGTGCCCACAGTGTCTCAGTGTACACTCACCAGAGACATGCTCTGAAAATCAAAAGCACTCGTGAGAGAGAGATTCTGAGAACTCCACAGAGTCAGACAGTTCAAAAGCCCTCATTAATTTATTCGACAGCTATTTATTGAGTGCCTCTTGTTTGTGACTGTAGCAGCTCTGCTCTACCTCTTCGCTTTTCAAATTCTCGTCACCCATTCCACCTTACCCCACACTTGGAAGTGAGTCCACAGACTCCTTTTTAGCTCAGGGACCTTGATTGGCTTAATTTTGTTCAGGATCCATAGGTTCTTAAGAGTTAGTAAGAGCCTCAAGGTTTATCTATAAGGGACATCTTTCCAGTGAAAATTTGCCTGCCTCCACAGTTTCTTGGACACAGAGGGATTTAAACATCTGAGAGTAGTTTGTCAAATGTGACAGGAGGGTGGCACACTTAAGAACATGGATATGAAGTGCCTAGAACAACAAAAACTCAGCTGTGTGTCTGCTCTATGAGTGTGTGTTCTTGTGTGTGTGATACATGTTTCTCTTGCATACACACCTGGCTATATAGTTCTGCATGAATTCATGCTTATCAAAGGAATGAACATATGAAGCCTTTACTCTGATGGTACCTAGACCACAATTATTGGATTTTGGGGGAAAATCAATTTTTAAACTGTTTTAGTTCTTTTTCAAGGAAACATTTTTGTATTTTTCTTGCTTTTAATAGCTATCTCTGAACTTTTCATATTACCAAAAATAAAAAATACTGATTGGCAAAGCCACCGCTTTTTTGCCCTATTGCCCCTTCAATTCAAACTGCATGTTTTTGGGTTTGGGGTTTTGTTTTACATGACTGTTCCTGTAGTTTCACTTTTCTTTTTGCTGTTTTGTATCTTTTTTTTTTTTTTTTTTTTTTTTGAGTTAGACTAGCCCTGAGCTAACATCTGCTGCCAATCCTCCTCTTTGTACGGAGGAAGACTGCCCCTGATCTAACATCCATGGCTATCTTCCTCTACTTTATTTGTGGGACACCTGCCACAGCATGGCGTGACAAGCGATGTGTTGGTTCACACCCAGGATCCAAACTGACGAACCCTTGGCTGTCTAAGCAGAAGGTGCGAACTTAACCTCTGTGCCACTGGGCTGGTCCCAAGCTGTTGTGTCTCTTTAAAGAGTACATACAGTGAGGTCCATATGATTCTTATAACTGAATAGCAGACTATACCTTCATTTCAAATTCTAGTGTCAAATTCTATTTTGTTGTTTTCTTGCATCTGCTATTGATAACAAAATTTCTGTCATTCTGTTACTTTGTAGGGAACTTTTTCTCTCCAAAGATTTTCCATCTTTTCTTCCATTCTTTTCTAATGGAACATCTTAGAGTTGTTTCATATTATACTGTTTCATATGGAATTTCATGTTATAGTGTGAATGTCTTATAATTGCTTACTCATTTTTTTATTGAGGTGAAACATAACATAAAATTTAAAGTGTACAATTCGGTGGCATTTAATACATTACAATGCTATGCAACCATCAGTTCTAACCAAAACACTTCTATCACCCTAAAAGAATACCCCATACCCATTGAGCAGTCACCCCCATTCCTCCTTCTCCTCAGGCTGCTGTTAACCAATAATCTTCTCTTTCTGTCTCTATGGATTTACTCACTCTGGATATTTCCTATAAATGGAATCATACAATAGGTCTACTTTTCTGATTCCTTTGACTTGGTATAATGTTTTTGAGGTGCATCATACATTATATCATATAACTTTCTTTCATTTCTCTTTACGGCTGTATAATATTCCATCATATGTAAATACCACATTTTGTTTATCCATTCATTCATTCATTGATGGACATTTGGGTTGTTTCCTATTCACTATTCATTATTCACTGTTCACAATTGTGAATAATGCTTCTATGAACCTCTGTGTATAAATATTTGTTTGTATATCTACTTTCAATTGTTATGAGGATATACCTAGAGGTGAAATTGCTGGGTCAAATGGTTAACTTTATGTTTAAATTTTGAGAAACTGTCAAACTGTTTTCCACAGGAGCTGTACTGTTTTGCATCACCACAAGCAATGTATGAGGGCTGGAATTTTAGATAGAGATAAATAGATAGATACTATATTAGAATTAAAACCTAATAAGTTTTTTGCATATGTATTTATTAACTAACTTAAAATAAAAATAAAGGAATGTGTATTTAAAGAGTAATGTCTTTAGTAATTTTTTTTTCCAAAAAATATAATGAGAATAGTGGCTTTACAGCTTTTTAATTTTTAAAAATATTTTTGCAATTCTTTTTAACATTTGGCTTAATAGAAGACAGCTATATTTTCACATCTGCTTCTGAATACAATCTGATGCAATATTACATGTCATATAGTCTATTGAAAATAACGTACACTAAAGTAATATCTTAGTGTTGTTATAAGAACAGTTTTGAACCCCTGGACCCTCTGAGCATGTGTCAGGAACTCCCAGGTACCCCTGAACACACCTTGAGAACAACTGGCCTAGATCTGGTATTTCTTTAGAGGATACATAAAGATATGATATCTTTTTTTTTTTTATTAATTAGACCATTTCTAAATAGATATATTCTTTTAAATTACTATCTCATTACTCTGAGATAACCAAAGACAGAATAAGTACTTGATTCTCTCCATTCATCAGTTTTAAAGAGAATGATTTGTTCCCTAGATGACCAATGAGGGGTTTTTTTCCCCATAATTGCATACCCATGAATTTCAACATATTTGAAATACTTGAATCTATCCTAGCCATTGTTTTCACCAAGGCTAATTTTTTTCCATCTGTTACATGGGATTCTTTTCAAGTCTCTAGCTTCTGAATGCTTTCAACATGTCTTCATTACAGAGCTCTCCATTACTTTCTGGTGTGGCAAAGATGTTGCAGTCTTATAGAAACTTCCTGTCCCAAACTAGAAATTAGCCATTTCTCTGAGGCCTTCTGGTTCCATTTAGTGGGAAAATATTATGTGAAAACCATAGTCTGAGTTCTAAGTTAGTCTTGGTTTCTGGGCTTTTTAAGTGGTTGAAATGATTTTTTTTAAAGGATAAATATTGTGATGAGTTCATATTTATACTTTCAATTCAAGTTTAAAACTACAGAGTTCAACTCATCTATCTCATATCAACTTCTCTTCTCCCACACAGAAAATCCTGGTTCCCAATTAATCAAGACAGTTATGTTTTAACCTAATCCCACTGTACACTACACCGTATACTATTCACCCATCCCACTATAGACTATATCCCACTAGACTGCACACACATGACAGTCTTAGCATAACTAGACAAACACTGTTATCACCAATATCGCTATTGAAAACAATTTAAGATATGTTTTCTTACCCTAAGGTATATCCCCTGAGGATAAACAAATTGTTATGCTTTAAAGTCGATTGAAATAGTCCCTGACTTGTGGTGTGTCACCAACTTGGTAAGTGCTTATCCTCATTGTTGCATTTTGCTTTCAATTTTCAGGAAGTGAAACTCTTGTTTGTTTGTTTGATTGATAATGTCATAAAATGTCTACATAGAGTAGGACATCCGGAATGGCAGACTAAGGAGCTCAGCAAATATTTTCTCCAAATTTAATACAGGATAAAATTTTCAAAATAAACCATTTCAGAATTCTGGAAAATGACCAAATGCATACAACAGATTGAAAAGTGCTAGAAGAACTATCTGCACCTTAGCAAAAACACTGAGGGCAATTTAACTTGGGGTTGCTCTCCCCCTTCTTCTGGCTTGGTGATGCCATAGGCTGAGGACTAGCAATCTTGCTGTCACCAGAAGGGTATGCTAGATTTGGAACTCCATAGAGAGGCCACATGCCCAGGGAGGTTGTAGAAAACAATAGCAATTGGTGGCAAAAATAAAAGGCCAATTTTTATGAGGTTGCAATGCCAATTGAGGCAAAGAAGAGACCAGGCAAAACTTAACAAAGACTTCTAGGAAATGAGACAGTCATAAAGGACTTTGATAAGCTCCCACTTATTCTCAGAGGTTTGGAAAGCTGCACATATACTAAGGAGAGACCAAAGAGGGCCACAGTTATCTTTTTACCTCTGTTGAAACATGAAGCTTTGCACAAAGAAAAAGTAGAAGCCAGGGAATATTTGTAAACTGAAAGGTAAACCTGTGCTCCAAACCTCACAGATCCTCTCAGGAAAAGCTGGAAGCCTTACTGGTTTAAGGTGTAAAGGCACAACTTCTGACTAATCACTGGTTACCACTAAGTTATGCTGATTTAGATGTGACTCCTAGGAAGCCAGGAAAGAGAAAGAAAGAAGGGGGAAGGGAGGAAAAGAGAAAGAGAGATACAGAAGGAGAGAGGGAAGCAGAAGGAAAGAGGAAGAGGGGGAAACAGGGAGAGAGGGAAGGAAGAAGGAAAAAAGGAAAGAAAGGAGTCTTATACTAAAAAAAGTGAGCAGAGACATCAATGGCTGCAAACTACAGGGCAGCCAGAATCTACAGAATTAGTCCAGGTGGATAACCAAACAAAAAAATAAAAGAAAAACACAAAAGCAAAACAAACAAAACATCAATGATGGCTTTATTTGAAGAACCTCTAACTGGAAACAAACCAAATGTCCACCAAAAAGTAGATGGACAAAAAAATATATATATACATATATATAGTAGATTCATAGATGAAATTCTATTGAACAATAGACTACTAGTACACTAATAAGTAACGTGGAAGACATAACTACACGATAGGTGAAAACAAACACACCAGATACAAAGAGTACATGCACTTTATTCCATTTTAATAAAATCATGGAAAAGACAACTCTAAGCTTACCTAGCATAAAGTATATCAGTAAGTACAAAGATGCAGTGGGTTTAACTACAAATGGGTATAAGGGTATTGGGATAATAGAAATGTTCTATTTCTTGATTGTGGTCCTTCTTACATGGGTGTATACATTTGTCAAAGTGGATAGAACTGTACACTTAAAAAAATGTGTTTTACTGTATGTAAATTATACATCCATAAAGTTGATTCAAAATTTTTAAAAAGAAACAAAAAATGTAACCAGTGAATAATACATAAATAAATTGAAGTGGTAAACATAGAAATTTAAGCAGGTGGGTACAATCTGGGTTGTTTTCTCCCCCACTAGTTTATAAGTTGTATGTACCTGTCTCGTATTCAGTGTTTAACACGTATCACTACAATTAGCAAGTGGAACCTAAAGGAATCAAAATCTAGTGAAGGGTATTGGATAGCACCACTCCTTGGGAGAATCTTCTATATATATCGCCTATCTTGTTCCCACCCTAATCCTGAGCTCTCTTGCTCCTTTTTCTTGACCATTCATTGACACATCTGCCCCACTACCCTTAACACAGCCTGCACACACTTTCTCTCTTTGTATTTAGAATAAGTTGGAAAGAGTTGCCTTTCTGTATTTAGAAAATAAGTATGGCAAGTGGCAAAGCTGCATTTTTCTTTAAGAGTTTAGGGAGAAAATGAGGGAGCTAAAGGACTGTGGACTTTCCTGACTAAGTAAAAAACATTGAAGCAAAAGGGAAACATCAATGTTTCAAATGCTACAACAATATCAGGAATTAGTATAATGATAAAAGACTATCAACATGATAGTTAATCCAACTTGGATATGGTTTGTTTGTTTTGGTTTGATTTATCACTGAGCACATATTACACACTCAGGAAAGGCACCTTTGTCATGATCATTGTCACAAAGGAGCTTATGTATTGGAAGGGGAAGAAAGAACTAAGTAACTGCAATGCAGGGTAAGAAATGATTTGTATATGTAGCAGAGTACATTTGAAGTGCTATCTGGGCTCAGATAAGGGAGAAACTGCTTCCCACTTACGGATCAGGGAAAATTTTTAGAGGATGTGACATCAGAAATATGCTTTGAAGGTTGAGTACTATTGGGCAAATGGACATTACGGGGAAGGCATTCCATACTGACTTCCAGAATTTAAGTTAGTTTATATTAATGTGGTTATAAATCAGACAGAGAAACAAAAATTTAAAGGAAGAGTAGAAAGGATGACTTTATTCTGTTGTCCTATGTTCCTGGGCTGTACAGTTCTCATTGCAGTGGGGGAAGCATGGTGAGGAATCTCGTTGGATGTTTTGGTATGAGCTGTGGAAGAAGAGAAATAGGGAGAAACTCTGCATAAATTAGAGGTAGAGATTGACAATAAGTGGGGATGGTCAAGAGATAAAAGCTAAGGGAGGTAAAAATGGAATGTGAAATAATAAATTAGGAAGAGAGGAGGAAATACAAAGACCTTACCAGCACTTCTTCAACCATAATGCAAGGACCACTAGAAGTATTAGGGGCACTATCACAGCCAAGGGGATCAAGTTCATGGAAAGCTGATGTCCTGTGAATATTGGAGAGACACATGCATGGCACTTTAAACCCACTGCCAGTGCTGCTTCATCCATTAATTTCCCTGCCTTAACATGTGTGTTAGGTATGAGTCCCATCAATCATCCTATTCCCTTCTCTGCTCAGGGAAGGGGTTCTCTTCTCCCCCCAAATCTCTTACATCTGAATGTCTCTCATGTTCCAAACCTATTCCTGGAATCAGCTGTATTCATTCCTTCTCAATATCTCTCTCATTTAGATCTGGCATCACGAAAGTTTCCTCTGCCCTACCCTCTAAGCTCAACAATCACCTTCTCATACTTACAGATTTAATCTTACTTACCCCAGTAGAGAATGATGTCTTGGTCTCCTAGACTGCTGTGCCTCACATGGCAAGACAGGCCAGCTGCCTCCTGAGCATCTACATTCAGGATCACCCGAAGATACCATGTCCCATCAACATTGGGCATCACGTCACCTTGCTGACTGCCCGGATGCTCCTGTTCACCCCGCATCCACATCACCCAAATAGGCTTTGGGTAGAATCCGGAGACATGACAAACCAGCAACAGCTGGCTAGACCCATGGAAGGGGCTACTAGACAGCCAGGCCTCTGGCCTCACTGCAGAGGACATGAAAGTTATTCAGACGAGGACTGTAACACAGCTTAGGGACACATAATCCAAATTACTATGCATGTATTATCCTCCTCTAGAAATGTTTTGCCCACAACCCCTCTCCCTCTTGAACTTTTCCTTGTCCTAGCTTTGAAGGGGATGTTTAGAAGGGTCGAGACTTGGAAAAATCTTAGAGGAAGGGGCTGGACTAACCTTGCCTCTGGAGATCCATCTTCCCTGCATCGAGCAGACCCAAGACAAATCGGGGGCAGATGTTTCTGATGAGCTTAAACACTGTTTCCTTGATGACTTCATACTGATTGATTACATCACAGACCCTCTGGGCCCTACTCTCACCCTCTGGAGATGGTACCCATGACATGTTTTGAAAACTCAGGAAATCTGTTCCTTGATAAGCGACCTGGAGGAAGCTTTTTGTGGTCTTTCCAGAATGCAGCTCACAACCGGCTGTCACCTGTAATTCAAAGGGATCTGGGAAAAGGGAGGAAGGAGAAAGAGAGATTCAGTAAAAAATGAGAGGAATGATATAAGACCCTAGGGCCTTTTAGAAAAGTGAGCAAGAAGGTTTTATATGGGTGTGAGAATGAGTCAAAGATGCGTTTGTTCAGGAACAAGGAAGATAAGAAGTGTTGGGATGGGGAAGGGAGCATGAGGGATAAATGCCAAGAATTAAGAGTTTAATTTGGAGAAGTTGGGGAGAAAGGATAGGTGAGGCACATGATATAGGTTAAAGGAAGTGAGGGAGGAACCCATGCAAGGGAGGTGGGAGTGCAGCATTCCAGGGTGCATGAAATGGGTCATAATAGTTGTTGGACTACGGGCATAAACCTTTGAAGAAATTGAATGGAGGAAGCAATCATATTTTAAGGTAGTCAAGCACAGAGTGGGACAATTGCATGAATCTGGGTTTTAAGCCATAGAAGAGAGACCACTGAGGAAAGATAAAAGAGCACAAGAAAAAAAGTGTCCAGAAGAAGCAAGAGTCTAGGAAATCTTGAGAAGTCAATGTCTGGAAAAACCCCCCAAATGTTTATGAAAGAAGATTTTTATGGTGTTACGGGAATATTAAACAGTCCAGAAAGGTGTGAGAATATTTCCCAGAAATAGAAGAAGTTTCTTAAGGATTCCCTTAATTGAATAGATTGAACTTACATTCAAACTGCAATTGACAGCCACAGTCTTGAATCCTCTGAGTTAATCCACTGAAGTAGACACGGAACAGCAGCTCCAGCTCTACCAACTCCTTACTGCTGAAGTTACCCTTGGACCAGGTGTGCAGGAAAATTATTGTGCCTGATTCACTGTCCCAGCCATGAGTCTGCAACTCATCCAGCCAACCCGAGCCCTGATTTTGTGCCCAGGAGTGGTTGGCAAAGGATGAGATCTGGATGACACGGAACAAGATGTCTTCTTGGACCACTATGAGGGGTAGAAAGTGAGGTAGTTTAAGGAAAAAAAAAAAGCAGGCAGGAAGGAGAGAAGATAGAAAATGAACCAGTTACCGAACAGATAGATATGCTATGTCTACCTTAAGGATGTTTTCCTAACACTGGGCCCCATGCTCTACCATCATCCTTAAAAAGAGTAAACTAGACATGGAGACAGGAATGCTCAGATTGTAAGCATTCTGGTATCCTTAAAGTCCAACTCCATCATGGGAAAGTCCACTACTCTCCACCCAGATCTGTTCAACTGGGCAGCTGACAGATGTTCTTATCATCTGCATTGTCATCTCCTGAAAGAACAGATAGCAATGCAAGTTGCAGAAACAGCAAGTCATTTGTAGATGTTCTTTTCTTTCTCTCTGTTCTCAGCAAACCTACCCCTCGGTATCTGTATTCTGACTTCCTTCTTCCACCAACAGACAATCCTCACACCAACCACTTACTGTAACAAAGAGAATCTGCTGCTTCCCTCAACCTTGGGCCTCCTACCTGATTCTTTCACTTCTCCTCCAGCTTTGACTTAACATTATTCTTTCCTATCTGGATTCCAGCTGCTTTCCTTATACTAGCTTTCATCCTGTCTCCTTCCTCTCCTCAACTGCCATGGACAAAGTTGTGCGTGACATTGAAAAGTCACTTCACCTCCCTAGGACTTGCAGCTCATCTCTAAAATAAAAAAAAGAAACTACATTGTTTCCCTGGGTTCTGCCTGTTTTAACAGATCATAATTCTTTCAGTTTCTTCTCTCAACTCTGCCTCCATGTTCCATCATGTCTCTTCTTCGAGACATTCCATTGTACTCTTCCCCTCTTTAATATCCTAAAAGCATTCTCTTTTCCATTTCCCCTCTTATTTCTCCACCTTTCTCATTTTTTGATTCTCACTGGCCCACTTATAAATTGGAGAATTTGCTTTCTCAAATCTCTTATGGTTTTCCCACGCAACGGTATAAACTATAGCCAGCATTCCATTATCCTTAGAAATAAAGTTGCAGCCATCCCAGAGTGCATAGGATCCTGAAAAAATATAAAGAATAATCCCTCCTATTGAGTTTAATTCATATATTCACTCACCAAAAAGTCACTCAACACATGCTTGGTACCAAGTATCTTAGTAGGTGTGGGAACATACAGAGATTGACAATGTATTCATTCCTATCGAAGAGATTTAAACTAGAAGAAGTATATTTAAACGAAGAATTAAAATGCATTGTGATAATTACCATTTCAGTTTCTAGAATCCCAGATACAATCGTGTACAGAACAATATCCTCTAGAGAGGTATTTTGATCGCTTAACCCCGGGGCATCCATAATTTGAAGTCTTGGAAGAGCAGCATGGTTTTCAACCTGAGGGCTAAACTTCTCAGCAGTGTAAAACAGTGTTGGATTATAATTGTCAGAAAATGCAGCTTTTCAAGAGGGTGCATACAATGGAAGACATTAAAAATCTGTGTTGAAGTTAAATTTTGTGATGCAATAAAAAATATTTGTCAAAAAGGGTACCATTTGTTCATATTTGAATTTATTTAAGTAGTCCATTTGAGAAGTAGTTGGTGATTTGTCAATGGTCCTGACTGGTTAATGTGTGTGAATATGTGAATGCAAAGACTTTTTAAGACTCAGGTCATATGTTTATTACTATAATATCACTTTAATGACCTTGATTAATTCTCTGAATGCAGGGGAAGGGTCCCTTAAAATCCCATTTGTAGCATTATTCCGCTTTCAGATTTATCAACATTAATAATGAGGCTGGAAGTTACACTCAGTGAGCTCTTTCGATTATAGTCACAGATATTTTGCAATTTCTATGAGGTACAAACTCCTCTATGAACAATAAACAGTTTAAGCCCCATCCAAATCACTCATAAGAACCAAATCTCATCTTTGCCCAAATCTTCTTGTCAATGGCAAACTCTTAGTTTGTGGTTTTAGGAAACGATCAGCAGATATAATGCTTTATGTTTATTACATTTTTCCCCATGGGCTTAGAGGAAAAACCCAATCTTCCTATTCCCCTGTCATTGGGTTAGGGTCATGTGACCGAGTTCTGGGCAGCAAAGTGTGCTGATCATCTTGCCCTACAGTGCCAGCTTGGAGGACACCTGTTAAAGACAACAGAGCTGCAAGACAGAGAAGGGCTGACTGATCTACACAGAGTTTGCCTGCATGAGAAGTAAACTCCCTTGTGTGTAGCCTCTAATATTCTCAAGTTTATTTATAACTGCAGCACAACCTAATGATACTGGTTAATTTTATAGAAACTGTTAATTGGGATCCTTTCCCTCCTCCTGAATTCAGAATCAAATGAGATAAAGATATAGAACATAAGATAGATGAATCAACCTGTCAACTTTACTTCTGATAAAGCTGCTAAAAAATTTCCCTTAAGTGTGTAATCCAAGTAATCTTGCTAATATTGAACTTTAAATGACGTGGCCTTACTCACTGTTACAAACTCATTCTTTGTGTCCTCTGCAAATTCAAATGTTGAAGCCCTAACTCCCAGCATGGTTGTAGTTGGAGGTAGTGCCTCTAAGAAAGTAATTAAGGTTAAATGAGATCCTAAGAGTGGGGCCTCATAAGAAGAGAGACGGGAGAGTGAGCCCTCTCCTCTCTCTCTTGCTCACTCTCTCTCTCCCCACATTCAGAGGAAAGGTCAGGTGAGGGCATATCAAGAAGGCAGCCATCTGTAAGCCGTGAAGAGAGCCTTCACAAGACACCAAATTGTTTTGGATTTCTAGTCTCAAGAACTGTTAGAAAATAAACTGTGGTTTAAGCCACCCAGCCTGTGGTATCTTGTTATGTCAGCCTGAGCAGACGAATTCTCTCACTTAGTCAAGGCAAAGCTGGAAAACCCCTAAGCTTCCCCATCTGAGGGTCTCTTCCTATGCGAGACAGGGCACGGAGGAGGACATGAGAATTGACAGTTCTGAGGGGAACTTGGCTTCAGAGGTAAAGAGGGGGAAGAAGGTGTTGACATATTACATACACAGTCTCTCTCCTAGACTCACCAATGAGATAATTCACTCTATTTTCATGGGAAAGAATAAGGAGTGAGGAAAGAAACAAAAAATATTTAGGGAAAATTCTCCTTTGAGGGAATGAGAAGAGCAGATAGCCCCATCCCATGACATGGCGATACCCATTCAATCGTCCAAACAGAAACCCAGAAACCTGCATTCTTTGGAAACTTACTTCTCCTTGACTCCCCACAGTCACCACATCACTATATCATTTCTCTCCATAATTCGTAAAATCTGCCTCTTCCTCTCTAACTCCACTGACGTTTAGTTCTACTTTCATCATGTGTGACCCAGATTACAACCACAATAACTGAGCTGTACGTCACAATCCAAACCCTCTCCAGATCTCTTCAGCACTCTGCTCCAGAGTTGCTCCGTAAAATGTAAACCTGACTGTGTCAAGCTCATGATTAAAATATTTCAATTACTTTCATGAAAAATAAACCAAACTCCTAAGGATGTTAGTTCAACAGACAAAGACTCATCCAGCTCAAGCTCCAACAAAAAGGGTGGGGGAGGTAGAGGGGAGTGGGTTCCATGAGAAGGGAAACTGACAGACTATTTGGACTGGTGAATACTTATGAACATAGATCCAAGAATCTGAAATTTATATAAAAGGCAATGAAGAGAGAAAGAGGTGGTTATACAGGCTGTCTAGATACACACAATCAGATGTGTGGGATATTCTATGCTTAGACTCCAGCCTGAGTAGAGAGTCCTGGATATCTTGGGGGAGCCCAGTGCTTTTTCTCTCTCACCAGCCTTCCACAGGCTCCCTCTGTTCACCTCATTTGTGCTCAGGCCAAGGGCATCCTCATGTTCATCTTTTCCTGAGTTCTTAACTGGCTCTCACCCAAGTTCATCTCAGTGGATGATTTTTGTTCCCCTAGAAAGAGAGCTCTCCTCAGAACTCTGGTGTCATGTCCCTACCCCACACAATTTCACATTCCATCAACCTCCTCTCTGCCAGTGGAAACCTTACCCCGGTCACTTCCCTATTTGAGAAGCCACACTCCTTCCCACAACCACATGTCTTTTGCTAGACCTTTTATTTCCCACTCAGCACTTCTTCCAGTTATTCTGTCCCCTTTGTGGCTTCCAGCAGCAGTCCTTGACTCTATTCTGTGTCCTCCTCCCTCTCATATGTACAACAGTGGAAAGGGTCCCATCCTCAGGGTAAGAATACACTCTTAGAGGGACCACTTACTAGAATGCATTGATTAACACTCCAGATCTCAGTTTCCTTCACTGTGAAATGACTGGATTGAAACAACTTGATATTCTCTAACTCTGCTTCAACTTTAACCTTCTTTGGTGTAGTCTGTGTTCACATTGATTTATATTTACATAGTTTTTTCTTTCTCTGATCATCTATATTGTGTGTTCATTCACAGTATGTCAATATTTTCATGCACAGATAATCCTATAGCATTCATAGTTATATAATTTAATCATTTCATTTTTGAATACTTTTCTTTTGTATGCAAGTATTATTAAGGAGTTTTCACTATTAACATATGATAACTCTGCTCATCTTTTACTCATTCTCATTCATCAGATGATTTTTTCATCTCTAAAAAACTTTCAACATAAATTAAATAATAATAATGATAATAATACATATGAGGTTTTCAAAAAAGCAACCAGAACCTAGTTGTTTTATTCACCAGTTGAAAAATTTTGTGTACAATAAATGTTTCAAAACCTTCTATCTTTTCTTCAACTTTTTACTGAAGTATAATCAGCATTCAAAAAGTACACAATAGATAATTATAAAGATCATTGAATTATCACAAAGAGAACACCCCTGTGTTCTGCAATTCTGGTCAAAAAGTAGGATATCACCAGCACCTCAGTAGACTCCTTATGCCACTCCCCAAATTACTCCATCTCTCATCCCTAAACATAACCTCTATCCTGACTTCCAACATCATAATTAGTTTTTCTACACCTTTGTAATACTTTGCTTTCTCCCTAAAGAATACAGTTTTTTCTTGCATGATGACAAATTATTTTGGTTTTTCTTTGTCTAAAAAACAGTATTTATCTTCAGTTTTGATTATATATTCATTAAATATAGAATTCTAGATCTTTAGTTATATTGCCTTAGCCTGCTGAAAACATTACATTAATTTCTGTATTTAAGAACTTAAGAAGCCAGATGATAATCAAATTATCACTCAACTCTAGGAAATTAGTCTGTAGTCTCTGGCTATTTTTAAGACATTCTCATTGTCTCTGGTTTTCAGTAGTTTTACTATGATGTACATGGAATGACTTACTTTTTGTTCACTTTGCCCTGGCTCATTAGAATATTTGAACCCCACTTTCTCTTTTGGTGAGTCATTATTTCATCTCAATCATTACCTACTCCATTCTCTCTTTTGTCATTTTGTGATGCCAGCTACACATATGTTTGACCTTTTCATAGTATTCCCTCAATTGCATACTTCGTCTTTTTTGTACTTTCCAAACTTTTGCCCATCCAAAATTCAATCTGGATTCATTCTTCTAATCTATCTTCCAGTTCACAAATTCGTTCTTCAGTGGGGTCTTATCCACTATTACAACTATCCATTCATTGTTGGTTTATTTTGCTACTATCATTTATTATTCCATATTAGAATTTTGTTTTGTTCTTTCTTTAGAGCTGCCACTTCTCTGCAAAAATTCTCAATCTTGTTTTTATCTCCTCTAACATGTTAAGCCTATGTATTTTAAAGTCTATGCCTGATAACTCCATTGTCCAGGACCCTGGTAAGTCTGTGTCTGTTCTCTGTTGTCCTTTATTTTAAATTTTTATTCATTTTACCCTGTCACTCTATATTTCTGTGTGGTGTTTTGCTTTGTTTTGTTTTCATCTTTGAGTGTTGATCATTTAGATTTAAAAAATATAGAAATAATTTGAGGCTTAGGATAATGTTATCTTCCTCCAGAATCATTTAGGGGCACTGGCAATACAAAATCACCTTATTAATTTCAGAGATTAAGAAAATTTGGATCTTAGTTACAGTCTCTGCAAAGATCACTCTCCTGCTCCACACTTACCCCTAGGATGCAGCGCTTTAAAGTTACAATTCAAAATTCAGGCCACAGTGATATCTTTGAAGATTTATGACTCCGCTGAAAGCTTTGCTTAGCTTCTCAGTCTCTTTAGCTGCCTCTCTGTGGAGTCAGCAGATGCCCCTAGGGGAAAAGCAGCCCAAATACAAAGCTCACCTCTGTGAGTTTCTGTCTTCTACCAGATAATGACCCAGGAATTCATCTCTGCCTTGGGGCAGATTTTATTTGATATTTATCCTACTGTTTCTGGTTGTTCTTGACAGGAGAGTTGGTCCAAATTAGGTAGTCTACCCTTTCCAGAAGCAGAAGACCTCTTGTTTCTTTATTAATTGTTTATTTATAAAACTTACCATCCCTTCATGTGTAAAGCTACATTTTTTTTTTTTTTTTGTCAGAAATCTAGGCAATAACAAAGCTAGCATAGACAAATTGAGACTATACAGTAGGAAGTGACTCCTGAGCCTGGCTACAAGTCTCATGAATTCAGGGTTAGCTTCTTCACAGGTCTCCTTTTTGACCATGAAGCCAATTCAAAATGGCATGGGAGAGGAAGCACATTTGGGGCATCTCATCTAGGCTGCACACCTAGACTGAAAGCCAAGGCAAAAGTTATATTTTTCTGTCTAATGTTTTAAACTAATCAATATCTAAGCACTCTCTGATTCCTTTAACAAAATCTTTGCCTTAGCCATTCTGGCTGGGGCAGGCTGGTTGAAGATCAGTGCTTATAGAATCTCATGCACATTGTCTAAGTTTACTTTGGACTATGGTGTGTGTTTTCAATACTGACTTTGTTGGTGAGGCTTATGCATTTATTTAAGGTCCAGCAAGTAAATCCCTACTTCCACAGCAACATACTCTTGCACGAGCAGATGCTGTGGTCAACCACCAATATACTCCCTTCAGGACAAATATGCTCCTTCATTCAGCTTAGGGAGGTATTAGCTACTGACTACTCACAAATATGTCCCTATCTAGGAATTGCCTTCAGTGAAAGAGTTTCTTTGTCCAAAGGCATGTCCCTTCCCTGCGGAAAGCTCACATCAAATGTTGGAATAAAAAGGTACAGCTCCATTAGTTGGAGGAAGTCTCTGAAGGGCCATCCTAGCTGTAAGACTCTCTGTAAGTTTGATTAAATCCTCTGTTGCAACTGCATCACAGTTCAACCTCTCACCCTGCTTAGTCCTGCTTCCTTTTCTCTTTTACAGGTGTGGTTCCTGAGAGCACTTCCTAATAAATGTTTTACTTGCTGAGGTCCATCTGAGTCTGTTTCATCAGAAACAGACCCAAAACACTCCTCTATATAAAAACAGCCACTTGACATGACAAAGCCATCCTAAGAAGCAACAATGTGCCACAGCAAAAACCTCAAAAGGACACTAGATGCCAAGACCTACAACTATCTGTCCAGGCCACAAAGTTAAAGAGGCTGCTGAACAGCATCTCAAAGCCAGTTATCTTGAACCCTATAGGCCACTGAATACCAACAAGATAAAAACTCGTGTGGTCATGCCCTAATTTCTAAAGCCAAAGACCATTTTATTTGGCTCCAACAAAAGATTCTCACAAATTACTTTATCCTCCATTTCCACAATATTTTTTCTCCACAGTTCTCTTCTAACAAAGGCCCCAGCAGTGCCTTTGTAAATTGTCTGCTTAACTGAATTTATTCTCCTAAACTACATCCATTAATTTTTCATGTTATCAAAATTAATGAAAATATATGCTAAAAACTATTCCAACTTTGATTATAACTTCCTTGGTTATTGTCTTAAGTTACAGCTCTTCCCTAGATTAAATACAGGTGAAGTTACATATTCTACTTTGGATTTATCTCAGTAAAATGAGCTCGTAAAGAGCTACATATAAACATTTCATGAATGAAAGTTGTCAACTTTTAATTGATTTTCAGCCAACATCCTGGATTCGTTAGCATCAAGTTTGGCTGCAAATGATAGAAAATTCAGATGAACAATATCTTTAAAAAGATGTGGTTATATTTCTGTTTTGAGAAAATGCTAAAAGTAGGCAATTCAGGGTTGTTCTGGCTTTACACTGGTCACATACATGGTTCTTAGTTTCCTCTTTTGTTTGGGGGTTTTTTGGATTTTTTGTTTTGCTTTGTTTCTTTTGTTTTGGTTTTTCCATGCTTGATCCTCATTCCAAAGGTCATCCCATACTCTGAGATGGCTGCCAGATGTCCTTCCATCAAATCCACCTTTTAGCTGGCAGATAGGAGAAAGGAGGAAGCTTTCCACTGCTTCAGATTCACTTCCCAGAAACTGTACACTTCATCAGTCAACTGCAGTCACATAACCACAACAAACTAAAAGGGTGGCTAAGAGATGCAGCTTTTATTCTGCCCAACTAACAATTGGGGTGTTAATTTATTCTAGAGGAATTGGGAAATAGATTCTGGGAGACAACTAGGGGTAAAACACTCTTTGGAAGTTCACTATCCATTTAGGTTTGTCGGTGTATAGTTCGTAACCAGTTTCACTTAAATAGGTAACCTGGAAATAAAATTGTTCAAAGCTTAAAGACCATAGGTGCTTTTCTCAGGACACTTTACATGCAAATTAAGGCTCACAATTGTTTTAAATATTTTCTTGTCTAACGTCATGTTCTCTCTGAGGCAGAATTGATTGTGCATTGGGGATGGAAAGACTTGTAGTTGGGCCAGCAAGTGCCTATATCTAAGAACAGAACCAGAATTATATTTCAAGAAGAATGTTGTTACTCTCTATGGGTGTTATCAGCCTCCCAAGAGCAAACCTGAGATTCAAGCGGCAGTTCTTGAGTACATCTCCAAAAGCCACTCGAAATTTCCAATTGCCTGTTCCACCCATAGCTCAATTGATTATTAAAGTTCCTGCTCTGTATTTAACAAATAATATAAAATTGTTGTACATAAGGCATACGTTACGGTACATAATCTAAAAGTCACTGCTCATCAAAAATAATTATATTAGTGCAACATAAACAATATGTATAAGAGACTTACAGTCTACTCATTCCTATAGATAATGCAAAGCCTATGCCTGAGTTTGTCTGAACATCAGAGAGCTGCCCACCTGGACCAGATCATGTAGTGTTGTGCAGAATTATTTTCCCCATGTTTTATTTTAGGCTGAGATAATCATCTTACTTTAAGTGACTCAAAACAAACAGGCCTGTGAACCTGGCAAAATTTACCAAATGAACTTTCTTAAGAACATTGTTCACTGAACCAAATAGTTTCTTCTTTATAAGAACTGATGGGACAAATTTCTCTGTGGCCTCAAGATCAGGAATAGATATACTTTTCCTGAACCGCTTATTTGTCTTTATCTTCTAGACACTGTGAATATGTAACTAATCCTGTCTTAATCATCTTATATTCCTCTAATAATTTGCAACCCACATACAGCCAGTGTATAGGGTATCATGACACTTTTTAAAATTTACTCCACTCTTGGCTTCATCATTTTTTACCAGCCGTATATTCCCTTGGATTCTATTCTATATTATAATTACTATATTTTTAATATTATGCGCTTGTTTTTGTAGGTAATTTTCAATTATTTTTAGACCTAAAAAGTTGTGAATTTCAGCATGGATTTGTAAGCTGCTTGATGATTCCGGGGACTTCTAATATTTTAGTAATAAATGGAATGCTGAAACTTTGCTTTAAGCTCTACTATCACCGAGTGATATCCTTTATCCTAATATGTAGCTTTTGATGATTACAAAAAGCTTGACATTTTCAAGCAGAGGTTTTTGGTGTTGCAGATATTTTGATTCTGTGCCCAGAAATATAAGTATTTTATACAATATTGTATATTTTCATGTTTTTTCCCTGAGAAGATACCTCCTTTGGTACACCCCATTATCCCAATTCGGTCTCTATTCCGTAGAGCTTCATCAAACATTTTCCAATTTTGGCCTCGTTGTGTTTTGTTTTGCCTTTGTAATGTTATGTGCAGATTGTTGAGCGAATCATTCTCCTCCATTTAAAAGTTCATGGATATCATTTGGTCTGAGCAGAGCTCATCTATAAACTGTTTGGTTTATTTATTTATCCCCATTTGCTTCTCTTCACCACATTCTAATATATTAATGTGTTACCCTTCTGTTTCTGAGTGTTTTATAAAATATGGTGTTGTTTGATGTGTACAATTTTAATTTCCACAAAAAGTGCTGTACTATATGCTTCATTTATTAATGTATTTAATTCAGCACTTTTTTAAGACCCTCCATTACTCTGTGTCTAGTCTGCTGCTTCTACCTGCTGCGTAGAATCCCATAGTGTGTATCTACCACGTTTTACTTATTCCACGTATTCCCATAGGGATGAACATCTAGCATGCTTCCAAGACCTCAGCGCTTTAAAAATGCTGTGATAAACATGTTTATATATGATCCCTCTGGAGGCGGGTAAATATTTTCTATTGTGAATATTCAGAAGTGAGACTGCAGGGTCAAAATGTACATATTAGACAAGATACTGCTGCAAACTCTCCAGAATTACTTCACCGCCAACAATGCATGAGGATGGCCACCACTCCCACATCCCTGCAAACACTGGGCTTCTGCAACTTTCTGATTTTGCCAAGTTCGCGAGGTAAAATGCGATCCTGTCTTAATTTGCATTTCTCTGCTTACTAACGAGTTTGAGTAGAATTTAATTTCAACAAAAGATATTATATGTATGCTTCATTCATTAATGTATTCATTCAGCACTCTTTTGAACACTTTCCGTTATTACTCTGTGTATATATGTATAAAATATATATAATTTTAATTTTTAGAATTCCAAATACTTCTGTCAATTTTTCACCCTTTAATTTTGTTCCGTGTATATTTTATTGAAGAGAAAGTCATAATTTTATAATGTAAATTCAACAATTTTTACTTTTAATTTAATTCAATTTAATTATTATTTTTTTGAAAAAAGCCCCGTCAATTGTATACAGTTTGTGGTTCAGAAGAAACAACATGCAAAACAGTAGAACAGTCTGTGCTGCCACCCCCCACCCCCACCTGGACATGCCCACTCCTATCTGCCAGGGGATGGAGAACCCAGGACCCCCGCCCAGCAGGAACTGACTTAGTTAGAGGCCCTTAGGAAGAGCCAAGTCCTTGGAAGCCAAGGTCTGGAGCAACAGGCACCAGCACCCTCAGGGGCCCTTGTTTAACTGAAACTGTGTATGGTGGGTGGGGGGAATGACTGGCCATGGCCCATTTTTCCCCAAGGCTCTATAGTTTGCAAATCCGGAATTTAGTTTAAGAAATAATTCCCCACTAATACCTCATAAAGATATTCTCTATATCAGACGCTACTAACTTTGTAGTATTATCTTTTGCGTTTAGGACTTTATTCTATTGTGAACAAACCTTTGCTTAACTCCTTCAAAATGATTTAGATATTTGTAATCATTTATTCTTCTATATAATATAAAAAATAGATTTATTAAGTACCTCCAAAATCCAGTTGGAATGTTAGTCAGAAATTTACTAATGTTATACAATAATTTTAAAAGAATTATAATTTTTTATAATAATTTCTTCCATAAAATTCCAATTATCAGAAATACTCTTATGATCTTTAATAGTTTTTAGAATTTCTCTGTAGAGTTCTTATATATTCCTTCTTTAGCTAAATTTTAGTTATGTTATAGACTCGTGCAGTATCTTATTTTCTTTTGTTTCTTGCTTATATAAAAAAGGGTTGTTGATTTTTTAAAAGTTTGTGTCTAGATTTTCATGATAGCATTAATGGTTCACTTTTTTATTCTCTTAGTCTTCTAGATAGAAGTCACATCATCTGAAAAAAAAACTTATTCCCTTGAAATACTTCCAGTTTTATTTATATGTTAAATTTATAACATGTTATAAGCTTTCTTGTTATTCCCAATATTTTGCTATTTTTTTATTTTCTTGTATGCAAGCATATGATCTGCAAATAATGATTTTTTTATTTATTTGTATTTTCATATCTCTTTATTTTTCTAGTCTTACTGGATTATCTAGGACTTTTAGTATTCTACTGAAAAGTAATGACTATAGTAGGCAGACATCTTGTTCTTGATTTTCACTGGATGCTTTAAAGCTTCAAAATTAGATATATCACATGTAGGTTGTTTGTAGCTACATTTGACCACATGGTGGAAATTTCCTTCTATTCTGAGTTGTAATCTTTTATCAGAGTGGACATTTAAATATGCCAAATTCTTTTATGTAACTCTGGAGATAATTACATGGTTTTAATCCTTAATCTCTTGAAGGATGTGATTCTATTAAGAGATTTTTAATGGTAAACAATCTTTGCATTCTATGGATAAATCCCACTTCATTTGATGCTGGTTTTTGCTTGCATATATTTTATTGGGATCTATATACATAATTTCTTAGTAAATATATATCAATCATATTACCTAATAGTTATTATTTTAACATTTGGTTTTTTTTTTTCTGGAGGAATTCTTGCTGGCTGTACTGTCATGAAAATTTTGCTTCATAAAATTAGTTAGGATTGTTTTCCATATTTTCCTCTACCTGGAACAATGTATATGCAATATAATTATCTGCTGCTCCATGTAGTGAGGACCTAGGACTTTATGTGACTAGTAAGAACTTTGGCTACTTGTTCATTTTCTTAACAATTACTTATATATTCAGGTTTCCTCCCTCTTCTAGGATTTTTTAAATAAAATTTTATCTATAAAAAGTGTGTTGTTATAAATTATTTATATATCTTTTACTTTGAATCTGTATGTTACTTATTTGTAATATGTCTACTTTTCTAAAATTTATTACTCTTTTGATCAATCCTGATGGAGGTTTTTATGTTTTTATTAATTTTCTGAAAAAAACTAGCCTTTAGTTTTATGCCACTTTTATAAATTTTTGGTTTGCTTTTTATTTTAAATTTTAGTGCTTTTAAATTAATTTTCTACCTTCTAAATTCCTATTCATTTTTTGTTCTTTTTCTAGATTCTTCGATTAAAATCTTAACTCCTATGTTTTCATTCTGTCTTCTTTACAAATAAATGCTTTTAGAGCTATAAATTCCCCTATATGGCACTTTAGAATCATTTATGAACCCGAAAGAGAAAAGATGTGCTCACCTATGTAAAAACAATGCATGGTAATAAGATTGCAAAAACTAATCCCTAGTGACCAGTGTTTAAAAAAATCTCATAATAATTAAAATTAAACAAAAGCAGAAAGCAGAAATATATGCGTGCAGATAAGGTGCTTTGTTCACAGTCCATGTCTGCTTCCCGTTTTAAATGCTGAGTTCCTGAATTTACAAATTACCGCAGAAAATTGAACAAGGCATAAAGAAATCATTTCTGAAACTTATAGACCACACAATTATCAAATTCACCATGTCGTTTTTAGCTATGGCATCTGGACCAGTCTCTCTCCTGGACTCTTCATAAGTTTCTAACAAACCCTGACGAGGAATCAAAGTGCTGCTTCTGCTGCCGGGCGGGTGAGTGACTTTGGAAAGGCTCCCTGGTCTTCATTATTTTCTTTAGTTAAGTGGAGGCAAAAATATATACTCTCAGGGTTTGCATAAAGATGAAAAGACAATGTACTACACGTCTTTAATACACCATTAACATGTTATCAAATTTATCAATTAATGTTTCTAGCCCTCAGGCTAACATCACACAGAAAATGAATTTCAAAGCAAAAATTGTTAATACTAATTTTCATGATACATGATACAGATTGCTTTTTCCTTTATTTTTGTTAAAATTCCTCTTAATCTCTTACTCCTGCCTGAGATGAAATAATAGTTTAAAAAGCAAGACCAGATAAGAGTTTAACAAGATGAGGATGTGTATTAGAAAAAAAGCAGAAGGTCAAGAAATCAATTTTAAAGAATAGAGGAAAAGGAAGAGGGAAGTTAGAGAAATGTTGCAAGTAAGAGTAAAAATTAGCCAAGAGTTCCCTGAGGTTCACATACACCAGAGAGGATGCTTTCAGTCACAAACGAGGGAATAGCCAACTTCTTGGGCTGAAACAATAAAGGGAATTTATTAACTGCCATAACTGAGAATCAAGAGTCATTCAGGCTTTAGCTACGGTTTAATCTGGACTTTTCTATGGGTCTGCCATCTGCCTTCTGTTTTTAATGTTTTATTGTTGTTGTTCCTGTTGTTTTCAGGATTACTGAGTTATAATTGACAAATAAAAGTTGCATACATTTGATGTTTTGATATACATATATGTTATAAAGTAATCCCTACAAGCAAGCTAATTAACATATCCATCATCTCACATGGTCACTATTTTCTTTTGTTTTTCTTCTTTTTTGTGATAAAGACATTTAAGATCTACCCTTTTAGCAAGTTTTAAGTGCAAAATTTCTCTGTCTACATGCATCTGTGATTTTATCTTCAGCTTGCTTTTCTGATGCTGAAAACATGGCTTTAGTTGTTTCAAGTCTTATCCCCAGACCATAACATCCAGGACAAGACACAGCATCTCTTTTCCCTACCATCAAACACAAGAATCAAGCTTCATATAAACTGTGTCACCTTAGAGCAGGTGCCTACTGCTGAGCCATCACTCTGAGCAAGGATAAGTGGGATCTGTATCATGATTCAGCTTAAATTATAGGTTCCCTGTCCATGCTTTAACCTATCACATCATCAAGGATATTTTCTCATGATCGCCTTCGTCTGCTGAGAGTCCAAGACTACAAATGAGGCTGGAGTCAATCAACCAAAATCACATGGTTGCCACGTGAGGGTGACAAGGTAGATTGGAGCCTAGAGAAGCAACCAGTCTAATCCAGGTGGAAAGATTGCAGTGGTCCCAATGTTTGCTCTTCCACATCCCATAGTTTTCATCTTTCTCCGCTATCAAATCTCAATTTTATTTTCTCCAAATTTCCACATGTGCAGCTGCCACCAGCTGCTCTGGGTCCCTCCGGATGTTCTCCTTGCCCTGGGCTTCCTCTCTCAGCCCCCTAAACAAATTAGAGTGAAGTCCATTTCCCCTAGTTTAACCCAAATAGGTTGCTGTACTAAGGAACTAAGAAAGAAACAACAAGCAATGAAAACAGTAAACTCTAGAATCAAATGAAGGCAGCAATATTTTCAAGCTCAGAAGATAGCAATTCTTTCTCTCCCCGGTGACTGTATACTCAATAAGTTCCTGCTGCAAAGTAAATGCTTAAGAAGTATTTATTGAATTAATTAATAAATCCTAAAGTAATTGAAGTCTAGCCATGGGTATGTTGACTCACACTGCCATTCATGGTCATTAGTTAGAAAGAGTGGATCTCCATTGTTCATGAATCCTGTATTGGCTAATTCAGCTGCTGCTAAAGTTTGTAATCCCCAACTAACTATTCACAATACTGTCACAGTCATTCATAGATATGTGCAGAGTAGCACAAAATTTGAGACCTCACCTCACATGTTTCTAGCTGAGGTTGAACAAGGTGCCACTTTGCCTTCTTATTTTGGTTCTCATAACTGTAAATGTGTCCTTTCCACAGCCTATTGAGTGTCACATTTTCTGCATTTTTGTGATTTTGGTTGGCAATTTTGCTATTTAAAATGGCCTTGAAACATAGTCCTGAAGAGCTGTCAGTGTTCCTAAGCACAAGAAGGCTGTGATATGCCTCATGGAGAAGATGCACATGTAGATAAGCTTTGTTCAGGCAAGAGTTATAGGGTTGTGGGCCAAGAGTTCAGTGTTAATGAATCAACAATCCAGTAATTCCAGAAAAAGGAAAAGGAAATTTGCTGATCTGTAAGTGGAGCCACTCCAGAGAGTGCTAAAGTAATATCTACAATGCTATGATAAAGTTACGGAAAGATGGAAAAGGAGCCAGATTAGTGGAATCATGAGATGATTACTGCTTTTTGTTTGTTTGCTTCTTTATTTCTTTGTTTTTAAAAACATAGTGGATAGCACAGCTATGTAGATGAAAGCCCGAGAAACTTACCAACACATCACCCGGGTTGGGAATATGTTAAACACTTGTTGGCTGGTTTACTATAAAAGAATACTGCATATAATAAATAAATCATTTGGAAATAAATATATATTAAATAAGGTGTCTTTAAATAGAAACGCTCATAAAACAAGGCTATGTATTCATCAGGTGACACAAATGTTGTGACCAGAAGCTCCCAGGAACCTAACCCTGTATTTCCCAAAGGAGCAATGGCTCAATATTCACAAACTCAGTGTTCACAGTGACTTTAACACAACAGCCATGAACAGTGAGAATGTACTGTATGTTCTCTTTTTGCCTTGATCTCACTTCAATCCAGGATCAACACTCTTGTTCTCTGTCTTTGATCATATTCTTTTTCTTCAGTGACACACTTGCACTAACTCTCATCCATCACCTGTATCAGTGCTTCTCAAATTTTTCTGCACCTTTCAATCCCCTGTTGATTTTGATAAATGAAAATTATGATTCAGAAGTTCTAAGGTGAGGCCCAAGATTCTATATTTCTAACAAGCTCCAAGGTGATAACTGCTGTGTATCCCTGAACCACACTGAGTAGCAAGGGCCTACATCCTGCCTTATTCTTTTTGTTTAGAATACTGGGAGCAATAGGTTCACTCCAGTAGGTCTCTCTAGTTACATATAAGAATGGTCAGAGGCAGCATTGTTTTTCCTTAGGGGTTTAGTGAAGCCAGTAAGGAATTAGGAAAGTCTGAGTCTCTTGGAAAAGTGAGAAGACTCTTAACAAGGAAATCATGAAATGTGTCAAGTATTACAAAGGTGTCAGGAAGAAAAAGAATAAGAATAGACTATAAATATGGCATAAATTCAACACAGGTTTTTATTGAGATCATATTACGTGCAGGTGAGACACTTTGCCAAGGATATCAACAATAAAAAGACATGGATTTTGCTCTCAAATAGCATAAAAATTATAGGGGAAAAGCACTCTAAGTAGCTGCAATAAAGGGAAGGAAGTGAGGATTAGATTGGGCAAAGTACAATTCAAGTGTGCTGGGAACTCAGACAAGGTAGAGACTGCTTCCACTTGTGCATCAGGGAAGGCCCTCTGGAGGAAGTGACATCTGAAATGGACGTGATGACCCATTAATATCTGAATATGTGAAGCTCGCTAGGACCTCATCCATTCAGAGTTATAATTTGAGATTTAAGTTCCAGAACCCAGGTCAGAACAACAAATCCTCCAAAATTATATTTAGCTTGTATTGACAACTGACGATTAAGCAAAAATCAACAACAACACACAAAGTTGTACAAGGAAAGTTGAAAGAATATCAACACAGGGATAAGTTGAGATATGTCTTGAGCCTCTTGGCTGCTGGGATCTCATTCCAAAGGGAGAAGAATCCTTGGAATTTCACAGTGTGTCCTGTCAAGAACAAAGATGGAAGTTACTCTGCATGAGGTGAAGGTGAGAAGTGAAGAGTAAGAAGGAAGGGGACTGGGAGGAGAACTGAGGAGAGAGAAAACAAAAAAGATGGGAAGAAAAGTGGGGAGTGGGGAAAGATTGGGAAGGATGGATACAAAGAATTCACCACCACTTCCTAAGCCAAAATTCAAGACCTGTCAGAAGCACCACGGACATTATCACTGTCAAGATCAAACCCACGGAGATGTGATGTTCTGTGGATTTTGGAGCAAACGAGGGTGTCATTTCAAATCCACTCTCTGTTTTACTGCATTTCCCTGGTCTTCTTTTATTCATTTGAGTGTCTGCCCCACCAATATGTCCTTTCTTTCTATTTCTTCTTTCATCCCTTTTTAGAGATGAAGACTTCATCTAACCCTCAACATCCTCCTACATCTGCAGATCCCTCATTTTCCAGTTTTCTATTTCTTTGATAACTTACTTTTATTTCTTTTGAGTCTGTAGTCCCTAGAATCCCCAATTTTTCATCTCCTGGTCTGCTTGAGGATCACCTACTCCTATTCCCAGCTTGGGCCCCAGTTCTTTCTTACTCTAGTAGGGGATGATGTCCTGGCCTCTTAGACTGCTGTGTCTCACTTGGCAAGACAGGCCAGTTGCCTCAATGGCTTCCACATCTAAGAACTTCCCAAAGATACCATGCCCCATCTACATTGGGAGTGTCACTTTGCTGAGTACTCAGATGCTCCTGCTCACTCTACATCCACATCACCCAAATAGGCTTTGGGTGGAAGCCAGAAAGGTAACAAATCATAATCAGATGGCCAGGACCAGGACTGTGGCCAATAGATAGCCAGGCCTCTGGCCTTTCTGCAGAGGATAGGAAAGATAATCAGATGAGGACCCTAACACAGACTTAGAGGTTCAAATCTACACATCAGTTTAGAGAGACACATCTTTACAATCTCTAGGAATCTGTCATCTATGATTCTCTTTTCCTCTTGGCTTGTTCTTAAGAAGGTGGGAAGGGGCTAATGGGAAGGTATGATTTTAAAATAGAGAATTCTTTGAGTAAGGTTGCAGCACTGACCTTGTCGCTGGACATCTGCCTTTCCTGCATCAAGAAGGTTCAAGTGAAAGTGAGGCAGGTGTCACTGAGGAGCCTGTGTATTATTTCCAGGGTGACTTGGTCCAAACTGTATAGTCTGCAAACATACTGAGCCCTAATTCCACCCTCTGGAGATGGCAAACATGAATTGTTCTGGAAGCTCAAGAAATCTGATCCTTGATAAGAAACCCCCATGAAGCCTACTGAGGCTGCCCCAAAGTGCAGCTCACAATCTCCTGCTGTCTGAAACTCAAAGGGATCTGGGGAAGAGGGGTTGGGAATTAGGAGGGAGTAAAAAATATAAAATGAAATGAATGGAAGCAAAAGACAATACAAACAGAAGGGAAAATCTAGGAGATTTGAGGGAATGGGGCAAAGTTTGGTTTCAACAGAGGTTCTGAAAAAGAGAAATTAGTGGTAGTTGGAGGAAGAGATGGATGAAATGAGGAAGGGGCCAAATTGTTGAAATAACACAAAATGAATGCTTTGGACAAGAGAATAAGGTAGGACTGAATGTGAGAGAGTTGCCATTATAATAATGTAGAGTGAATGGAAGTGAATGGAATGCAATAGATTACAGTGAATGTGTTGACAGATTGCTGAAGAGATGGAATGGGGGAGAAAATCCTTCTTTAAGGAGTCAATCAAAGAGTGAGGAAGCTGAGAGTATCTTGTTGGATGCCAGGGAAAGGAGTGGTCACTGGAAACCACTGATGGAAGATAATAAGGCACAAGCCTGATGTCAATGAGAGAGGAGTTTGTAAGTAACAGATGACTCGAAGCTTTTGTAGAATCAGGATTTCAATTTTACAGTCTGCCCAGAAGTGCGTAATTGCAGATTTATGATGAGAGGAGGTAAGGTTCAGAAGTGAATGAAGACTGTTTCGTAGAAGAAAAAGAAACTCATTGAGACATAGACACACTTCCACCGATATCCCCACTCCCTGTGGAAGGAATAGAATTCACATTCATGCTGCCATTGACTGGCATGGTTGGGAAATGCCTGAAGATTTCCACTGGAGAACATATGGAATAACTTCCCTAGTTCCATCCAATCCTCATTTCTGAAGTTGCCCTTGGACCAGGGCCTCAGGAAAATGAAACTGCCACAGTTGCTCTCCCACTCATGAATCTGGAACTCATCCAACCAGACTGAGCCCAAAGTTTGGAACCAAGAATGGTTGTAAAAGGATGAGATCTGGATGACTTGGAAGGAGACTGGCTGATGGAAGTCTGTAGCGAAAGAGCAGATAAAATAAGGACAAAAACAGACATTGGGAAGGACAGAGAATGGATAAATAAAGGTGAAATAGAGGGGAAACTTAGAATCTGAAGGAAATAAGAGCCATAGTGTTATATCAAGAGACACTTTCCTGTTTCAGGGCCCCATGCTTTGTATCCAGCCTGCACAAGAACACAAGGACCTGGTCAGAGATACCCAGAAAGGAACAAGGCTGACACTTTCACTCTCTACGCATATGCTGGGGAAAACCCACTACCTACACACACACACACACACACACACACACACACATAGACCCTCTTGCATCCAACTGGCCGGTTGTCAGAGTTCTTACCATCTTTATTGTCGCCACCTGGGAGGAGAACTGCTAGCAATAGAAGCTGCAGGAACAGCATTTCATTTGCAGATGTTCTTTCTTTCTCTCAGAAAAGTTGGTCTTTGATTTCTGTTCTAAACAAACCTACCTCACAATATTTCTATTATGACTTGCTTCTACTTCTATCAGAAAAACATTTCCGTTAATCATTGTCTTCAAAAAGAAAAAAACCTGCTCTTTCCCTAAACCCTGAATTACCTATTCAACTCTCACTTCCCCTTTAGTTCTCTGGGCCACTGACTCAGAATCTCATTTCCCTTCAGTTCTCTGGACTGCCTACTCAGACTCATTGCCCCTCCAGTTCTGACTCTCCTCTTGAGCTTCCATCCTTTTCACCTTCCCCTCACTCAATTGCTACGGAACAAGTCTTGTGTGGCATTGAAAAGTCACTTTACCTCTTGGGGATTTTTTTTCTCATTTATACAACTGAAGCATGAAACTTAATGGCTTCCCAACACCCTATCTAATATTCTCATGCCCCTGCTCTTTTCTGTCACTCTGTCCTTCTCTTCCTTTTTTGAATGTTCCCCAAATATTCTCTTCCCCATCTCACCCCCACCCCACCTCATTCACTTCTCTGACTTCTCATTTGTTGCTTCATTAGAATCTCTATGATTGCCCGTGTAACAATGTAAGTTACCACCAATTCTCTGCTATTCTTAGGGAAGAACCAGTTGCCTTCAAAGAGACCACAGGAACATTGAAACACATAAAGAAAAACCCCCTGTTTGACTCTCATTGGTAAATGAGAACCCCCTGTTTGACTCTCATTGGTAAATGTTCACTCACCAAACAGTCACTTAGCACCTGCTGCATACAAGCATCTTACTACACCCATGAATATACAGTGGTTGAAAATGAGATGACTTTATTCAAGGAGGTTTTAGTCTACTCTGGAAGAAAAACAATTAAACCAAGAATTATAAGTTTTGGTGTGCTGAGTTTTCTTATAATGTTTAGACTCTCTAAACAAAAAAAAAGCATGCTTTAAACAACATTTTCTAAAGTTGTGATCCTTAACTGATGTTTATGCACTCAGAATCTTGACTTCAGTGGTTGGCTTGGGGTGTTGGACCAATACTCCTATTGTGCTGGATCCCCAACATCTAACAGAGTGCCTGGTAAGTGGTAGGTGCTCAATGAATATTTTTAAATGATGGAATAATTTGTCTCGGGCATGTAATTATTATTGAAAATTATGGAGAACTTGAATATAAAATATTTTTAAGACATCAGAAAGCATTTCTTGTAACCGTCCTTGGTGAAATGAGAACATTACAGGGTTTTATTTAGGAAGAAAGCACATGCTAATAAACATGAAGTTTACACACAGAATCCTGTTGTAAATCCTATTACTTATAATAAGAAACCAATGAGAACTTGTGGGAAGTTAATAGAGTATTCTGGAACCATTTATCCAAAATTCCCTTCTTATTGGTCCTGATTAAATGGTCCATACCAGTCTTATATAAGCTGGTCTCTGCTGGACAAGCTGACCTCCCTGTTTCATGATGTTTATAACTGTTTAAAGGCTCTTAAATATTTGTTTGTACTTTGTGCCACCAGGATAATTGTGTTTGGGCTATTTATTTTGTTATTTCTTGGTTTACAAGTAAAGATAAATTATCTCAGGCTAATTTAAGGAAGAAAATAATTTGTTGGAAAGTTAAGATTGTAATAGAAACCTGGAAAGAGCGTCACTGTCATACTTACCATTTAAAAAAAACCTGGATAATCAAAATCACAACTTTTCTTGAATCCATCAGAGAGGGAAGATATGCCACTTTGACATTATTTTGAGCTGAAGGGAATTGAGATGCAGAAGACTCAAGAAAATATTTACCTCTCCCTTAACTACCTAAAAGAATTTAGATAAGGGGCCTGGCTCAGAGACAGAGCTATTACCAGTAATAACTTTATCTGAATGAACCCTCTGTATGTCAGGGCAAAATCTGATTACCGTAAATCTGCTCTTCTTATTGTCCTGTGAGTTACTCTCCTCTCCTTTGAGGCCCCAGGGCCCTATTTCATTCCTTAGCTCAGGACAACATCTAAGTATCAACTGCCTGACTTGCCCCTAGGTCCCATATTTTTAATGGAATTCCCATAATTACAAAATTAAATTTGTTTTTCTCCTGTCCATCTGTCTTATGTCAATTTAATTATTAGACCAGCCAAAGAAACTAGAACGGTAGAAGGGAAAATTTTTCTGCCCCTACAGTTTTGGCAACCCAGATAGGACCTTCACTGTCAGGATGTTGCTCACTCTGGGGCTGCTGCAGCTGAGAGATCCTGAAACCTCTGACAAGGTCTGGCAGAAGGTAAGAATTCTCACTACATCAGTCTCCTAGATCTCTATCTGCAGGGTGTGGTGGAAGCAAGAGTGGTGAAAGTCCTTTTTTCTTTTTCTAAATATAGATTACCAGAAGAAAATATTTATGTAACTTCTTTCTTGAGTACAGTGACTCTGGTAAAGATTTGGTATAAGTACTCTTGTTTTCTATTAGTCCTTTTCCTCTGTTTTCATTTGTCTCCTGTTCTATGTCTTGACAGCTTGGCTTTTTCATGAGTGAGAGTATTTACTCTGGCCACCACTGACCACAGGCTGTGTGTACTGATATGCATCTGGCAAACAGCCAAGCAGGCTGTGAATCCAAGCTGAAGCCAGACTGGCTTTAACTTGGGTTGGACTGGGTCCAGTGAGAGGGCTCTTCATTTGACTGGATGACTTCATTCCAGCTCTCGGGGGACTCTTGTCATAATGGGTCCCAGTCTATCAGGGGACTTTGTTGTCTCAATCTTCATTTTCTCATTATGATAACAAAGGTCCTTGTCTTCTTTGGCTGGATTTTGTGAGGGCTACATTTTTTGCAGTCTCCTTTGTGATACCTCTTGCATCCATGGTTAAGCCATAAAAAGACTTACTGGTTTGAGTCACTATTAACATTAATAGATCCTACTCATCAATGGGCTGACAGTGAATCCTTTCAATTAGAAAAACTAATAGATCGAAAAAGATCTTAGAGACCTCTCATCCTAAAGAATTGTCATCTTAGTAGCTAAAAATTAGCAAATTAAAAGTGGATACAAAGGAGTGTGACAGCTAGCCTTAGAGACTCATTTACAAAGATAAAAGAGTAGAAATTAGACTTGGAACAAAAATTAAAGTCCACATCCAACATTAATCCCCCTTCTTAGAAAGGGCCCTGTCTCCTCAGCAAACTCCCAGGCTCTCCTACAAATAATCAGGAAATGGATCAGCTGGAGGCTAATGCTCAGTGGCTAATAGAAGCAATAGTAATGGTGTCCCCACCTAAGGTGAATTGGCCCAAGGTTCTATTGTATACCCAGAAAGAAGGAGAACATTCAAAGGCCTTTATTCATTGCTTTATGCAGACTTTTCAAAAGCATACTGCACTAAACCTTAAAATTCCAGAATATAGAAATCTTTCAATTTCTGCCTTAACAGGAAAAATTTCCCTCAATATAAAAAGGCAAGGGGCTGGCCCCGTGGCCGAGTGGTTAAGTTCGTGCGCTTCGCTGCAGGTGGCCCAGTGTTTCGTCAGTTCGAATCCTGGGCGCGGACATGGCACTGCTCATCAGACCACGCTGAGGCAGCGTCCCACATGCCACACCTAGAAGAACCCACAGCGGAGAATACATCACTATGTACCGGGGGGCTTTGGGGAGAAAAAGGAAAAAATAAAATCTTTAAAAAAAAAAGAAAAGGCAAAATAGGGGCCAGCCTGGTGGTGCAGTGGTTAAGTTAACACGTTCCGCTTTGGCAGCCTGGGGTTTGCCGGTTTGGAACCCAGGTGCAGACCTATGCACTGCTTGTCAAGCCATGCTGTGGCAGGCATCCCACCTATAAAATAGAGGAAGATGGGCATGAATGCTAGCTCAGGGCCAGTCTTCCTCAGCAAAAAGTGGAGGATTGGCAGCAGATGTTAACTCAGAGCTAATCTTCCTCAAATAAATAAATAAATAAATAAATAAAAAAGGCAAATTCAATTAGTGGGCTTGAGTGGACTAGTATTGCCTAAGTATCATAATGGATATGGCTAACCAATTCTTTGAAGATAGCTTGTAGTAATAGAAAAAGAGAAAAATAATTAAAATAAATAATTCTTGATTGGCAACTTGACTCTTTAGAGAAGCAAAAAAATCAACTCTGAAAGCAACTCAAAATTCATTCAGACCTTCTCCTATTTGCCTGCAGATCTTTATAGATATTATTTAAAAAGTCAGGACATTGGAAGTACAATTGTCCTACACTTCAGAAGGAAAAGGAAAAATTTAAATTGTAATTAGCCTAGAGTTATGGTAATAGATGAATATATCACCAAACTCCTAGAATACTTGCATTCTTTCTTTATCCCTTGAAAATATAAACCTTACATGTCTTTAAAATGTCAGGACTCAGGAGATAACTAAAAATAAATAGTAATAAATATTGAATCCTTAAAAACAAAAGAGTTAAACACACCACATTCTGGCACACCTGCTTAAGAACTATGGTCCTGGTAGCTAAAATATCTATAAAAATAGTCAGAATCTTACTAAAGATAATCTAAAATTTTGTGTCTTGAGAGCTTGGCTTGGTAACTGTCAGGTTGAGCCCTAAAATATGGTACAACCCCATTTGCAGCTAGATAAGACTGAACAGAAATGTGAACTGAACTTTGTGGCTAAGTGCCCTATTAAACTGCTGCCAATTTCAGGGAAATTAAAATGGCCATTATGAGGAATATTCCAGTCAAACAACATCTATTAGGAAGTGCACTTAAAAGTTTGCGGTGCCCATTTTAATTATGCAGAAGCCTCCAAAAGGCTTCAAAATTCCAAAATGCTTTTGTCGAAATATTTGTTGTAAAAGGCTAATGAAAATTGAAAACACAAGTGGTACCTAAAGTAAAAGACTATAAGACAAATATAAATCCTACTGCTCCTCTCTATCTTCCTTTATTCCAGTGCTCATTCAGTAATGCTTTTATCTCAATTGACTTTCCACTCTAAAGAGATCATTGAACAGTTGCCTTTTAAAAAATGACCACTTGAGACTACAGGCAATCCTCTTCAGGCAAGTTTTACTCCTTGGTCAAAGGCCAACTAAGGGCCTTAAAGAATTTCCTGAGGATGATGTGAAGATGATGGCAAAGGCAGACTCTGAACTCACCTCCTCCCATCTACACAACAAGTTTACAACACCTCTTGGAACAGTTACCCATGAGAGAGAACTGAAAACTGGATAAAAAGAACCCCCACAACAAGGGACAGTGCTGACTGAGGTGGAGGAGACAGAAATATCTTTCTGGAGAGAGAAAAGCTGCTTTCTAGCTACAGCACTTCGCAGCCAGCCAGGAGCAACCTTAAGGTATGAAGCCTTCACTGAAGGAGTGGGGGATCTGAGTGGTAGACTGTAATCACAATAAGCAGGTTTTGACTCAGCACAACCAAGATAAGTGCTCTAATATCTGGATTTGCTGGCTATCAGCAACAATGGCAAATACCCGCAGAAGAGCTAATGGACATAAGGGAATAAAAAGCCTGCTCTTAAAGGGCCCATGCACAAATTCACCCCTTATGAAAAGCAACCTAAAATCACCAGAAATAAAGGTGCACAGTCTTTTGGCAAAAGGAGACTCACTTGATAGTCTTGGAGCACATCTCAGTGAGAGGCGAGACCTACTCAGGCTGGAACCCCCTCCCCAGGGACTGAGACATTGGTGGCAGTCATTATTATGACCTAGTACAGGTGTGCTGACACAGTTGCTATGAGACACCATCAGAACTCTTCCTCTGGCCTGTTAGTGCAGGGGCCTGCCCCACCCAGAAAAGCATCAATTTAATACAGCTCAGCCAGGCCAAGCAACCCACCCTAGGGACAGGCCATACCCAACAGCAAGCTCTCGGGCAACTTGTTGACCCACATAGGCAGCATGCCTGGAAATTCTGCAGCCAGGCAAGTGGGTCCACATCTGTAGGGAAGGGCAGGTGCAAGGGGTGGGGCTGCATTGGTGGAGTGTGTGGGGCCTCTGTAGTGGGGCAACTGGGTCTACTTCAGTGGCTCAGGATGTATGCACAGGAAGGACTTTTTTGAGAGGATGTGTGGCCCTTTGGGTGGTGGGGCTTGTCAGCTGCAGCAGACTTTTGGTTCTCAAACAGCCACATAGGGGATTAGCCCCACCTTACAAAGCCTGAAACAACTGGGTGCTCCCATGCCTGAGGCTGGCCCCACTCAGTTGCAATCCTGAGAGATGAGACAACAGACTTGCAGGCCAGAGGCCTACAGAAATTGTAAGTTCGTGAGCCTAGCAACCAGCCTGGCTATGCTGGGGACCTACTTACTTAACAGAAAAACTGCAACAGCAATGTGCTACTGGAACTTATAGCCAACTGTGCTAGGGTTTCTCACAGATGATAAAGCATCTGAGAGTCTATAGCAGCCACACACAACTGAGCATTACAACCAGCCAGCCAGAGGGACAGCCTAGGCCCCCCAGGCACCTGCAGCAAGAGTAACCCTGCTACAACTGAAGAACGCATGTAGCCCACACAGGGGACACTACTGGAACATCTGTAACTGATGACAAGAGGGAAGGACACTGCTGGACATCATAAGACATCTCTTACATAAGGCTACCTCTTCAAGATTGAGAGATGTAGCTGACCTACCTACTGCATAGCTGTAAACACAGAGAAAGAGGCAAAATGAGGAGACAAATGAATACAATCCAAGTAAGGGAATAGGGCAAAACCTCAGAAAAAGAAATAGATGAAACAGAGATAAACAATCTACCTGGCAAAGAGTACAAAATAATAGTCATAAGGAGGCTCACTGATCTTGGGAGACAGATGGATGAACTCAGTGAGAATTTCAACAAAGAACTGGAACATATAAAAAAAGAAGCAATCAGAAATGAAGAACATCTCAGTAGAAACCTTACAGGCTAGAAGTTAGTGGCACAATATATTTAAAGTGCTGAAAGAAAAACAACTTACAGCCAAGAATACTCTACCTGGCAAGGTTATCATTCAGAATGGAAGGAGAAAGAAAAAGTTTCCCAGACAAGCAAAAATTAAAGAAGTTTATCACCAAAACCCAGCCTTGCAAGAAACGCTAAAGGGAAATATTTAAGTGGAAAAGAAAAGAACACAAATAGGAGCAATAAAATTAACAACAACAACAAAAAATGATGAAGTCCCTGGTAAAGGCAAATATACAGTAAAGGTAGCAGATCAGCCCCCTATGAAGCTAATTTGAAGGTCAAAAGACAAAAGTACTAAAATTATCTGTTTTCATGATAAAAGGGTAATGGATACACATGCACAAAAAGAGGTTAGACATGATGTCAAAAATATAAAATGTGGGAGGAGAAGAGAAGGAGAGTAGAGGTTTGAGCAAGAGGGAAAACAAAAGAGACCATCAACTTAATATATATTGCTATATAGTAGGTTGTTATATATGAACCTTATGGCAATCACAAACCAGAAAACTATGATAAATACACAAAAAATTAAGAGAAAGGAATCCATTCATAATACGAAAGAAAGCCATCAAGCTACAAGGGAAGAGAGCAAGAGAAAAAAAGAATAGAGAAAAGTTACTAAAACACAGAAAAAAAATAACAAAATGACAATAAATACTGTCTTACCAATAGCTACTTTAAATGTCAATGGACTAAATGCTCCAAGCAAAAGGCAGAGGGTGGCCAATTGGATTTGAAAAAGACCAATATACATGCCACATAAAAGAGACAAATTTCAGACCTAAAGACATGCACAAACTGACAGTGCAGAGATGGAAAAAGATACTACATAAAAATGGCAAAGTAAAGAAGGCTATGGTAAGTGACACTTATATCAGACAAAATAGACTTTAAAACAAAAATTATAACAAGAGACAAAGAAGAGCACGACATAATGATAAAGGGAATAATAAAAAAATAGAAAATAACACTTGTAAATATCTATGCATCCAACATAGGAGCACCTAAATATATAAAGCAATTGTTAACAGACATAAAAGGAAAAATATACAGTAACACAATAACAATAGGGGACTTTAACATTCTACTTACACCAATGGATAGATCACCCAAACAGAAGATCAATTAGGAAACATTGGCCTTAAATGACACAATAAACTAGTTCAACTTAGTAGATATATACAGGATCATTCCATCCCCAAACCACAGAATACACATTCTTTTCAAGTGCACATGGAACATTCTCCAAGATAGATCACATATTAGGCTGCAAAACAACTCTCAATTAACTTACAAAGATTGAAATAGTACCAAGGATCGTTCACAACCATAATAGTATGAAACTAGAAATCAACTACAGGAAGAAAATCAGAAAAGCTACAAATATGTGGGGAGTAAACAAAATGCTACTGAACAATGATTGAGTTAATGAAGAAATCAAAGGAGAAATCAAAAACTACCTGGAGAGAAACATGGCAGAGTGAGCAGTTTTCTTTTTCTTTCCCCCTTCAAAATACAACTAGATGGACATTTATTGTTCAACAAAAGATATCCACACAGCACTTCAGGATGCCTGACAGACCCGTGCTGCTATACATAAGAAGGTGGACAGACTTGCCCCTGGGAGGAGGTGGAGATAGGTGAAAACTCCCCAACCCCCAGACAACCTAGTACCTGTGAGTGACTCTCTCCCTGCTGACATGCTCATAACATCACCATGGTACTGAGGGTGGGCATGCGGATGCATAGGTGACACGACTGTGGAAACAGGTGACTACAGCCCTAAGCCACCTGTGACTGCACCTTAGTCCAGTGGGAAAATCCATGGTCCCATAGCAGCTGCAGAGAAAGCCTCTACTCGGACTTAGCAGAGAGGCCCCACTCAGCAATCACAAGGCTGGGAGGCTCTGGGACAAAAAGGGTTTGGCTGGCTGAGCAACCTGCCAGCCACATTTAGCATACACAGCCTTGATGCCACCCTGAGGGGGCAAGGGAAACCCAGTGGGACAATGTGATGGGGCAGTGAAAATTCGGAGCCTCAGTGTGACTGCTTCTTGGTCCAGGGGAAAATCCACAGTCCCACAGCAGCTGCAGGGAAAGCCTCTACTCAGCCTTAGCAGAGAGGCCCTGCCCAGCAATCACAAGGCTGGGAGGCACCAGGGCAAAAGTGGCACAGCTGGGCGAGCTAACTGCAGGCTGCATTAGATAGCCATGGCTCTGCTGTGGCCCAGAGTAGACAAGAGAGATCCTACAAGACCTGATGGTGGCAAAGCTGTGAGTCTAGGTGAACCTGCTCCCAGCTGCTGTGAAAGCCCATAACACCACTGCAGACCCTAAGGAAGGAACATGTCTAGGTGGTCTGCAAGAGCAGGCACCAGCAACCTGAGGTCCCCTTGTGACTGTTCCCACAGCTGGTGGGAGACCCCATAGGGCCATGGTGATCATGAGGAGGGGCCCAGGCTTGGTCAGGAACAGCTTACAGGGATCCTGGTCAGTGCAGATTACACAGCTGCTGCCCCCTCCCCACCAGTAGAAGCAAGTGGAAGCAGTAACCAAACTCTGTCTCTACGAGAAGGCACAAATCCACACCATTAAGCAGTGTGAAAAAAATATATTAAATCTCCAGAACAGAAGGAAAATGACAAGTACCCAGAAAACAATCCCAAAGATACTGAAATCTATAACCTAAATGACAACTAATTCAAAATAGCTATCATTAAAAAACTCGATGAGTTAAAAGAGAATACAGATACACAACTCAATGAGGTCAGGAGCTACATCACAAAAGAGTTGATACTATAAAGAAGAACCAATCAGAAATGTTGGAGAGGAATAACAAAATGGAGGAGATTAAGAAAAATCTGGACTCTCTGAACAGTAGGTTTGATAATATAGAGGACAAAATTAGCCATTTGGAGGATAGGGATATAGAAATGTTTCATATAGAGGAGGAGAGAGAACTAAGACTAAAAAGAAATGAAGAAACTTTCCGAGAAATATCTGACTCAATTGGGAAATGCAACATAAAGATTATAGGTATCCAAGGAGAAGAGAAGGAGACAGGGGCAGAAAGCCTGTTCAAGGAAATAATGGCTGAGAATTTCCCAATCCTGGGGAGAGAGATGGAAATCCATGTAACAGAAACTAATAGATCTCCAAACTTTATCAATGTTAAACTACCAACCCTGAGGTGTATCATAGTGAAGCTTGTAAAACTCAATGACAAAGAGAAAATATTAAGGGAGCAAGGCAGAAGAAAATAACCTACAAAGGAACCCCCATCAGGCTGTCAGCATATTTCTCAGCAGATACCTCACAGGCTAGGAGAGAATGGAATGATATATTCAAAACTCTGAAGGACAAGAGCTGGCAGCCAAGAATACTCTAACCAGCGAAAATATCCTTTAAATATGATGGAGAAATAAAAACTTTCCCAGATAAACAAAAGCTAACGGAGTTCTTCGCCACAAGTCCCCCCCCCCCCCCCCGACAAAAAATGCTCAGGAAGACCCTCATACCTGAAAAAAAAAAAAAAAAAAAGGAAATGGATTACAAAGCCCAGAGCAAAGGAGATAAGTAGAAAGACAAAATCAGAAAATTGCAGGTCTAGATCAGAACAGGTTAGCAAATGTAAGTATAGCATTAAAGATAAAAGGAAGGGAAACACCAAGAAAAAATACACTCTTGTCATTTTAACCACAAACTCACAACAAAGAAGGAAGAAAAAAAGACCTGATGATAATAATCTAGAAGGAGAAGAGGAGAGGGATGAAACAGCTTAATCTAAGGAAATGGGCTATCAGAAAATGGCCTATCTCATCTATGAGATGTTTTATACAGAAAACATGGTAACCTCTAAACAAATAACAAGAATAGAGACACAAATTACAAATAAGAGGAAAGCCAATATAGAAAACTACCTACTTAAATTGGTAGTCCAAAAATCACAGGACAAGAAACAAAGGAAATGAAGGAGAACTGGAAAATGAGTGATAAAATGGCAATATTAGGCCCCCACATTTCAATAATCACTCTAGATGTAAATAGATTGAATTCTCCAGTCAAAAAACATAGTGTGGCAGCATGGATTTAAGGAACAAGGCCCAAGAATATGTTGCCTTCAGGAAACACACCTCAGCCCCAAAGACAAACACAGACTCAGAGTGAAGGGATGGAAGATGGTACTCCAAGCTAATAATGAACATAAGAAAGCAGGTGTTGCCATACTTATATCAGACAAAGTTGACTTCAAAGCAAAAGAGGTAAAGAGAGACAAAGAGGGGCAGTTTACAATGATAAAAGGGACACTCCACCAGGAAGACATAATGCTTATAAATATATATGCACCCAACACAGGAGCACCAAAGTACATAAAGCAACTATCAACAAAAATAAAAGGAGATATCAACAACAATACAATAATAGTCGGGGACCTCAAGACCCCACTAACACCATGGATACATCATCCAAACAGAAAGTCAACCAGGAAATTGTAGAATTAAATGAAAAACTAGACCAGATGGACTTAATAGATATATAGAACACTCCATCCAAAAACAGCAGGTTACACATTCTTCTCAAGCACACATAGAACATTTTCAAAGATAGATCACATGTTTGGAAACAAAGCAAGCCTCAACAAATTCAAGAGGATTGAAATAATATCAAGCATCTTTTCTGAGCATAATGTTATGAAACTAGAAATCAACTACAAGAATAAAGCTGGGAAAGGAGCAAAAATGTGGAGATTAAACAACATGCTACTGAACAACCAGTGGATCATTGAAGAAATTAAAGGAGAAATCAAATACTATCTGGAGACAAAATAAAATGAGAACACGCAGGGCTGGCCCCGTGGCCAAGTGGTTAAGTCCACACGCTCCGCTGCCGGTGGCCCAGTGTTTCATTGGTTCGAATGCTGGGCGCGGACATGGCACTGCTCATCAAACCACGCTGAGGCAGCGTCCCACATGCCACAGCTAGAAGGACCCACAATGAAGATTATACAACTGTGTACCAGGGGGCTTTGGGGAGAAAAAGGAAAAAATAAAATCTTTAAAAAAAAAATGAGAACACGCCATACCAACTCATCTGGGATGCAGCAAAAGCAATCCTAAGAGGGAAATTCATTGCAAGACAGGCTCACCTCAAGAAACATCTTAGATAAGCAATCTCAAACTACATCTAACAGAATTAGAAAAAGAAGAACAAAGGAAGCCCAAAATCAATAGAAGGAGGAAACTAATAAAAAATTAGAGCAAAAATAAATGAAATTGAAACAAAAAAGACAGTAGAAAGGATCAATGAAACAAAGAGTTGGTTCTTTGAGTAAATAAACGAACTTGACAAACTCTTTGCAATGCTCACTAAGAAAAAAAGAGAGAAGATTCAAATAAATAAAATTAGAAGTGAAAGAGGAGAAATCACAATGGATACCACAGAAATACAAAAGATTATAAGAGAATACTATGAAAAACTATGTGCCAACAAATTGGACAACCTAGAAGAAATGGCTAAATTCTTAGACTCTTACAACCTCTCAAAACTGAATCAGGAAGAAATAGAGAATCCCAATAGAACAATCACAAGCAAAGAAATTAAAAGAGTAATCAAAAACCTCCCCAAAAATAAAAGTCCAGGACCAGACAGCTTCTCTGGACAATTCTAACAAACATTCAAAGAACATTTAGTGCCTATCCTTCTCAAACTATTCCAGAAAATTGAGGAAGATGTAGCACTTCCTAACACATTCTTCGAAGCCAACATCACCCTGATCCCAAAACCAGACAATGACAAGACAAAGAAGGAAAACTACAGACCAATATCACTGATGAACATAGATGCAAAAATCCTCAACAAAATTCCGGCAAACCAAACACAGCAATATATTAAAAAGATCATACACCATGATCATGTGGATTTATACCTGGGACACAGGGAAGTTTCAACATCCACAAGTCAATCAACATGATACACCACATTAACAAAATGAGAAACAAAAATCACATGATCATCTCAATAGACACAGAGAAATCATTCAACAAGATCCAACATCCATTTATGATAAAAAACTCTCAATAAAATGGGTATAGAAGGAAAGTGCCTCAACATAATAAAGGCCATATATGACAACCCCACAGCCAGCATCATACTCAATGGGCAAAAACTGAAAGGCATCGCTCTGAGAACAGGAACAAGACAAGGATATCCACTCTCACCACTCTTATTCAACATAGTACTTGAGGTTTTGGCCAGAGAAATTAGGCAGGAAAAAGAAATAAAAGGAATCCAAATAGGCAATGAAAAAGCTAAATTCTCACTGCAGATGACATGATCTTATATATAGGAAACCCCAAAGAATCCACTGGAAAACTATCAGAAATGATCAACAACTACAGTAAATGTGCAGGGTATAAAATCAACTTACATAAATCAGTAGCGTTTCTATACTCTAATAATGAACCAACAGAAAAAGAACCCAAGAATGCAATCCCATTCACAATCACAACAAAAAGAATAAAATGCCTTGGGGTAACTTTAACCCAGGAAGTGAAAGGCCTATACAATGAAAATTACAAGACATTCTTGAAAGAAATTGATGACGACATAAAGAGATGGAAAGATATTTCATGCACATGGACTGGTAGAGTAAACATAGCTAAAATGTCCATACTACCTAAAGCAATCTACAGATTCGATGCAATCTCAATCAGAACCCCAATGACATTCTTTACAGAAATAGAACAAAGAATCCTAAAATTCATGTGGGGCAACAAAAGACCCCGAATTGCTAAAGCAATCCTGAGAAAAAAGAACAAAGCTGGAGGCATCACAATCCCTAACTTCAAAACATACTACACAGCTACAGTAATCAAAACAGTGTGGTACTGGTACAAAAACAGGAGCACAGATCAATAGAGCAGAATTGAAAGCTCAGAAATAAAACCACACATCTATGGACAGCTAATCTTCAACAAAGAGCTGAGGGCATACAATGGGGAAATAAAAGTCTCTTCAACAAATGGTGCTGGGAAAACTGGACAGGCACATGTAAGAGAATGAAAATTGACCATTCTTTTTCACCGTTCACAAAAATAAACTCAAAATGGATCAAAGACCTAAAGGTAAGACCTGAATCATAAGGCTTATAGAAGAAAATATAGGCAATAGACTCTTTGACATAAGTATGGCAACACCTGCTTTCTTATGTTGTGTTAAAAGGATCTTTTCGGACACCTTGTCTTCTCAGACAAGGGAAACAGTAGAAAGCATAAACAAGTGGGACTTCATCAGACTAAAGAGCTTCTTCAAGGCAAGGGAAAACAGGATTGAAACAAAAAAACAACCCACCAATTGGGAAAAAATATTTACAAATCATATATCCAACAAAGGGTTAATCTCCATATTATATAAAGAACTCACACAATTCAATAACACAAAGTCAAACAACCCAATCAAAAAATGAGAAGGGGACATGAACAGACATTTCTCCAAAGATGATATACAGATGGCCAATAGACACATGAAAGGATGCTCATCATCACTGATCATCAGCGAAATGCAAATCGAAACTACACTAAGATATCACCTTACTCCCGTTAGAATGGCAAAAATAACCAAAACAAAAAGTAACAAATGTTGGAGAAGTTGTGGAGAAAAAGGAACCCTCATACACTGCTGGTGGGAATACAAACTGGTGCAGCCACTATGGAAAACAGTATAGAGATTTCTCAAAAAATTAAAAATAGAAATACCATATGACCCAGCCATGCCACTACTGGGTATCTATCCAAAGAACTTGAAATCAGCAATTCCAAAAGTCCCATGCATCCCTATGTTCATTGCAGCATTATTCACAATAGCCAAGATGTGGAAGCAACCTAAGTGCCCATCAACTGATGATTGGATGAAGAAGATATGGTATATATATATATACACAGTGGAATACTACTCGTCCATTTAAAAGGATAAAATTGTCCCATTCACAACAACATGGATGGACCTTGAGGGTATTATGTTAAGTGAAATAAGCCAGATAGAGAAAGACAATATCTATATGACTCCACTCATATGTAGAAGTTAAACATGTAGACAAAGAGAATAGATTAGTCGTTACTAGGGGAAAGGTGGGTTGGGGGTGGGCGCAAAGGGTGAAGTGGTGCACCTACGACACGACTGAAAAACAATAATGTATAAATGAAATTTCACAAGGTTGTAAACTATCATAATCTCAATAAAAAGTTAAAAAAGGTTAAAATGTCAAAAGGTTTATGAAAATTGTCATGAAATTTTTTTTGTAATGTGAAACTATTAAATACATCATTCAATACATCAATTCAATACATCATTAAAAAAACCAACCTGGAAACAAATGGAAATATGACATTCCAAAATTTATGTGATACAGCAAAAGCAGTTCTAAGGGGGAAGTTTACAGCAATAGAGGCCTACCTCAAAAACAAGAAAAATCTCAAATAAGCAATCAAACAGTGCACCTAAGGGAACTTGAAAAAGAAGAACAAACAAAGCCCCAAGTCAGTAACTCATTGAGTTTGTTTTGTTAACTATTTTGAAATGTCTCTGTTAGATTGTAAATTTCTGTGGCTTCAAGATTTGTTTCTAGGTAATTGTCATTCTCCTTCTGGTCTGGAGTGTTAATGTATTTCTCCTTGCTTATTGATGGGGTGGACCTTTGTCATTGCTTATCGGTAAGATCTGGGCCCAGATTCCACCTGACTCCACTGAGGGGAGCAGGAGCTGTGTTTTCTGAACTCATGGTGACCACTAGCAGTCGTGCCCATTAATTGGAATTTGCGCTGATAAGTCTCTCTGCATGTGGCCACCACTGCTTCACATACGTAGGTGCAGACAGTCTGGTGAGAATCCCTTGCTCTGGCTGAACAGCCAAGTTGATGACCCATATCAGAACAGCCTGTGTTCCTGCTGTCCACTCACTGGCTGCTTGCCTGGGCTGCTTGGCTTGGTGGGGGCACCACCCCATGATGGCTTAGCCGCCTAAGTGTGGAGTGTCCCCATGGGTTGGGAAGAAACTCTGACAGCAAAAGTGTTCCTGTAGAGTGCTACGTTTTTCCCCATTCTCCTCTCAGAGTTGCACAGAAGGACCCACATCCTAGATCACAGCCACTGGAGAGGGGGATGACATCTGCTCATCTCCCTCCACTGCCTTCCAGGGGGTCCACTCCACCATCTTCAGTTATATGGCTGCATGGATGTCTCAGATGCCTACTGTGCTGTGTGGATGTCCTCTGTCGGTTAATGAATGACCTTTTCATTCCATCTTAAGGGGAATAGCCAAGGGGAACAGCTGACTCCACCATGATGATGATATCACTACTGTTTCTCAAACTTCTGATTAACTTTGGTCACTTTCCAGTCACTTGGAATAATTAGTCTTAATGTTTTTGTCCATGTTTAATAATTTGTATATATGAAAGGAATCACTGAATCTCTTCAAGCCATTATTAACTCCTCCTTTTCTACTTCATTTACTAAATTTCCTTTCACTCTATTTCTGGTTAAATATCCGACTCATTCCACCCATGCCTCAGGCCAGGTGGTCTGCCTGATACTAGCTGGACAAATTAAATTATATTAATTTCTGGCTGGAGTAATTAGTACAAGTGGTGGGCAGGTAAATAAATCCAGGGTAACAAATGTTTTTTTTTTTTTCTTTTACATAACTCATGGTTAAAGAAGAAAAGAAGTGCAATAATAAAATATTTCTAGCTTAATGATAATAAAAACAAAGCATGTTTACATTTGCAAAATACAGCTAAAAATTGCTTAAGGGAAAATTTATAGATTTAAGTTCTTATTAAAAAAGAAAATTATCAAGAACATGATCTATACTTAAACAATTAAGAATATAGGTGTTTTTTAAGAAAAAAGTAAAATTAATAAAAAAGTAAGGAGAAGAAAGAACATAATAAAGATATGAATAGTAAACAATATAATAGAAAAAATTTTAGTCAACAGTATTAGAATTTGAATCTTTTAAATTCTTAGTGAAACACAAACTCTTAACAAAATTGGTAAGGAATAAAGAGAAAATAGAAAAAGCAAAAATGAACAAGAGAATATTAGTTCTGATCCTACAGACAATTAGAGCAGGAAGACATAAATGTGAAGAAATTAAAGTCAATAAACAAACCTAGGTAAAAAAAATTCATTAAAAACACAACCTGTCAAAAGTGACTAAAATAAATAGAAAATATGAATAGCTCAAAACTTTTTAAAGATATTAATTTGTAACTATAAAACCTCCCCAAAGAAAATTCCAGATTCAGAAGCTTTAAGTGGCTAATTCTTTCAGACAATTAGGAAAAAAGAAAAGCAAGAATACACAAGTTCTTTCAGGAAATACAATGTCGAGACCAATTTATATTTTATGAGACTAGAATAACTACGAAACTGAAACCTGACAAGCATGGTATAAGGAAACAAAATTGCAGACCACAATAACATATCAACATAGTTTCAAAAATGTTCCCCAAAAATATTAGAAAATATATTCCAGCAATATATAAAAAGAATATTTCATGACAAGGAATTTATTCCAAGAATGAAAAACTGATTTATTATTTGAAAATCTGTTAACAGAATTCATTACATCAGCAAAACAAAGGCTAAAAAATAATCTACTCATCTCAATATTTATAGAAAAAATATTTGTAAAAATCAATATCCATTGTTGATAAAAATTCTGTTTCTATGAAAATCTAAAGCTAACACCATACCTCATTGTGAAATATTGAACCTGTTTTTCTAAAATGAATGCTCTTACCATCTGTCTACAATACTATAATGGAGCTTTAAAACAATGGAATAATGTAAAACAAGGGATGCAAATTATATAATGATTTGAAAGGAATAATAAAACTCTTCATTTCCAAGTGATGTGACTGAATACCTAGAAAATCTTACTAAATCTACATTAGCAGCTATAAAAATAATTATATATAGCAAGCTCTCAAATCAAGTTTTTCTTCATATTAATTACAAATAGCACAAAAATGATATTTTTAAATATCAATATCAGTAACATCAAAACATGAAACACTTATATTGTATTATACTCATATTGTAGCACTATTCAGAATAACCAAGATAGTGGAAATAAGTTAAATGTCCATCAATGGGAGAATGCATAAAGAAAATGTGGTATATGCATAGAATGGAATATTTTTCATCCTTAGAAAAGAAGGAGATCTTGCCATTTGTGACAACATGGATGGACCTAGAGGACACTAAATTAAGTGAAATAAGCTGAAATAAACCAGACATAGAAAGACAAATACTATATGATCTCACTTATATGTGAAATCTAAAATAGTCAAACTCATAAAAGCGGAGAGTAGAATGGTGGATACCAGAGGCTGTGGGGAGGGAGAAATTGACAGACGTCTGCCAAGCGTACAATTTTCAGTTATACAAGATGAATGAATTCTTGAGACCAAATTTAAGGAATAGTGACTATAAGTAACTATCCTGAACTGCATACTTGAAATTTGCTCACAGGTCATATCTTAATTTTTCTTAGCACATACACAAAAAAATGGTAACTATGTGAGGTAATAGATAGGATAATTAGCTTGATTGTAGTGACTAATTCACAATGTATATGTATATCAAATCACCAGATTGTACACCTTAAAAATACACAATAAAATAGAAAAGAAGGCTGTCCTGGTGGCACAGTGGTTGTGTCCACACATTCTACTTCAGTGGCCCAGGGTTCACTGGTTTGGATCCTGTGTGTGGACCTACACACTACTTGTCAAGCCATAGTGTGGTAGGCATCCCACATGTAAAGTAGAGTAAGATGGGCACGGATGTTAGCTCAGGGCCAGTCTTCCTCAGCACAAAAGAGGAGGATTGATGGCAGATGTTAGCTCAGGGCTAATCTTCCTCAAAAAAAGAAAAAAGAAAATCGGCATCCAGTTTTTCTGCAACAAGCAACCTTCAGACTCCACAAGCGATATTATGCCTTAAACATTAGAATGTGTTTAGATATTTTAACAATGACAAATGAAAATTCGTGTTTTATTTATGAAAATGCTCCATCCAAAATGACTTGACATGGTGGGAAAAGGAGACTGAGGTGGGGACTTGGCAGTGACTAGGGAGTGCAGGCAGGGTGAGATTTCCTGTGCAGAGGCTCACATGGCTTGAACACTTTGCCGGTGACAAAGTAAGGGACATTAGGCTTTTTTATCAGCTTTCCTGGATGTGTGGCAGAAGGAGAAGAGGAAAGAGTTTAAAGGCTTAAAAGATGTCAGAAAACAATTCTGTCAGTATCACACAGTGTTGATTAACGTATCTGTATAGTAAGTTTTAATATTGGAAGGAGTACTTATTTTCATTTTCTTCTTCTTCAGATTGTTGTAGTTATTTAAAGACTTGTGATTTTCCATGTAAATTATAGAATAAGTTTGCCTTTTCCACAACAATCTGACTGGGATTTTAAAAGGAGTTGCATTAACCTATGGATCAAATTAGGAACTAATTTTGTTCTTACTTTTCTAGCATCTTGAGATAAGATATAGATTATTTATTACAGACTTGCTCTCTAATGTAAATAGTTACTGCTATGAATTTTCTGTTTAGAATTGCTTTAGCTACATCCCACAAATTTTGATACATTGCAAGTTCATTTTGATTCAAAGGTTTGTACTATTTTTATTTCCTTTGAGACCGCCTCTTTGACCCAAGGATCATTTAAATTACATGTATGTGTAGATTTCCCTATTGTCTTTCTGTTATTTATTTCTAACTTGATTCCATTATGGTTGGAAAACCATAATATCCTCAGTATGGTTTCCATCCTTTTAAATTCTTTGAAGTTTATCTTGTGGTCAAGGATATGGTTTATCTTGGCGTGAGGTGGAGGATGGGTTACACCCTTGGCTCTGCTGGAAATGCTACTATGGGCTGACAAGGACTGGTGGCTTTTGTGTGTTGGGGACTGAGTTAGGATCCTAGCTCCACTGACACTTCAGGTGTAGGCAGATTAGGCACCCCACTGGCACAGGCTGTCAATCTCCATATTAAGTCCCTGTTGGGCTTCCTCTTTCTTGATTCTTTGTCATGGAGAATAAACTTTCTTTTTACTTTTTATTTTGCTCTTATTTTCCTTTTGTTGGTTTTTGCCTAGGCCTATTGACAGTTTCAGGTTCAAGTGGCAGTGTCCTCCACATCCCAGCCTGAGATATACAGGAGATAAAATAATTCCTTGGGAATTCACTGTGGTTTCATTCTTCAAGTCCTGAGGTCCCTAGCCAAACCACCTTGTCCATTTTTTTTAAAAAAGTGAATTTTTTTATTGAAATATAATTCACATATGATATTATATTAGTTTCAAGTGTACAATGTATTGATTCAATATTTGTATATATTGTGAAATTATCACCAGAATAAGTCTAGTTAACATCGGTTACCATACATAAGTTATAATTGTTTTTTATTCTTGTGATGAGAACATTTAAGATCTACTCTCTTAGTAACTTTCAAATATGCAATACAGTATTATTAACTATAATTAACAATCCTTTCTTATTCACCTTCCACAATAATTTTGATTGTCTGTTGAATTATTTCCAAGTTATTTATTTGTATTTACTGGAGAGAGCAGAGAAAAGTGAATATATACCATGTTTTTCTGGAATCCGAATAGATTAAACTTTGTAGGAAATGGGAAATCTATTTTCCAGAATTCCATGATATTTTATAATTTTAACATGCCCAACAGTGGTGTATAAACTACACTTCTTCCAAATCCTAACCAACACTATTATAGTCAATCTTTTTTACTTTTAGATATTCTAATTGTGTGTAGTAGAATCACACTGGGGTTTGATTTGTATTGCCTAATGACTGATAATGTTGAGCATCTCTTCAAGGGCTTATATTCCATCCAAATATAATCTTTAAGTGTTTTAAAAATCTCATTGTCATTATGTTGCATACTTTCGATACATGTTTATTTAACCAATGTTATGTAGTCATTGCATAATTGGAAGTGCTGGACTACAAGTTATTATATCCTGCTAGGAACTGGAATTCCAGCTCTTCTTATTTTTAGAAGTCTATATGACACTCCTCCTCCATGGCACATTCTCCGACCACCCTGGTCCAGTTTGTCTTATCTTGTCTGTCCACTATTTTAGTCTTCAGCGCACTACAGCACACAGTAGTCCACCCTTATCCATGGTTTTACTTTATACAATTTCAGTCACCTGCTGTCAACCATGGTCCAAAAATATTAAATGGAAAATCCCACAAATACACAATTCAGAGTTTGCAATTTTACTCTTTCTGAGTAGTATGACAAATCTCATGCTGTACTGCTCCATCATGCCCAAGACATAAATCATCCCTTTGTCTAGTGTATCTATGCTATATAGGCTACCCATACTACCCACTCATTGGTCACTTAGTAACCATTTGAGTTATCAGATCAACTGTTGAGGTATCAAAATGCTTCTGTTCAAGTAACCATTGACATAATCTGCTCTTGACATCTAACCATTGACATAATCATGGCTCAATGATCCTTCTTCTGACATATTGTCAGAAGGCCCATAGTAACCTTATGTTACATCACAATGCCTATGTCATTCAGCTCACTTCAGTTCATCACGTAGGCACTGTATCATTTCACAGAATCACAAAACGTAGGGTGAGTACAGTAGAATGTATTTTGAAAGAAAGAGACTACAGTCATTTAACATTTATTACAGAATACTGTTGGAAATCTGCTTTATTATTGGTTATTGTTGTTAATCTTTTACTGTACCTAATTTATAAATTAAGCTTTATCATATATCTGTATGTGTAGGAAAAAACATAGTACATATGGAGTTTGGTACTATCCACAGTTTCAGGTCTGGTACTATTCAGGTTTCTGGAATGTAGCCCCCTTCTATAAAAGCAGGCTAATGTAATTCACAATTCATGGGCACTATCTTCATCCTGCCACAGAAGTATAAATCCCTTTTAAAAAGATACTATTCCTTATACTTTTCTGATTTCTCCCATGGTACAATCTATAAACACTGTAAGCAATTCTGAATAACCAGGAAGGGAATCAGTAATGAGAGGGAAAGAGCATGTTCGTGACAAGTGGAAGAGTAAACTGAGCAATCATTAGGAATGCAAATTCTGATGCACTTTCTTCCCTGCCAAAAAAAAACTTGTGATGTAGCAGGAAGCTTTGTTAATGGGCAGGGTATGAACTCTGCAAGTTTTAAATCCCCAGAGATCCCCAGAGAGTTTAAATCACAAGTTACACAAAGACCTGTAACTAATGAGAACAAATTACAAAGTTGAGTAGAAAACTTCTCTTGCTCCCTCTGATGAAAGAAGAGAGGAATTCCCTCAGGTCTTCTAACCAGAATCAAACCTCAAGAGCTGAGGAACCTCAGGCCCTGATGAAAATCAGACAATCTATATAAATTGGTAGAAGGAATGACTCTAAACCATCGTGATTTAGTGAGTGGTGAGAACTGATCACAGCACATATGGCTTAGCCACACAATTTATGTCAAAAACCTCTAGAGCCATAGAAAGCTGAAGCTTATACCAAATTAGGACATTTTCCTCACTTCCCAGCTGAGGAAACTTAGAGCCAAACGGTGCAGGGACTTTCCCAATTTCACTAAACTAGCAGTGATAAAGTTAAGAATCCAGACTCTTAGAGCGGTGATTTTCATACAAAGTCAAACTCTGTCTCTTTTGTTGGAGAACAAATCATGCTTCCAGCAATGTGAAGACTATCCTGGGAGACCATAACTATAACACTGAATAGGCTTTGGAGCCCTGATAAAATACACAAGGTAGGAAACTATTCCAAATGGTTTGACTCTATTCATCATAATGTATTGTCACTGCACTTCCTCCAAATTACCACTTCTCTTTGACTTTGCATAGGCTGTGTGTTTCTCTTGTCAGTGGATCCATATCTCCACATTAAATTTGATGCAAGTGGATTTGGGGACAACTTTAGAGATAGGTGAGGGTAGGGTGGGGTATAGTACTCTCACTCCCTACACACATATATTCAGAATATGCCATAAGTGGGTGTACATTCTGACATTTGTACTCTACTGCTGAAGACCCACCAAGTAGGTATTTATCACATAATTAAAAGTAAGGATTAGATAAGAAAGGACCTGTCTTGGAATTTGTATTGCTGATTCTTTGCATCACCAAAACGCTTCTGCATTAAAGGATGGCTTTGAAAACAATCCCTCTTGGCTGTCTTGGAGGGATATGGCATATTGTGTGAATTCAGGCTATTCTGTGGACAGTTATGTTAGAAAGAGCTCAGGTTTTGCATCAAGCACACCAGGTAGTAGAACAACTTCTTGTTTTGCCAACATATTCTTTTTTTTCCTCTCTCTTTCGTTTACTTAATTAATATTTTAGTTCCATAATCCATACCATTGCCTCTCTTATAGAGCTACTGTGAAGATTCAGTAGAACTTAAGAACATTAGTGTGGAAAGTTCCCTACTGACGAAAGAAATTTTTCATGATGGTTTAGCAGATAAGCAGAAAGCCATATTGGAACTTGGTACTTCTGAGAGGGAGAGAAGGTTTTCTGAAACAGTCCAGAATGATTCAGAAAGCTGTTTACAGGGGAAAGTGAAACAATAATACACAAGTCTGGATTTGGATACTAAGGAGATTCATTAAATTTTGATACCAAGAAGGCTTACACTAAAAGTCCTGATGAGGGAGCTCAAAAATCCTTTAGACACTGTCCTTCATAATATATCCTTGGGAAGAAGACAAAAAATACTTTTAGTCTTCTATTTGGGAGATAATTACTCACAGATAAAAAAGTATGGGTACTCTGAAAGAAAGAGGGAAACAGGAAAAGAGAAAGGATTGATATGAGCTAAGGAAAGATTGTCGTGTGATTCATGTATGAGTATGAAAGAATAAGGATCTCGTTAGCTCTAAGAAGACAAGAATCAGAGGGGCCTATAAAGCAGAGTCCATAGGGTTTTGAATTATTTCTGGAATCATTTAAAATTCAGACCATTTTCCTACTACCTCTTTTGACTCTCAGTGACCAGCTAGATTCTGCCTTGAGAAGGCCTAATCTTAGCCTGAACTTAATTTAACTAGGAGTGGAAAGTCTGTTCATCTCCATACTCAAAATCACATTCTGAGCAGCAATAAATAACTAAAATAGTCATCATTTATAGATCCAGCACTTTTTTGATGATTAGCCTATCCATCCAACTTGTATTGGGAAATTATTACCTTCTTAAGATGCTCTCTATTATCACCCTGAGAAATACAGAAATATATGACTCAGATTCTCTTTCCTCAATAAGAAAGCATTGGTAAATGAAAAGAATAAACAAAGTCAAGTAACAACTATGCCATTTCATAGATGCAATTATCTATTCCTAAAATAATCACAACTGCCCTACACATTTCACAGCTGTCCTATGCACTTCACATTTATGCTGTGAAGAGTAAAATCAATAAACTTGAAAGAATGTGGCAACATGTAGACTCTATAAATTCTGGTTATTAAATATACTGGCATGTGAGACAAGAAAAACAAACAATAGTAAGATATAATACAAAGCTAAAGGAATGTGTTAAATATAAGGAAAAAATACATGACGTAGAAATCAGAGGAGGATGAGATTAAATCAGATGTAGAATTATCAAATAATTTGTTGGATGGCTAGCATTTAAATTTCAGATGCTGAGCTTGCCAATGAAGAAATGGGAAAAATCTCAATTACCACCTGCACTATACTTGCATAAAGGGTCTGTTTATCAATACTAATCACATACTCTAATTAATCACTATTAATCCTGAGGGCCCTCAGATATCTGATCATTTTCTCCTCTCCTCAGAGTGGATGAAAGGGACAATATTCTTTACTTCCCTTCAGCATTTCAGGATATAAATGTCTTCTCCAAGAAGGATTAATGACTTTAGACTTCTCTAAAAATAGTAAGCCATTGTCCAGGTTTAGTCTCAAAATTACTATAAATCAACTATCAACCTTCATTCAGTAGATATTTACAAACCATATGTTATGTGGAAGTTGACTCTTTGTCTATTAGCTACGTGGTAGATTTTTCAGTATTCAGAATATGATTCAAATCAGACTCTCCTAATACATCTGAATCTACTTTATCTGGATATCAATTAGAATATTGTTTCCCTATTGCATTAACAGCCATTAACATTCTTTAAAAGAAATAGGCCAGAAAAAGTCTTCTTGTGACATAAGTAATGAGTAACTGGTTGCTGAATCAAAAAGAAGTGAATGAATGAAAAATAAGGAAGACACATCACTTACATAAACATGGCGATTTCCTAAACTAAATGAAAAATCAGTTAGTAATTGCAACTGTGAACATTTGTCTTATTTACATCACAATTTTCAAAGAATAATGGAGAGTTAAATGTTTACTTGTGGTTTCTTTCAGATACAACCATTCAAACAATGAAGATCAACCAGACAATCCTGCAGGAATTCATTCTTGTTGGCTTTTCTGTTTACCCACATGTACAGACATTCCTCTTTGTGGTCTTCTTTTGCCTCTACCTTCTCACTCTCACAGGTAACCTGGCCATCATAGGTCTTACTTGGTTGGACAGAGCTCTCCACAGCCCCATGTACCTCTTCCTCAGTGCACTCTCCTTCTCTGAGACCTGCTACACACTGACCATCATCCCCAAGATGCTGGCAGATCTTCTGGCCAAAAGTAGAAGCATTTCAGTCATAGGTTGTGGCTTGCAGATGTGTTTCTTCTTGGGACTTGGTGGCACTAATTGTATCATCCTTACATTGATGGGCTATGATCGCTTCTTGGCCATCTGCAACCCTCTCAGATATCCACTGCTTATGACCAACATGGCATGTGGACAATTGGTGGCCTCTGCTTGGGCTGGAGGCTTCTTTATATCTCTGATAGAGACTGCACTGATATTCAAGGGCTCTTTCTGCAGCCCCAACCTTGTCAAACACTTTTTCTGTCATATGCGGGCAGTTGTGAGGCTGAATTGTCTAGACAGTGACCTCACAGAATTTATTGTAACTGTGATCTCAGTGTCAGGCTTGCTGGGCACATTCCTGCTCATCATCCTAACCTATATTTTCATCCTTTCCACTGTCCTCAGGATCCCTTCAGCTGAGGGCAAGCAGAAGGCATTTTCCACCTGTGCCTCCCACATCACAGTGGTCATCATCCACTTTGGCTTTGCATCTATTGTTTATCTGAAGCCTGAAGCCTCAGGGGGAGATGACACACTGATAGCAGTTCCTTACACTGTCATTACCCCTTTCCTCATCCCCCTCATTTTCAGCCTCAGGAATAAGAACGTGAAGACTGCTTTTGGAAAGGTGCTTGGAAAGGCAAGATACTTGTATAAATAGTTTTGGATTATTGCTTCATGATTGAACGTCGCCAGAAGTCATTTAGGCATCTACCCCGTAACACCTAGAGAAGCCTGTAACATTTGTCTTTTTCCATAGTTTGGCAGATGGATATCAAGTGACTGAGTCTGGGTCCTAAGACATCACAATCATTTAATCAGCTTGTTAGGGAAGTTGTCCAATTCTTCTACTTCTACTGTCCAACGCTATCTACTTTTATTACTGCTATCAATCATCCAATCACTTCTATTTCTGCTATCTGGCTCTGCAGGTGCTAGGCTTCTGCCAGTCAACTTCTAGGTGTCCTACACCATTGATGGAGTAGGAAATGAAATATTGTGGAAGCAAAAAACATCACCTGTCACCTCTACACTAAAAGATGTTTTCAAACATTTAAAGATGTAAAGGCTCAGAAACTTTTCTAGGCAGCATTGTGAGGGACCGGGTTGCATCTCCCAGGAAACAAATCATTTCTAGGAGGAGATAAACTATGTAGAAACCACCCACTGTCTACTTGCATATATCTGGATTGATATCTATATTTGTTATGTGCCCATGCCGTACTGATACTAATACTGTTCATGACAGTGTCCTTCCAGTGACTATCAGATGATAAGTTCTGTATATACAGGATATCTTGGAATATTGACTCAAACAACTAACGAGAATAGTAAAGCCTACATATTCTATGGGGGGATCTATGGGCGAGGGCTGGAAATAATCTCCATTTTCTTTAAAGATATTCAAAAACAAATGTTTTTTAAAAATCAAGCTATGTCATGATATTGAGAGTTTGGCAAACAAAGGCATTTTGGAATCATTTTGACAAACATACAACGTGTAATAAAGGAAATCAGATCAACACAGAATTCACCTTTATACCATCAGGAAGAAAATTAGAAGAACAGAAGAGGTAAGCAGACTTACAGAAAATTCAGATATATAAGCCTAGGGGAGTTTTTGGAATCTTTTTCCAGTTGTGGTGTAATCAAATCTGTGAACTCTCATGGAGGACATAATTGTTGTACAAGATTTTAGTGTATTCATTTAGTATGAAAAGTGTTGGAATAATTTCTGAAGTCCAATATTTACAGGAAAATTACAGAGATAAATAAGATATTGGATGAAAATTATACGTACCTACAGTGATTAAGATTAGCTTTTGTTAGAACTCTATTTTCTTCCCTGAGACCATTTTTTAATCACTTGTGCAAGCACAATATTTACCCTCTTCAAACTGTGGTCATGGCCTCAGTGCAAGAATATTTTTCCTACTTTTGTTCCATACCTGAGAACTCATTATCCAATAGAGGGAGGCTATAAAATCTTGGAAATAAATAGTAACAATTTATTCACTCATGGGAGGTGTAGAAGATATGATGTTGCATCTAGACTCAAGTTCCTGAAGTTGAATTTGGACAAATTAACCTTCATATACCTGATACGTTGACTGTAGCAGGAATTGCTACTCGACTACTTAATATCTAATGTTCGGCTAGAAACAAGTAACTAAATGGGAATTGGAAAATATCTATATGTTTAGATGTTAAGATACCCACTTCTAAATAAGCCATGAATTAAATAATAAATCCCATTGATATTAGAAAAAATGATATGAGCTGGAGAAAAGGAAAATACTGCAGATCAAATCTTGCAGGATAGAGCTTTTTAGTGTTTAGATGGAAATACATAGCTTCAAGATGCATTTTTAAAAAACCCATTGGCTGAAAATTAGTAAGTTAAGCATTCATCTCAATAATTCAGGAAATAAATAAATGAACAGAGCAAGGTTATAAATGAAAAATAAAAAGATAACAGCAGAAATTAATTAAATAATAGTAGGCAATAGAGAAGCTCAAAAAAGTAAAAGGCTGGAATATCAAAAATATTAATAAATATTATTCCCTTGTGAGATTGATGAAGAAATAGAGAGAAAAAAATAAAGTAAACATGAAGGGAATTAAAATACGAACATTTCTCAGACCATGCAGACATAAAAGATGAGAGAATGTCACAAATGGCTTCATGAACATAAATTTGAGAACTTAATGTAAACTGTGAAAATTACCATAAAATACACATTAAAACTGACATGGGCAGAAGTATTTGATTCTCAAGAAATTTAATTTTAACTAATATATTTCACATTAAAAACAAACTCAGACTCACTTAACTTCATTACTAGATTCTGCCAACAGACTTCTAAAAAATTTGTGCTGGGAAAATTGTTTATCCATGTAGGAAAAACACAAAACCTGAGGTTAGTGTTAAGATGGTGGTGTAGGCAGTCTCTGAACTCACTTCCTCCCATAGACACAAAATACTTACTACTCTTGGAACAATTATCCCTGAGAGAGAACTGAAAACTGAATTAAAAAAAACCCCACAACAAGGGACAATCCTGACTGAAGTGGAAGAGGCAAGAATTCTTTCCTGGAGAGAAAAAAGCCACCCTCACATGCAGCTGTGCTTCATGGCTGGCTGGGAGAAATCTTAAGGTAAGCAGCCTTCCCTGGAGGAGTGGGAGGTCTGAGCAGGAGAGTGTTACTGCTATAAGCAGCTTTTGGACTCAGCACAACAGAGATGACTGTCACAATATCTGTCCTTGCTGGCAACTAGCAACAATAAGGACTATCCCCAGAAATGCTAATGGGAATAAGTTTTTTAAAAAAGGTATGCTCTTAAAGGGCCCACACACACATTCACCCATTTTGGAAAGCAACCTTAAACCACCAGAAAGAAAAATACACAGTTCTTTGGTGATGAGATCACCTGATAGGCTCTGGGTGCATCTTGGTGAGAGTGAGATCTCCTCAGGTACTGAGACATTGGCAGCACCCATTATTGTGACCTAGTACAGGCATGCTGACACAGACACTGGCAGATGCCATTGGACTTTTTCCCCAGTACTGTTAGCCCAGGATCTGCCTCACTCTCTAGAGCATTGATTTAATCCAGGTCAGCCAGGGAAGGCAGCCCTCCCTGGGGACTGGCCCTACTCAACAACAAGCCCTTGGGAAACTTGTAGGCCTGCATAGGTTGGGAGCCTGGATTCTCTGAAGCTGTGTGAGTGGGCCCACCGCTGTGGGGAAGCACATGCACAAGGAGAGGGCAGAGTGTGTGGGGCCTCAGCTATGGGGCAACTGGAGCCACCTCAGGAGTTAGGGGAACATGCATGGGGCAGGACTGTGTTCATGGTTTGTGTGGCCTTGTGGGCAGTGGGACTTGTCAGTTGCAGAATACTTGTGCTTCTCTAACAGTCACATAGGAGATTGGTCCCACCTTCCAAAGCCTGAAACAATCAGCTAGGAATACCCAGTTGTTGGGAACATGCCTGAGGCCAGCACTACTCAGCTGCAATGCTGAGAGAGCTAACAACTGTCTTGCAGGCTGGAGGCCTACAGCATTTGTAAGCCCCTGAGCCTAGCAACCAGCCACACTAGGGACCTAATCACTTAGCAGAAAAATTGCAACAGGAATGTGCTATTAGACCTTGCAGGCAACTGTACTGGAGTTCCCCCAAACCTGATAAAGTGACCGAAGGGTCCATAGCAGTCATAAACAGCAGCGCATTACAAGTAGCTGGCAAGGGGCGCATTCTAGCCCTTCTGGACAGCTGCAGCAAGAGCAACCCTGCCATAACAGAAAGATACATGTAGCCCACACAGGGGTCCCTCCTGGGACATTTAGAAATGGTGATGAGAGAGAAGTACACTGCTGGGCCTCATAAGGCATCTCTTACATGGGACCACCTCTCCAAGATTCAGAGACATAGCTGACTAGTTAATACATACATATAAGCACAGGGAAAGAGGCAAATGAGGAGGCAAAGGAATATGTTCCAAGTAAGGGAACAGGAAAAACCCCAGAAAAAGAACTAAATGAAATAGAAATAAACAACCTATATATAGTGTGTTATGGTAAATCATAGACAAATCCAATAAACAAGGAAGGAGCCCTGCTTTTATAGAGAAAAAGGAGCAGTAGGGACGGGAGTTCTAAATGAAAGTCCATTGGGGAAAAGTAACAGTTCAGGGCATCAATGGCTTCTTTTTTTTTTTTTTTTTTTAAAGATTTTATTTTTTCCTTTTTCTCCCCAAAGCCCCCCGGTACATAGTTGTGTATTCTTTGTTGTGGGTTCTTTTAGTTGTGGCATGTGGGACGCTGCCTCAGCCTGGTCTGATGAGCAGTGCCATGTCCGCGCCCAGGACTCGAACCAACGAAACACTGGGCCGCCTGCATCGGAGCCTGCGAACTTAACCACTCAGCCACGGGGCCAGCCCCATCAATGGCTTCTTATTGGCTGAAATACAGCATTTCTCAATGGCTGGACTTTTGCCAAGTGAGGAGAGACGTCTCCCTTCGGTACTAAAGTAGTTTTACGTCCTGTCCAAGATGCAAGCCATATTTCCCTTCCTATTTGGTGTAATTGATAATGTGTGATAGGGTTTGAGAACGCCCCCTACAGGCCTTCCTGACTCCAATTTAGTTAAGGTTCCTTTATTAATTTCCACAGCTCCATTCATGGCAGCTCCAGAGGACCAAGAAGAAGAGGAGTAACTTATTCATGAATGGCAGTCACAAAACTCAGAGTTGTGAGAGAAAGAAAACCCCATCCTTTTCAGAAAAAGATTCAGACTTGAGCCAGGGATAAGGAACGTGAAATTCTCTGCCTGCCCTCACACCAATTATCCTGAAGTCTTCATTTGGCATCCTTCTAGCCCAGTTCTATTCTAAAAGGATATGAAAAGGAGCAAGGAGGAAAAGATGCTTCCTCCATTAGAACCTGTAGAGTTACAGACGGGAGATAAAGAATCTCTTTTGCGCATAAACACAGGCAAGGGAAACAGACACAAAGCAGAATAGAGTTTCACAAATAATATTTTCCCAAAACAATTAATAGTCTAAACAACCAGATATGGGGCAGGGTATAGATAGAGGGGTGAGACAGTATCCAGCAGGGATTAGATAGCAGGCCAGACTGAATAGCAAACAGTATTCTATTTTCAACCACTGAGCAGGAAACCTATGAAGATGGTGATATAAAGTAATATTGAGTAGTGGGGAGAAGTTAGGGTCATGGGCACCTCTGGGCACGAGACCCTACTTTCAGGCTTGCATTTGAATCAGCAGATGGTTTAAGCCAGAGCAGTTGGCAGAACACGACTGGCTTCAAAAAAGCTTGTGAACCAGACAGTGAGTTTCCTAGGCTGCTTCCCACTCTCCACTCCATTTTTTAACAACTTCTTTCCCCCATCCCCCAGGACTGATCCTGGGCCAAGTTGAAATTTCAATCACATTTCAGGCAGTGCTACAACTGGAAAGAACTCTAGTTTGTATTGTTTGTGTTATTTACAAAATATGTATCTGAAAGTAAGTAAAGTATTCAAGATTATACAAATCAAGACTGAAAATCATCCCACTATTATTTTTTGAATGTCTGCTATGTTCTAGGCACTGCTCTGAATACTGAGAACAGAGGGAGGAAGACAGGTCCCTTTTCAGATTTTCTGGCATTGCTAAGTCTACTTCAGCATTTGAATTCCTTTACCTAGGCTCTTGGGAGTTTCCAGGCACTATTTCTGAGTTTTTCCCATCCTCTATTATTACCTAGCCCTAAGGCGAGCTGTGCCTCCTTCCTATTCTGTTCTCACCCTTTCCACCCATACTTCCCTTTAAATTCTCTCTCAGAAAAGTATCTGACACATTAAGTCAGTTTTCCAAACCTGGGTTTATGTGCCAGAGTGGGTACAAAAGGACTTTTGGAGACCCAGGTATGAATCATCCCTAAGGAATCATTCTCTGATCTTCAACTCCCTTATCAGCTCTTCTTAAAATTGATCTGTTTGAGAAAGTATTTTTTCTCCTTTCTCACTTTCCTTTTCACAACTTTTTCTCTCTCTGTACAAAGGAAGGCATAACATTATCTTACTGTGTTGAAGTGTCCAAAAGGGTATGTTAGTACCAGTTGCCAATGTCAGTGATGAGAACATGAATGACTAATAACTGGATAACACATCCACCTGCAAGCCGGTGGTTTCCAATCCATTTCTTTCAACACAATTGAAATGGAAACTGATTGAATTGTCATCTAAGCAATAAAAATCATTTTGATGATAAATGACTATAATTTCTGACACATAACTAATAGAAAATTAAAATAGTTTAGTGTTACTACCATTAAAAAAAAACTTCCATTCTCTGAGCTATTCTATGTTAATGCCATTTATTGAGGCAAACTAGTTTCCTCAGCATGTATATCTCCAAAATGAAAAGTGAGAATGGAATTGTTGCTGAAACCTTTCTCATTATGGTAATGAGTACTCTCCATGGATGTACACAAAAATTGAAAAAGTGCAATCCACATTATTATAAAATGATGTTCCAATAAGTTTTTAAAATGTTGTCTAATGTATTTTTAAAAATTTATCATCTATTTCCTTAGCCCTGGTGAAATCTGTGCTAATTATATAATAATATCTAGTCAAAAATTGTTTTTAAAACACTTATAGCCAAGAGGACAGGAAACAAAATATCAATTAAATGTATAGGCAGATGGGGAATATATAGGTAGGTAGATAGATAGATAGATAGACAGATAGACGACATAGAAAATTCAATAAAGTATCACAATTAAAATATATTATAATATCATGAAATATTACTTCAAGGACAAAATAAAATCTATTTTTTAAAGATACTTGCACTCATGTAAATTTTTTTTTCTTTGGTGATGAAGATCCCCCCTCAGCTAACATTCATAGCCAATCTTCCCCTTTTTTTTGCTTGAGGAAGATGAGACCTGAGCTAACATCTGTCCCAATATTCCTTCACCCTTTGTATGCTGTATGACTCCACAGCATGGCTGATGAGCGGAGTAGGTCCTCACTGAGATCTGAACCCACGAACTGGGGCCGCTGAAGCAGACTGCGAGGAACTTTAACCACTCGACCATCGGACTGGCTCCCATTCATAATTTTTAAGACAAGTGTTAGTGGGTATCATAGAACAAACATTTACAATTCACTGAACATATAAAGTAGTGATGTAATAGTTTCATTAAAAATGTCAATACTCAACATTCAGTGGAAATTAGATTGCCTGTAACTATTTAAATTTATTATAAAAAATGGATGTCAATTTTAAAATATGCAAGCTAATAGATTGTTTTTTAAGTTGCTTAAAGGAAAAAAAATGTGAAGACAAGTGTTTAAGCCCACCCCAGGTGAAAATGCTTGATGATATCTAACGTGATGAAATCTCAAGTCAGATTCATAATTTTCCCAGATACCCTCCAGAGATGCCAGGCCACTGGTAGTGTTGATAGGAGACTGGAAAGTTACAGAGGGATGGTTGGGAGGCAAATGACTGCCTCTTCCACTCTGATGCCTCACCAGCTGTGTTATTTTTCTGTGACTGTTGTAACAATTACCACCAATTTGGTGGCTTAACACAATAGAGATTTGTTCTCACAGTTCTGGAGGCCAGAAGTCTGAAACCAATATCCTATTGCCTAATTCAAGGTGTTGGCAAGGCCATGCTCCCTCCAGAGGCTTTAGGGGAGAATCCATTCCTTGCCTCTTTTAGCTTGTGCTGGCTGCTGGCATTCTTTGGCTTGTGGCCACATCACTCCAATATTCCAGCATCTTCAAATCTCTCTCTGTTCTATCTTTACATTGCCTTCTCTTCTGTGTGTCTATTTCAAATTTCCCTCTACCTCTCTCTTAATAGGACCCTTGAAATGGAATTTAAGGTCCACTTGGATAATCCAGGATAATCTCCCATCTCAGTACCTTAACCTAATCACATGTGCAAAGACTTTGTCAGACGATGTAATATTTACTGGTTCTAGGGATTAAGACATGGACATCTTTTTGGGGTTATTTTTTTAACCTACCACACCAGCACTGAGAACGAGGCAATCTAATTCTAGCACAGAAAATGTACTCAAAAATACTTGTAAAATGAATCAGAAAATGACTCCTTTCTGGAGTAGAACTCATTTATCTCCTCTATGCTGAATTATTTCTCTGACTGTGAATGAATACTTCCCAAACCCACCTCCCTCCTCCCATGCTGCCTTGCACTATAGCTCAAGTAATGTCTTTTACCTGCTACTTCCTTTTAGTCCAATTTCCCTTGAGATATAAACCCTCAGGCTTCAACTTCTTATCTGTCCCTTTATTCACTCATTTCAACAAATATTGAATAAATGTTCTGTGGGGCTTAGAAGTTTATGGAAAATGAATGAAGAGCATGTCCCAAATTTACAAAAAAAAAAGGAAAAAAAAAGAATTGTTAAGATTCTTTTCTGAAATCACTCAGCAAGTGATTATCAAATACCCACTGTAGTTAAGATTGCTAAGTTACAGAGTATAAGCCTCTAGTCTGAGAACTTTTCCCTTGAGTTGAGGATTGGATCATAAAAGTGAAGGAACAGAATGATGTAATAATAATTAATAATATATCATTGAGCATCTTTAGAAGATTGTAATCTGTGAGGCCATGTTAAGTGGCTTAGTCCACCTGTCTCTCAAAATCTTGTTTTTCAGGCAGTCAAGCAGACAGAGATCATGAGAAATTTGAGTGGAGGCCATGTAGCAGAGTTTGTTTTGGTGGGCTTCCCTGCCTCTCCACCATTCCAGCTACTCCTCTTTGCCCTCTCCCTTGCAATCTACCTGTTGATATTGTTGGAGAATGCACTCATCATTTCCACAATCTGGCTCATTCCAAGCCTTCATCACCTAATGGACTTTTTCCTTGGCCATCTCTCCTTCCTGGAGCTGTGGTACATCAATATCATGATTCCCTTCCTCTTGGGAGCATTTTTTACCCAGGAACATAGAGTAGAGTATCCCATGTAGGTTTCATGAACAAAATCTACTTCATTGTCTTAGCTTGTGCTGAATATATCCTGTTGGCAGTCATGGCCTATGACCGCTACCTGACCATCTGTGAAACCCTCTGTTATCCTAGCCTCATGTCTTCGTGCTTGGCCACTTGGCTTGCTGCTTTCTCTTGGGGCAGTGGCTTCTTCAGTTCCATGTTGAAGATTCTTTTCATTTCCTGACTGTCCTACTGTGGACTCAATAACATCAACCACTTTTTCTGTGCTGTCAGCAAGTATTTGTGCAGACTATAGTCACACATCTTGAGATTCTTCCTCCCCATAGATCTCTAAATTTCTGGTTAATCTGTGACTCCTGATTTCTGCTATCTGACAACTCAAGCCAATAAAAAGTTCAATTTAATCTCTCAAACTTTGTGTTAGTAAGAGAATACATTCACTTAAAGGCACATCAGACTCACAAATCTTACCAGGATCCATTCAGTCTTTCAAGAGTATGTTCCACTTTCCTTTGTGTAGGTCTCTTCTCTTACTGTGCTCCTTGTGATCGGTCAGGATTTTGGTCAGAGAAAATACTCAGCTCTGGTATTTCAGCTCTTCTGTAGGTCTCTCCTTTACAAAAATCCTCTCTTACACTTCCAGTTTTTGTTCTACTCTAAATCCCATTATCTGCTCTCTTGGGGGAATAGGAGGTGGGGAGAATTGCAAACTGCTCCTAGGAAAGAAGCTTAAAATTCATAGTTCTTACTAATGTGATAAACAATACTTGTTTTAAGATTAACTGTTTCTCAAACATTTTTCCCTTACTTTTTAAAAATTATTTTATTGAGGTCACAATAGGTGATAACATTGTGAAATTTCAGGTGTGCATTATTGTTTGCCAGTCACCATATATATGCGTCCCTTTATCCCTTATGCCCACCCCCATCGTCCTTCCCCTCTGGTAATCACTAGTCTGTTCTCTTTGTCCACATGTTTGTTTATCTTCCACATACGAGTGAAATCATGTGATGTGTTTGTCTTTCTCTGGCTTATTTCACTTAACATAATACCCTCAAGATCCAGCCATGTAGCTGCTAATGGAATTATTTTGTCTTTTTATGACTGAGTAGTATTCCATTGTGTACGTATACCACATCTTCTTTATCTATTCATCAGTTGATGGTCACTTAGGTTGTTTCCACATTTTCTTGGCTGTTGTGACTAATGCTGCAATGAAGACAAGGGTGCATAAGTCTCTTTGCATTGTTGACTTCAAGTTCTTTGGCTACATAGCCAGTAGTGAGATAGCTGGGACATATGGTATTTCTATTTTCAGTTTTTTGAGAAATCTCCATACTATTTTCCATAGTGGCTACATCAGTTTGAATTCCCACCAGCAGTGTATGATGGTTCCCTTTTCTCTTCATCCTCTCCAACGTGTGTTATTTATTTTGAGGAAGGTTTGCCTTGTGCTAACGTCTGTTGCTAATTCTCTTTCTTTTTCTTCTTGAGGAACATTAGCCCTGTACTAACATCTTCCTCTTTTTTGTATGTGGGATTACACTACAGCATGCCTGGTGAGTGGTGAAGTTCTATGCCCTGGATTCAAACCCATGAACTCACGCCACTGAAGCAGAGCATGCAGAAATTTAACCCCTCGGTCACTGGGCTGGCCCTAGATTTGTTATTTTTTACCTTGGTAATTATAGCCTTTCTAACAGGTGTAAGATGATATCTCATTGTAGTTTTCATTCGAATTTCCCTAATGATTAGTGATATTGAATATCTTTTCAGATGTCTTTTGGCCATCTGTATATCTTCTTTGGAAAAATATCTGTTCATATCCTTTGCTCATTTTTGGATTGGGTTGTTTTTTGTTTTTGTTGAGTTGTATGAGTTCTTTATATATTTTGGAGATTAATCCCTTGTCAGATATATGATTTGCAAATATTTTCTCCCAGTTGGTGGGTCGTCTTTTCACTTTTTTTCCTGATTTCCTTTGCCTTGCAGAAGTTCCTTAGTCTGGTGCAATCCCATTTGTTCATTTTTTCTTTTGTTTCCCTTGCCTGGTGTTTGAAAAGATGCTGCTAAGATGAATGTCAAAGAATGTGATGCCTTTAATTTCTGCTAGGAGTTTTATGGTTTCACGTCTTATCTTCCAGTCTTTAATACATTTTGAATTAATTTTTGTGTATGGCATGAGATTTTCACTCTTTTACTTGTCACTGTCCAGTTTTCCCAACATCATTTGTTGAAGGGACTTTCCTTTCTCCCTTGTATGTTCTTGTCTTCTTTGTTGAAGATTAACTGTCCACAGATGCATAGTTTTATTTCTGGGCTTGCAATTCTGTTCCATTTATCTGCATGTCTCTTTTTTGTGCCTGTACCATGCTGTTTTGATTACTATAGCTTTGTAGTATATTTTGAAGGCAAGGGTTGTGATGCCTGCAACTTTGCTTGTTTTCCTCAGGATTGCTTTAGCTATTCAGAGTCTTTTGTTGCTCCATGTGAGTTTTAGGATTCATTGTTCTACTTCTGTGAAATACATTATTAGGATTCTGAATTGGATATCATTGAATCTGTAGATTGCTTTAAATAAGATGGACATTTTAACTATATTTATTCTTCCAATCCATGTGCGTGGAATATCTTTCCATGTCTTTATGTCACCATCAATTTTTTTCAAAAATGTCTTATAGTTTTCAGTGCATAGGTCTTTTACCTCCTTGGTTAAATTTATTCTTAGATATTTTATTCTTTTTCTTGTGATTGTAAATGGGATTGTATTCTTGAGTACTCTTTCTATTAGTTCATTATTAGAGTATAGAAATGCAACTGAATTTTGTAAGTTGATTTTGAACTCTGCAACTGTGCTGTAGTGGTTGATTATTTCTAATAGTTTTCTGATGGGTACTTTGGCCTTTATATATATAAAATCATGTCCTCTGCAAACAGTGCGAGTTTCACTTCTTCCTTGCCAACTTGGACACATTTTTTTTCTTTTCCTTTCCTAGCTGCTGTCCCCCAAACCTCTAGTATTATGTTGAATAGAAGTGGTGAGAGTGGGCACCCTCATCTTGTTCTTGTACTCACAGAGATGGCTTTCAGTGTTTCACCATTGAGTATGGTATTGGCTGTGGATTTGTCACATATGGCATTATTATGTTGAGGTACTTTCCTTCTATACCCATTTTATTGAGAGTTTCTATCATAAGTGGAGATTAGATCTTGTCATTTCTCTGTATCTATTGAGATGATCATGTGATTTTTATTCTTCATTTTGTTAATGTGGTGTATCACATAGATTGATTTGCAGATGTTGAACCATCCCTGTGTCCCTTTTATAAAGCTCACTTGATCATGGTGTATAATCCTCTTAATTTATTGCTATATTCGGTTTGCCAATATTTTGTTGAGAATTTTTGAATCTATTTTTGTCAGCAATGTTAACCTGTAATTTTCCTTCTTTTTGTTGTCCTTATCTGGCTTCAGGATCAAGGTGACGTTAGCCTCATAGAGTGAATTAGAAAGTGTTCCATCGTCTTCAAATTCTTGGAATAGTTTGAGAAGGATAGGTATTAAATCTTCTTTGAACGTTTAGTAAAATTTTCCAGAGAAGTTATCTGGTCCTGAATTTTTATTTTGGGGGAGGTTTTTGACTATTGTTTCAACCTCTTTACTTGTTGTTAGTCTATTAAGATTCTCAATATCTTCTTGATTCAGTTTTGGAAGGTTGTATGAATCTAAGAATTTATCCATTTCTTCCAGATGGTCCAATTTGTCGACATATAGTTTTTCAGAATATTCTTATAATATTTTGGATTTCTGTGGTATCCATTATAATTTCTCCTCCCTCCTTACTAATTTTATTTATTTAAGCATTCTCTCTTTTTTATTTTAGTGAGCCTAGCTTAGGATTTGTCAGTTTATCTTCTCATAGAACTAGCTCTTAGTTTCATTTATCCTTTCTACAGTTTTTTTTCTTTTTTCTTTTATTTCATTTATTTCTGCTCTAATTTCTATTATTTCTCTCCTTCTGCTGACTTTGGGCTTTTTGTTCTTCTTTTTCTAGTTCTGTTAGGTGTAGTTTAAGATGACTTACTTGAGATTTTTTCTTGTTTGCTTAGGTGGGCTTGTATTACTGTAAATTTTCTTCTTTGGACAGATTTTGCTGCATCCAATATGAGTTGGTATGATATATTTTCATTTTTGTTTGTCTCCAAACATATTTTGATTTTTCCTTCAACTTATTCATTGATCCAATGGTTGTTCAGTAGCATGTTGCTTAGTCTCCATATATTTGTCACTTTCCCAGCTTTTTTCTTATAGATGATGTCTAGTTTCATACCATTATGGTCGGAAAAGCTGCTTGATATCATTTCAACCTTCTTACGTTTATTGAAGCTTGCCTTGTTTCCCAACATATTGTCTATCTTTGAGAATATTCTATATGCCCTTGAGAAGAATAGGTATTCTGCTGTTTTTTGGTTGGAGTGTTCTGTGTATACATCTATTAAGTCCATCTGCTCTAGCTTTTTATTTAATTCCTCTATTTGCTAATTGACTTTCTGTCTGGATGATCTATCCATTGATGTAAGTGGGGCAGTGAGGTCCCCTACTATTATTGTGTTGCTGTTAATATCTCCTTTTAGGTCTGTTAATAGTCACTTAATGTACTTTATGCTCCTGTGTTAAGTGCATGTATATTTGTAAGTGTTATATCCTCTTGGTGGAGTGTCCCTTTTATTATTATATACTGCCTCTCTTTTTCTCTCATTGGCATTTCTTTTTTTTGAGGAAGATTAGCCCTGAGCTGACTACTGCCAATCCTCCTCCTTTTGCTGAGGAAGACTGACACTGAGCTAACACCCATGCCCATCTTCCTCTACTTTATATGTGGGCTGCCTGACACAGCATGGTTTTTGCCAAGCGGTGACATGTCCGCACCCTTGATCTGAACCATCGAACCCCAGGCCATCGCCAAGAAGTGGAACCACTGTGCCACTGGGATGGCCCTCCTCTCATTGCCATTTTTGTCTTGAAGTCAACTTTGTCTGATATAAGTATGGTAACATCTTCTTTCTTTGGTTTGCCATTAGCTTGGAGTATTGTCTTCCGTCCCTTTACTCTGAGCCTGTGTTTGTCTTTAGTGCTGAGATGTGTTTCATGGAGGCAGCATATTGTTTGGTCTTGTTTTTTAATCCATCCATCCACTCTTTGTCTTTTGATTAGAGAATTTAATCCATTCATATTTAGAGTGATTAATGATATATGAGGGCTTAATACTGCCATTTTATCTCTTGGTTTCTGGTAGTTCTGTATTTCCCTTGTTTCTCATTCCTGTATTTCCAACCGCCAATTAGTTTGATTATTCTCTATGATGGTTGTCTCAGTTTTCTCTTTATTTATCATTTGTGTCTCTGTTCTGATTTTTTCTTTACTGATTACTGTGTGGTTTGTATAAAATATCTCATAGATGAGATAGTCTATTTTCTGATAATGTCTTATCTCCATTAGCCTAAGCAGGCTCCATTCCCTCCTTTTTTCCATCGTCGTTGTTGTCACAACTTATTCTGTGTTGTTTTGTGAGTTTGTGATTAAAACAAAGTGATTAGAATTATTTTTGATGCTTTCCTTCCCTTTATCTTTAATGTTATAGTCAAGTGTTTGCTAACGTGTTCTGCAACTTTCTGATTTTGTCTGTCTCCTTGCTCAAGGCTTTGTTAACCCTTTCTCTCTCTCTGTTTTTTTTTTTCAGGTATCAGGACATTCTTGACCATTCCTTATAGGGGAAAGTTTTGTGGCAATGAACTCCCTCAGCTTTTGTTTATCTGGGAAAACTTTTCTTTCTCCATCATATGTGAAGGATAGCTCAGTTGGATAGAGTATTCTTGGTGGAAAGTTTTTGTCTTTCTGTATTCTGAATATATCATTCGACTCTCTCCTAGCCTGTATGGTTTTTGCTGAGAAATCTACTGAAAGCCTGATAGGGGTTCCTTTGTAAATTATTTTCTTCTGCCTTGCTTCCTTTAATATTTTTTCCTTGTCATTGACTTTTGCCATTTTTACTAATATATGCCTTGAAGAATGTCTGTTTACATTGATGTAAATAGGAGTTTTATTAGTTTCATTTACATGTAATTCCAGCTCCTTCCCCAGCTTTAGAAATTCTCATCTATTATTTCTTTGAGAAAGCTCTCCACTTCTTTCTCCCCATCTTCTCCTCATGGAATATCTATAATCTGTATGTTTCATTTCCTAATTGGGTTTAATATTTCTCAAAGAATTTCTTCATTTCTTTTTATTTTAGCTCTCTCTCTTCTTCCACCTGAAACATTTCTTTTTTTCTTTTCTTTAAATTACTAATTCTGTCCTCTATAATATCAGTCTGTTTTTAAGGATTCCAATTTCTTTTTTAATCTCGTTCACTGTATTCTACATCTCCAACATTTCTGCTTGGTTGTCTTTTTTATAGTTTTGATTTCTTTTGTGAAGAATCTCCCCTGCTCTTTAATTTTATTCCTAAGTTCATTGAACTGTCTTTCTGAGTTTTCTTGGAACTTGTTGAGTTTCTTTATGATAACTATTTTGAATTATCAGTCATTTAGATTGTAAATTTCTCTGACTGCAGGATTTGTTTCTGGATACTTGTCATTTTCCTTCTGGTCTGGAGTATTAACATATTTCTTCATGTTGTTTGCTGGGGTGGACATTTGCTGTCATATAGTGGTAGTATCTGGTCACAGATTTTACCTGCTACCACTGGGGGTGGGGCAGAAGCTGTGTTTTCTGAGTCTGCCATGACCCCTGGCAGTTGTGCCTGTCCATTGGAAGCTGTGCTGATAAGGCTTTCTGAGCTGGGCTGCCACTGCTTGACACACACAGGCACAGACACTCTGCCAGGGGTACCCTGCCCTGGCTAACTGTCCAAGCTGATGCACCAAGGGTATGGGGAGGGAAGAGGCACCTTCTTTCCCACTCATGCTCCAGCTCTAGACTCACTGGCTGCCCACATGGTCTGCTCAGCTTAGTGGGTGTACCTCCCATTGTGGCTTAGCCACCTCAGTGTGGAGTGTTCCCGTGGACTTGGAAGCAACTTTGAGAGTGAAAGCATTCCTGTAGAGGGCTGTCTTTTCCACCTCCTCCTCTCAGAGTTGTGCACCATCCACCACATGAGGTCCTATGCTCTAGATTACTGCCACCTGGGAGAAGGAGGGTATCTGCTTATCTCCTTCCACTGCATACCAGGGAGTCCTGCACCCCTACTTTCAGACATAAGGTGCATGGATCTCTCAGACTTCTATTGTGTTGTGTGGATGCCCTCCATTGGTTAATAAGTATCCTTTTCATTCTATCTTAATGGTGAGACCCTAGGGGAAGAGCTCACTCCACTGTGATGCTGTCATCACTTGTGTTTCCCAAATTTATGATTCATTTTGGTCAGTTTCCAGTGACTTTGCATAATTGTTCTTAAGGCATTTGTCCATGTTTAATAATTTTTATCTAAGAAAAGTATCACTGAATCTCTTCACACCGTTATTAACTTCTTTTCTATTTCATGTTCAAAATCCCCATTCATTCTATTTCTGGTTAAACATCCTACACATTCAACTCATGCTTCAATCCAGGAGGGCCATTTGATATTAGCTAGACCAACCAAAGTATATCAATCTCTGGCTGGAGTAATTGGTACAAGTGCTGGGCAGATAAATAAAGCAAAACTAACAAATGGTTCTTTTTTTTTTTTTTTTAACATAACTCATGGTCAAAGAAGTAAAAAAGTACAATAAGAAAATATTTCTAGCTTAATGATAATAAAAACAAAGCATGTTTAAATTTGTAACATGAAGCTAAAATGGCTTAAAGGCAAATTTATAAAGTTTTTATATTAAGAAAAGAGGAAAGTATTAAGAACATGACCTATGATTAAAAATTAAGAATCTAGTATTTTTGGGAAAAAAGTCAAATTAATCTAAAAGTGAGGAGAAGAAATAAAATAGTAAAGATATGAATAGTAAACAATATAATAGAAAAAAAGTCTGCAATAGTGGAATTTGAGTCCTTTAACTTCTTCATGAAATGGATAAATCCCTAACAAGATTCATTAGGAATAAGGAGAAAATAGTAAGAAAAAGCAGAAATGAACAAGGGAGTACTAATTCAGATCCTACAAACAATTAGAGTATAAAGACAAGCTGTGAAGAAGTTAATGTCAGTAAGCAAACTTAGATAACAAGAAAACTTTCCCTTAAAAACACAACCTCTCAGAGCCGGCCCTGTGGCTGAGTGGTTAAGTTTGTGCGCTCTGCTTCAGCAGCCCAGAATTTCACCAGTTCAGATCCTGGGCATGGACCTAGCACCACTCAAGTCATGCTAAGGTGGTGTTCCACATAGCACAATCAGAAGGACCTACTACTAGAATGTGCAACTAAGTACTGGGGGGCTTTGGGGAGAAGACAAAGAAGAAGAAATAAAGTAACCTATCAAAAGTGACAAAAATAAATAGAAAACCTGACTAGCCCAAAATTTGTTAAAGATATGGATTTCTAACTACAAAATATCCCCCAAAGAAAACTCCAGATTTGGATGGTTTCGTTGGTTAATCGTATCATTGTATCAAACAGTTCAGGAAAAATGAAAACAATATTACACAAATTCTTTCAAAAAATAAAATGTTGAGAACAATTCACATTTTATACTATGAGATCAGAATAGCACTGAAACTGAAACCTAACAAGAATGGTATAAGAAAACAAAATTTCAGACTAACACATAAACGTCTTTTCAAAAATATTCCTAACAAAATATTAGACAATATAATCCAGCTATTTATAAAACAAAATTTCATGACAAAAGGAATTTATTCCAAAATGAAAGACTGATTTATTATTTGAATATCTGTTAACATAGTTGACTAAATTAGCAAAACAAATGGTAAAAAATGATCTAATCATCTCAATATTTATTTAAAAATTTGTAAAAATCAATACCCATTGCTGATAAAAATTCTGCTTCTATGAAAAACTAAAGCTAACATCATACCTCATTGAGAAATATTGAACTCTTTTTCCCTAAGATGACCACTCTTACCATCTCTAAACAGTATTATGCTGGAGGTCCAAATCAGTGTAATAATGTAAAAAAAAAAGATATAAAATTTATAATGATTTGAAAGGAATAATAGAACTCATTTGCAAATAACAAGACTGAATACCTAGAAAATCGTACTAAATCTACAAAAGAAGTTATAAAATTAATAAGCATATTTAGCAAGGTCTCAAATCAACTGTTTTACTTTATATAAGGTACAAAAACCAAAACTAATGATATTTTTAAATGTCAATATCAGTAACATCAAAACATAAAGCACTTAGAATTATGCATACACTGTAGCATTATTCACAATAACCAAGATAATGGAAATATGTTAAATGTCTATCAGTGGAAGAATGGATAAAGAAAATGTAGCATATGCATAGAATGGAATATTTTTCATCCTTAGAAAAGCAGGAGATGTTGCCATTTTTGACAACATGAATGGACCTAGAGGACACTAAACTAAGTGAAATAAGCTGAAATAAGCCAAATACAGAAAGACAAATAGTGTATGATCTCACTTATGTGTGGAATCTAAAATAGTCAAACTCATAGAAACAGAGTGTACAATGGTGGTTACCAGAGGTTGTGGGGAGGGAGAAACAGGGAGACATTTGTCAAGAATACAATTTTCAGTTATACGAGATAAATAAATTCTGGAGATAAAATGTATAGAATGGTGACTATAGATAACAATCCTGAACTGCATACTTGAAATTTGCTCACAGAGCATATCATAACTTTTCTCATCACACACATAAAAAACGGTAACTATGTGAGGTGACTGATATGTTAATTAACTTGATCATAATGATTATTTTACAATGTGTATATATATATATTCTCAAAACATCAGGTTGTACACCTTAAATATAAATAATAAAATAGGAAAGAAAATCAACGCCCAGTTTTTCTGCAATAAATAACCCTCAGACTCCACAAGCAATATTATACCTTAAACATTAGAGTATGTTTAGATATTTTAATAATGACGAGTAAAAATTAGTGTTTTATTTATGATAAAACTTGATCTGAAATGACTTGAGATGGTAGGAAAAGGAGATTGGCTTGGGGGTTTTGTGGTGACTAGGCAGTGGAGACAGGATGAGATTTCCTGTGCAGAAGTTTGCATGGTTTGAACCTCTCACAGGTGATAAAGGAAGGGGCACTAGGGTTTCCTATAAGCTTGCCCAGATGTGTGGCAGAAGGAGAAGAGGACGGAGTTTAAAGGTTTAAATGAGGTCAGAAAACAGAAAATAGAGTCAGTCTCTATTAAATTCTGCCAGTGTTGATGAATGTAGCTGTACAGTAGGTTTTAATATTTGAAGGAGTAATTACTTCCATTTTATTCTTCTTTTTCAAGATGTTGTAGTTATTGAAAGGCTTGTGACTTTCCATATAAATTATACAATAAGTTCAACTTTTCTACGAAATCCTTGCTAGGATTTTGAAAGAAACTGCATTAAATTATACATCAAATTGGGGGCTAATTTTTAAAAATTTTTTCTAGTTTCTGAGATAAGATGCAGAAGACTTATTAAAAACTTCTCTTCTTTTCCAACGTAAACATTTACTGCTATTAATTTGCCTTTTAGTACTGCTTTAGCTGCATTCCACAAATTTTGAAATATTGTAATTTCATTTTGATTCAGTTGTGTATATTATTTGTATTTCCTTTGTGACCTCCTCAGTGATCCATGGATCATTTAAATTCCATGTTTTTGTAGATTTTCCTATTGTCTTTCTGTTATTTATTTATTTATTTATTTAATTTTTTTAAGATTTTATTTTTTTCCTTTTTCTCCCCAAAGACCCCCAGTACCTAGCTGTATATTCTCCACCGTGGGTCTTCCCAGCTGTGACATGTGGGATGCCGCCTCAGCGTGGCCCGATGATCAGTGCCATGTCTGCACCCAGGATTTGAACCAATGAAACACTAGGCTGCCTGCAGCGGAGTGCGTGAACCCAACCACTTGGCCATGGTGCCAGCCCCTTTTTGTTATTTATTTGTGACTTGATTCTATTATGGTAAGAAAACCATTATATCCTTGGTATGATTTCCATCCTTTTAAATTCTTTGAAGTTTGTCTTGTGGTCTA